>NC_045617.1:92556369-92856369 GCF_009829155.1 Mustela erminea
TAATTTAGGCTGCTAATGATATATTTGTACCTCTTAAAACTATTTTTCACACACATGATTGTTATATTTTTAACCTCAGAGAGCTTTATATAAGCCAAATATAACCTTCTAAAAGTTCTTTGTACTCTTGTGCTTCATAAATTGTGTTTATAGGGTATCATTTTTGTAGGGCTATTGGGACAAAGTATGACAGGCCAGGTGGTTGACAGTAATAGAACTTTATTCTCTCTTTAGTCTCTTTTGGAGACTAGAAGTCTGACATCAAGTTGTTGGCAGGGCCACACTCCCCCCAGGCTCCAGGAATCCTTCTCTGTCTCTTCTAGCTTCTGGTGGTTTCTGATGTTCCTCGGCTTGTTGCAGCTGTCTCCGTGGCCACAGGGTGGCCTCCTCTGTGGGTCTCTGTGTCTTCAGATGGCCTCTTATAATGACACTAGCCATTGGAATTCAGACCCACTTTAATCCAAGAGGAACTCATCTAAACAAATCTAATTGCATCTGCAAAGATCCTATTTCCCGCCTGCGTGACTCAGTTGGTTAAGCGACTGCCTTCGGCTCCGGTCATAATCCTGGAGTCCTGGGATGGCGTCCCACATCGGGATCCCTGCTCAGCAGAAGTCTGCTTCTCCCGCTGACCTCTCTCCTCTCATCTCTCTCTCTTTCACTGTCTCTCTCTACCTCTCAAATAAATAAATGAAATATTTAAAAAAAAAATCCTATTTCCCAATAAGGTCACTTTCTGAGGTTTGAGGTGAACGCAGTTTGGGGAAACATTCAACCCAGTACAACATAGCTAGCAGAATGTTAATTTTTTTTTCAGAATGTTTTATTTTATAGCTCAGGATAGATCCAAAGTTCATGAGTAATTATGAAAATGGCTCAGATCAGAGACACTGACAACATCTAGTACTGACAAGGATTTAGAGGAGCTGCATCTCTCCTGTGTTGCTGGCAGAAATGATATGGCCTCTTTAGACAATGGTTTGGAAGTGTCTTATAAAGTTAAATATTCATGTGTCATGTGAGCAGGAATACCACTCAGGGATTGTTAGACAAGACAAATGAAGAAGATGACCTCTCAAAACTTATAAGCACATTTTAATAGAGGCTTTATTCATAATCGTTATAAACTAGACACAGGGGCGCCTGGGTGGCTCAGTCGTTAGGCATCTGCCTTTGGCTCAGGTCGAGATCCCCGGGTCCTGGGATCAAGCCCCGGATCAGGCTCCCTGCTCAATGGGAAGCCTGCTTCTCCCTCTCTGACTCCCCCTGCTTGTGTTCCCTCTCCCACTGTATCTATCAAATAAATAAATAAAATCTTAAACAAATAAAAATAAAAAAAATAATAAAAACTAGAAACCCAAATGTCCCTCACCTGTGCGTAGATAAACAAATTGTGGTCTATCCATGAGGGGAATACTATTCATCAATAAGAAGGAATGAATTAGTGATACCAACAATTATGTGGATGAGTCTCCAAAGCATTTTGTTAAGTGAAAGAAGCCAAATACAAATTGGTTATTTCCTATTTGATTCCATTTCTATGACCTTCTAGAAAAGGCAAAAACAATAAGGACAGAAATCAGGTTGGTGGAGGGCATTGACTACAGAAGGGTATAAGAGAATTTTCAGATGTGAAGGAATTTTGACCGTGACAGGGCTTCCTGATGGTCTAAGTTTGTCTAAATTCAGAGAATGATACACTGGAAAATATTTCATTCTACCATATGTAAATTATACTTCAAGAAACAATAGCGGCAAACAAATAAGGCCTAATCTGTGATCACCTGCCCAGATGTTCACGATGCAGGCCTAGTGTTGTTTGATTCTTCTGGGTCACTTTTGGTGTGTCCCAGGGCCCATTAGCTCAGTCTGTGAGAGAGCAGACCTGGCAGGTGTACGAATCCCAAGGCTTGGCTGGTTTTCATGTTCTTTCACCTTCCGGAGTGACGTCTGGAAATCACTCAGCAAAGAATGATTATTTTCTAGGCTAGGAGTGAATGTCGTCTATTGAATAACTCCCATCAGTCGTGGAGGTGGTCATGCAGGCAGAGGGACACTTGGCTTTTGGTCCCCGGTTGGAGGCCTATTTTGAAAGACACACTCTCAGTACAAAACTGCACATATGTTTGTGGGCCAGGGGAGGCGGGTGTTGAGCGCCCTTATTCCCAACCTCGCCCTCCATTCTTTGTGAAGAACGCAGCCGGAGGAAGCCTCAGAGCACTTAGGATAACCTCATCGTTTACTTGGAAAAGTTGCTCATGGGTGTTATAATTCTGCCAATTTACTGTGAGTGCGGGAGGACCTAAAATATATTGTCCTCCCCCCAGATCAAATAGACATTTCTTTCCACTCTAGGTGTTATTACACTTAAAATGTATATGTAGACACCTTTATACCATTATATTGCAAATGAAATGTTATACATTTTACTAAATGTTACACTTTTTTTTTTTAAGATTTTATTTATTTATTTGAGAGAAAGAGTGAGAGAGACAGCAGAGCACCATCGGGAGGAACAAAGGGAGAGGAAGAAGCAGACTCCTCCCTGAGCAGAGAAGCCAATGCGGGACTCGATCCCAGGACCCTGGGATCATGACCTGAGCCAAAGGCAGACACTTAATCAATTGAGCCACCCAGGCGCCCCAAGTATTACACTTTACTAAGAGGCAAAGCTGGTAGCAATTGTTTCATAGCTTAATGGCTTTTTTTGGAGTGCAGGGTGAGGAAAATCAGGGGAGGCTTCTCCCTGCCCCTTTCCTGCATGTCTCCCATGTCATAACAGAAATTCATCTCTTTGTCTTAATGGCTTTTTTCCCAGGAAACATGTCAGATCCACCTCTATTAGCCATTTACTTACACATGTGTGTGACTAATAAGTCTCTCTGAATCACTCAATTTTGTTGTAGAGAAAGGCCTAGAGGAATGGATTAATAGGTTGGGTATTTTCTTTTGAGAGATGAGTAAAGAGACCAGCACCTAGAGGAAGGTGAAAACAGAAAAAGATAGTAAGGGGAGCCGACCCAAGCCGATACCTCTCATAACTTGCTTAAGGCAAGCTCTGCCTTTTGACCATCATTAAGCAGCAGACCACGGAAAGGTATAAAGTCACAGGTAACGAAGAGAACACTTGGCTTCTGGACGTGCTTCAAGTTTTTCCTTCACTTTTTGGAATAGCCATTTATCTAGAAAACTCATAGGAAATGTTGAAATTCATCAGAAAACTCAACTTCTCATAAATTTCTTATATAAAATCCTTGCTACTCTTCAAGTCACTCTCATCTTTATTCATTTATACCTGTTGTCACCTGTTGTCTGATTTCATGAAGGACTCCATCCCCACCTCAGCTGGGTATGAGCCACCTGCTGGCCTCATTCTTTCTCTGCTCTCTAATGGGGACCCTGTTTCATGGGAGGGTCCATCCAGTATGAATGGAGTTTTGCTGATTGACTCATCTAGTCTCGTTTAGAACAAAAGACATACGCGTGTTTGGATTCACTGGTCAGAGTGAGCTCTGCTGCTCAAGATCGTGGGGCACAGTAAACTTGCTGACCATCTACATAGAGATTTAACCTACTATTTTCTAAATAACAGCTTTATTAGGCTATAATCTACATAATATAAAATTCATCCATTTAAAGTATAAAATTCAGTGTTAACCACCATAAACGTTCTCCTTGACCTGCTTTAACCAAGTGATGTCACTAAGAACGATCATTCCACAGAATTAACCAAATGTTCCTTCACAGGACATATATAGATTAATGAGACCCTTTTACCTTTCTATAGTGCTCGATGGTTTTTGATGTATGTTTTGAACACCTTTGCCAATGTTGTGGCCACTCCCTATGTTCAGAGGGAATGAGTGACTTAATCAAAGCTGCATATTTAAGCATTTGAATACAGGGCAAAGTATAATAATTTCTACCAGAGAAGAACAAACAGAAGTGATACAGAAATACATAGGACTGAGAAATTAGCTCTAACTGAAGAAGACATTGGGATTTCATGGTATAGACATGGAGAAGCTGGTATTCAAGTCACGTCTTGCAAGGTGAGCAGGATTTCAACAGAAGAGATAGAACAGAGAAGCCTGTAAGCAAAATCACGAGGTGAGAAAGTCCAAGGTATATTCAGGGGTAGCGAATAGAGACCTCCATACTGAAAGGCCTTGGAAACTGAACTAGGAGTTTGGAGTTGTCCTTGTGAACAGTGAGGGGCCAGTGAAAGTTTCTGTGGAAGGGCACGTTGTGACCAAAGCATTGAATATTATGTTTGAATCACCAGTGGTGCCAGGTGGCCCAGTGACCCAGCATACTGACATTGAACTAATGTCAATGTTTAATTGACATTGAAATGAACATTGCTTTTTTAATGAATTCATTTGGCAGGAATTGCCAGTTCTCATGCTGTAGATCAGGCCATTCTTTGGACTCTTATACTGAAAAATGTAAAGTACTTTGGCTTTTCATTGAGTACACATTGAGAATCGATAGCTTTCTTGTCTTGCTTTTTCTTGGTGACATCTATTAGCCTATTCCTGGTGTATTGTGTGGCACAGGCTGTCATGTCTTGTTTCCAGTGCCACCCCAGTTTTAGGACAGGGACCTGGAAGCCTTGGGAGTCAGAAGAAATAGGCATGTCCTCACAGATGGGTGTATACTTTCCAGTCGTTTGTGGAAGTGACTTCATTATCATGCTGTAAGTTTGTTTGCACATTTTTATTAATCATAAAGTCAATAGAAAAGGACATAGTATATGAGGCAAGGACAAAAGTAGGAGGGGCATTATAAAAGTTGCCAGAATGGGTATGAAAGCCTCATTTAAAAAAAAAAGGAAAAAAAGCAAAGTCCACTAGGCAGCTGTAGGTAGGACTAGGAGGAATGTAGTAGAGATGGGAATAGTGGGACAGTTGTAAAGCTGGACTAATGGTCACCTGCACGGAAGGGCAAGTGGGCATGAGAAGAGGTGAATAACAATATTACTAAAATATAATAACAGGGCGCCTGGGTGGCTCAGTGGGTTAAGCCGCTGCCTTCGGCTCAGGTCATGATCTCGGGGTCCTGGGATCGAGTCCCGCATCGGGCTCTCTGCTCAGCAGGGAGCCTGCTTCCCTCTCTCTCTCTCTCTCTCTCTGCCTGCCTCTCCATCTACTTGTGATTTCTCTCTGTCAAATAAATAAATAAAAAATCTTAAAAAAAAAAAAATAAAATAAATAAAATAAAATATAATAACAATATCTATTATTCAGTGGGAACCAGAGACCAGGCACTGTGTCAAGCAATACTATAGCCTTGTGAAAGGTAAATGAGCCTTTTCCCACGTCAGCCCAAGAAAAGGGATCTTGGGAATGCTGAGTAACTCATTTAAAGTCAGGCAACTAGTAAGTGGAACCAGGCAATTAATTCAACTCAATGAGCTCTCAAAGTGTGGACACGAGAGAGATGTTCTGGGGACAGACATGGTCTTCAGACTGACAAGACCTTGGCTCTGCAGGATCTAAGCTCATGTGCTTGCTGACAAGGAGTCTGTGGTCTTCACATCGGATTTGGGGATTCTGGATTTCCTTCTCAGCCTGGAGGTCTTCCGTGGTACGAATCTACGGGGAGTACAGCCAGTGGAGGAGTGCCAGGGCCCAGGCCTGCGTCTGTGGAAGGAGGATTTGGTATTTTGCAGGCCGGTTGAATAACTCAGTTCCACTATTAGATGATACAGTGACAGGGAGCTCTCACAATCTCTTCTTCAACAGCCAGCACACAGACAATGTGTAAGAGAGTAAGCAAATGGGACTGGAGTGGTAGCCCAGAGAGGTGCCATCTTCAGAACTGAAAAGACATTGGGTTAAGGATAGTCACTTTATATTGAAATGAAAGGTAGAGTAAGAGTTTGAAAATCTTGGCCTCCAATCGGAGGGAATTCAGTCCACCAAGATGTATCCAGCCACAGCTGAACATCAGTACCAGAGACCAATGCTAAGCCCACACATGAGGAAAACAACAGCAGTTCGTCCTTACCAGACTTTCTCTCTATGCTAGTTATGAATCAGTATCTCCACTGAAAGGCATCCAAATATCTAATTTATCCACATGGTACCCTGCAACATTTCCTCAGATGAGGGACCAATTTTACCACAAAGAGGTACAGCAGGGGTCAGAAGACTCACTGGTTTTGCCATATATCCCATCAGCCAGAAGTGACTGGCCCAGCTGAACAGCCCAGTGGCCTCTCAGAGAACGCACCATGAGGGTTAGAGTTTAGTCCTCTGTTTTGGTGTCTATGGACTAAAACAATGGCAGTATATGGTTGGGGTCATAGGTCTGGGAACCAAGGTGTGGAAGTAGGAGTGGTCCCTATACTTTTGATCCCAGTGACCCATTTGTGGAATTTGTTCTTCCCATTTTCATGACTTCAGGCTCTGCTAGGTTAAAGATCTCAGTTCCCAGGAGGACATACGCCTAGACTAAAGGAAAAATTGAGGGTTCTACTAAATTTGAAGCTATGTCACTACCTGGCCACTTTGAGCTTCTTATACCAGTGGATCAGAAGGGAGTTACATTAATGGGGGAATAAGTGACCCTGATTATCTTGAGGGGAGAGATTTGATACCATATAATAGGGACAGGGTGAAGTATGCTTAGCTCCTCAATTTTCTAACTATTTAATCTTTCTTCTTACTAAGAGATTTCCTTCATGTCTGATTTTCTAGTTGACTAATTCTTCTTTAGCTGCATCTATTCTGTTCTTTATCCCATTTTTTGTGTAAGTTTTTCAGCTGTTATACTTTAATATTTCCATTTTTAATAATTTCTTATTTTTATATTGCTAATATATTGTTTCATTTCTTTAAGAATATTTATCTTCTTTACATAACATCCCTGATTCCCATCTTCAATATTTTTGACTCAGATGGAAACTCTTGAAAATTTCTGTCCTTTTTTGAGTTTGAAGCAATTGTATTCCTTAGATACATGATAATTTTGGATTTCAAATTTAAGTTTCTCTGTATGCTCATAAGGAGGGGAAGAGCTGAAGGCCAGGCTCTAACCTAATCTAAATCAATCTTGATGTGTTTAAGGATGGGAGAGAATCTGAGCCTGAAGACAGATGCTTTCTCCTATAAACTATACTTCAAGGTTCTCAAATTTCTATTTACAGATCTTTCTGCCATCCAGAATTAATGTTTGCGCATGATATAAAATAAAGATTCAAGTTGGGTTTTTTTTTTTTTCATGTGGATAGCCACTTGTTCCAGTACCATTTGTTGAAAAGTATTCCCTTTGCCTTTGACGTTCTTTGGTTTCTTTGTCAAAAACAATTTACCAATTACATACCTATTTCCAGACAGTCTATTCTGACCCATTGATCTTTCTGTCTACCCTTATGTCAATACTACACTGACTTGGTTACCAGAGCTTTATAATAAATCTTGAAGTAGAAAGTAGGAGTTCTCCAACATGGTTCTTTTTTTCAATTACCGTTTTGGCTCTTCTAGTTCTTTTGCTTTTCATATAAAGCTTAAGAGCTGCTTATCTATTTCTACAGAAATGCTGGCCTAGATTGTAATTAAGATTACATCAAATCTATGGGTAAGTTGGAGAGAAAATTTAACTTCACAATATTAAGTATTCCAACCTATGAAGGTAGTAAATACCCCTAAGTTTCAAAATGAGTAAACTGAGGTTTAGAGACCCTAAGTGACTTGCCAGAGTTATAAAACTAAAGCAGCAAAAACTCTTTCATCTATTTACACCTAACTGACTCACCCAACTGCCCTACATTCTTACTTCCTTCTGCAAATCATACTGACTGCTACGCCATGGCTACTGCATGGCCTGTAAACCTTGTTGGCTACTGTTTCTGTCTAACATTTCTGCTTGGGCTAGGCAATCTGTAGGTTCATCAGGAGTCTGCTCTGTTTTTTGCAGTATCCGTTTTTGCCAGTAGTCCTTGTTGTCATAATTAAATAATTGAAGGAAAAATATAAATTCTGACCTAGTAAGTCTTTTTTTTTTTTTTTTAAGTAAGTTTATTTTTAAAGAATTTATCCTGTTAGGGTCACCTGGGTGTCTCAGTTCGGTAAGCAATCAACTCTCGATTTCGGCTCAGTTCATGATCTCAGGGTCATGGGATCCAGGCCTGTGTTGGGCTCCATGCCCAGTGGGGAGTCTGCTTGAGATTCTGTCTTTCCTTCTCTCTTGGCCCCTCTCCCTGCACATGCTCTCTGTCTCTCAAATAAATAAATAAAATATATTTTTTAAAGATTTTATTTATTTATTTGACAGAGATCACAAGCAGGCAGAGAGGCAGGCAGAGAGAGAGGAGGAAGTAGGCTCCGTGCTGAGCAGAGAGCCCGATGCGGGGCTCGATCCCAAGACCCTGAGATCATGACCTGAGTGAGCCAAAGGCAGAGGCTTAACCCTCTGGGCCACCCAGGCGCCTCCAAAATATTTTTTTTAAAGAGACTTTATCCTGTCAGAGATGGGGACAAGGATTTTGGTGTGATGATATTCACCAAAGTCTTAGTACTAATACTCCCCAATGAGAAAGGACCCAAGTATTTCACAAAAATAAATGATTAAGAGCATTTTGATACTTTCATATGATGGCTACTATTCAGTCATTAAAAGCATATTTTTGAAAAATATTTAGTAATAAGGGAAAATTCTTCTGACAAAAGAGAAGAGAAGTTTAGAAAATTTTCTATACAGAAGGATCCTGATAGTTACAGTATTTATATTGCCTGTTTCCCAACTACCCTTTGCTGAACTTTCTGTGATCTTTGTTGTTAACTGGGGGCCTAGTTCCATGTGGTTCTCTGCGTGAGGCAATCATGTGGCAAAGCTGACACGGTGACACTGCCTTCTCACTCCCCCAACCCCAGTGGCTTTACTACCAGACAATTCCATTTCCCCACTGTCCTCCCCACCAGCAGTGCTCTCCAGGACACATCTCTTTGTGTCCTGCACCAGCCCGGTGGGGGATGGGGGGTGCATTTCAAACTAGGAGCTCCTAGAAAAGTCAGTGAGGACAAACAGGACAAACTGTCAAAATCTGAAGCAAAGCCAGTCCTTTTGGGAAATGCCTTGATTTGCGTATGTAATCCCTTCTCTGGTAGAGGGACTAACAAAATACAGTTTTCTCTCTTGCTCAGAACAGTTCAGTCCTGGAGGCTCAAGGCGCCTCCAAAAGTTCTGTCAGAGCTCTGACCCCAGATTCTGCCCTTGATGTGCTCATCTCTCTCCCTCTCTGTGCTGCTATGTTCTCTGTCAGGAGCAATTTTGCCGTCTCCCATGATGAGGGGCATGTCATGACATTTAATTTCCTCTATGGGATCTTAGCATTATTGGGTAGAACATCCAGTGATGTGTTTTGTACCCCAGAGCTGACCATATATAAATTTTTATGAATGACATTAGATGAATCCCCTGGCCCTCTAGATGAATGGTTGGGTCGCTCTGCTAGAGCACTGTTTATACCCACATGATGAGTTCTTTTCCTCTATACAAAACTGGGCAGAAAACAAAATAAACAGGACCAACCTTACTTCAGCATTGTCATATCTTCTATTCATTCATCCATAATTTTCCTGAGAAATTTTGAGATGTGGCTCCTTAGACTCACTATCTAATGCTGGTCACACTGGAGTTAGAGAGGAGAGGGGTACACACCTGGAGGTTGGTAGACATGAAATCAGGAGATCAGTGATGCTCACACACTCATGCTTGAAAAGAAATGAGTTAGCCCATGCCCTCAGTGGCTCAGTAAAATATAGGAAACCCTATGGGTATTACCGGACAAGGAGAAGCTAGAGACTGGCAAAGATGAGCGTGCGTATTTGAATTGAACATGATGTGCGGGAAAGTGGATCGGTACTACACTTTTCCTGTAGCTCTTGCACTGGTTGTGAATATGGCTGTTCTAAATAAATAAATAAATAAATAAATAAAATAATAATAATACACCTGCAGCATATGCTCATGGAGTGGCTGTGCAGAATCCCCAAGGTGACCTGGATGTGGTCCCCTGCCAACATTCCATCCTTGTCCCTCCATGCTAATAGTACAAAATCCCCCTGGGAGAAGCTACTCAGCCATTTACTAACAGCAGAGAGTCTGTATTAGACATTTACTTTACTTCCTTAAGTCACTTCCGCCTGTTAATTTCTCTGCTTCTCAGTGACTTGGCTCTCATTATGATTCCCCATTTTAAACTTGAGGAACCTGGCCCAGAGATGCTCAACAACTTGCCCAGTTCACACAGCTGGAATTTGACCCTTGGAAGTCTGGTTCTAAAGAAAACCATTTTTTTTTTTTTAGATTTTATTTATTTATTTGACAGAGAGAAATCACAAGTAGACAGAGAGGCAGACAGAGAGAGAGAGGGAAGCAGGCTCCCTGCTGAGCAGAGAGCCTGATGCGGGACTCGATCCCAGGACCCTGAGATCATGACCTGAGCTGAAGGCAGCAGCTTCACCCACTGAGCCACCCAGGCACCCCAAGAAAACCGTTTTGACTCTATCCTGCCTCTAGTACATCCTGTGATACTAATAGAACAAAGGCAATTTTTAAAGTAACTCATTAGCTTACATTTTTAAGCTACCACTTTGGCATTTCCCTTAAGTCTATTTAGAGTTGACCTTTTTCCTTCTTTTCTTCCTCCTTCCTTCCCTCCCTCCCACTCCCTTCCCTTTCCTTCCCTTCCATTTCTCCTTTCCTTTCTTTTCTTGAAATGATTCGTTCTCAACCTATCAATAACATGGGGATGAATTTAGGAATCTCGTGGCTTCACTGGTACATGTTTAACTCAGACATTACTTAGGGCAAACAACTGAACATACAAAAGAAAAAGATATACCTTCTGTCGTCGTGCCATGCAATCTAGTGAAAAGAAAAATTGGGGAAAAAATAACCCCAACTCTTTCTATAACATAGCTCGCAGTTCTTGGAGAAGCATGGTGCTTCCAGAAAGGAATAATATTCACAGCTGTAGGTGAAACTGTGGAGGTGACGAAGCTACTCTGGGTACTTCTCTGTCTACCCTTTGCCTGGCTACCTCCTTCAAATCTTTAAAGACCAGGCTCATGAGTACCTTCCTTCGGGGCACCTCCCCGGCCCTCAGCCCTGGCTGTGTGCCTCTCCCTCATGCTCCCAGAGCACCCTGCACAGCTCAGCCAACACCGGGCTTGACAAAGCCCTGTGTGGCCAATAGCCACTCAGTAAAAGTTGACTGAACGCGTGAGTGAGTGATTGAGTGGTGAGGAGACTGTTGGGTTGCCTTGTTGGGTTCTCAACTTTGGTGTCCTTTGAAGTCAAGGACAATGCTCCCTTCATAGCAAAGGGCCTGACGCATCGGTCTTTTTCAATGTTCTGAACTCACTGTTCTTTACACCTTGAGGATGAGACTGCTCATTATGGGGAACGAGGCTTGTATCCAAAAGATCCGCCACACCTGGTAGCCATATACCCACAACAGCATTTCTACCCACTCATTGTATTTTTAGTGGAATTATCTGGAATGTATCCAAGCAGAGAGGTTGGCCTGCTTAACAGAATGACTATCAAGAGAACAACTTACACTTGGCTGATGCATACTAGTCCTGTGTGGAGTTCGTATGGGAAGTCGTGGGAGGGCAGGGAGGGAAATGGTCGTGGAAAGCTCTAGAAGCCAGCCAGCCCAAACAGTTTGTCCTGTAGGCAAAGAGAAACCATGGAAGGCTTTCAAGTGTCAAATAGCAAGAATACATATTTACCAGAAGAGGTATTTTTTTAAAAGAAGCTTAAATGAGTCTGTTTGAAATGTATCAGTGTATTAAGTCCCAGGATTTGGAACTTCGTTGGCAACCACAGCTTAGTTTACCTAAGTAATATCTCAGTGTCTGCCACATGGTAGGATCTCCGTAAATATAAATGTATGAGGACTTCACAAAATTAGTCACCGCAGAAAATAAATTCAAGGAATAATGTTACGAGTGTTTGCAGATCAAAAACATGGCGCAAATAGAAAGTGTAAGCTTAATTTAATAATCTGAAGACGGATAGATCAGTGATCTATCAGGTCAGGAAAGGAAGGATTCAACAGAACAGGGATCTGCAAATGTTTGCTGTGAAGAGCCAATTGTAAATGGTCTGCTATATTTGTTTGGATTTTTTGTTGTTTTTTAAAGTAATTTCAAAACGTAAAAGCATTCTTAGCCCAATTGCTGTGGCCCATGACCTCTGTTCTAGGGATTTGGGCCAGTAATAAAGTTATTCCTGACCCCTTTTCTTTGTATCATTACCAATGTTCTTTTTATTTATAGGTCATAGTAAATTCAAAATTTGATATTAACCGTTTTATTTGGCTAAAACTCAATATAAGTAACCTTAACAAAACCTAAATAAATTAGCTAACCTGGGGGTAGAATCTCAAGTAGGAAACAAAGAAACAAGAGAGAAATGTCAGTCTTTTCAAGGTCTTTGTAAAGAATCTGGAGGAGATAGAGGAGGTGGGGCAGGGGTGGGGTGATGAAGAAAAAGCAGCAGTTGAAACAAAAAAACAAATTAACACAGGGCTACTTTCTAAGATCTCCTGAGTGTTTATTTAAAAAAGAAAACAAGGTATTATTGTTCAGGTTGAATTTTGACCTAGATTTGAATACTGCCCAAATAGCCCCATTTCTTAGAATCATAGAACATATTTGTACGGGAATCTGTCTTTAAAATGAGATAGTTTTAACTCTGTTTTATAAAATCAGCTCTGATCAAAGGTGAACCACAAGAGTCTATAAATTCCACAACTTACTTAGTAAGAATAGTAAATGGGAAAATGGAGCCCACTCCTTGTCATAGCCTTCCTAAAAGGAAGTAGGTTTACTGACCTCAACTTTTTGGAAGATGTTTTGGGCAAGAAGAAAGTACTTTTTCCTAATGACCTTGATGCCCCTTCTTGGATTGACTGTTTAAAGAAATTAAATAAGCAACTTGATGGGCTGTGTCTCATTAACATGTGGATTGACACTGTGTAGACATCAAACATCAAGGCATTGTGGAGCTGGGCCCTTCTCTTATCCTGTTTTGAATGTCTCAATGTAATTTCTAGATTTGGTTGACCCTTTGGATGGTGTTGATGGTTTGGAGTTTCTCTAGCCCCAGGACTGAAACAAACGAGAAATGAGATAGTGACATGATCCAGAAGAAGGACGTCTTCAGGAAGAGGAATGGCTGTTCTTGGGTGGTTTCAAGTGTCAAGGCCCTCTCTGCGTTCTCAGTCAAGTTGGAAAGGGCTTGAGAGGAGTGCAGATGCAATTTCTGCATGCGTCCAGCCTGAGGGACAGACTTTCACAATCACGAGGCATGGGGAAGAAGAGAGTACGGGGGAAGTGTTCAGAGAAAGGAAGCATCACCCTGCTTCCAGCCTGCTCCATGCTCTGTACTAAACTCATTTGTCAGGGCACCTGGGTGGCTCAGTTGGTTGAGCCTCTGACTTTTGGTTGGGCTCTGGTCATGATCTTAGCATGGTGAGATCGAGACCCATATTGGGGAGTCAGCTTGGGATTCTTCCTTTCCTTCTGCCCCTCTTATCACTCTCTCTCTAAAATCAAAACAAAAGCAAAAACAAAAACCAAACCTCACTTGTGAGAGGCTGATGATTCCAAGCCTTTCCTTTTCACAAGTGGCTCACATGCAGGTGTTTCTGTCAGTCCACCAGTGCCCCAGCTGCCCTCTTGCTTAGTTAAGAGACTGAATTTTAAGGATTTCTTTAAACTGTAAAGAAATCCCAGAAGTTCTCGTCTGTTCTTCAACAGTCTGAGCACAGGTTGTTATTCCAAAATGCCCTTAGGCAGAGAGAAGAGATGAACACTTTATCATAATATCTCTTAAGAAAAAAGTAGCAGAGGATCATATTGGGGATGTTAGAGACAGAAGTCTTAAATAGGAAGGAAAAATTAAAAAAAAAAATTTAAAAAGCCAGTGTCCCAGAAGAGAAGGCTAGTAGTGATGGTCCCCTCCCTGGCTCTGATGTTTCCTTGCCCCCTCCTGCCCTTTCTCCAGCAGCATCCCAGAATGGGCCGGGCTTCTCTGTTGCATGTCTTGGTGTGACTTTTAGATCACACCAGACTGAGCCAAGTAAGCCAGACTGAGACTGAGATACAGAGTCCAAAGGAAATAATTACTAAAAATTCATGGAACTCAGAGTGATCTCCCCAGCAGCTATATAGGATGTAGAAAGAGTGGGTGTCAGTAGGTGATTACTCCTGATTTGGGGGAAAATATGCTTTAGGACTTACATAGACATTGGAATTTATGTAAGTATAGCGTAGTACTACTTACTATATTCTAACTCTTTATCAGTGTTGACTCAGTTTTTGAAGTGCTCCCTTACAAATGAAGTAAATGAGGCACAGAAAGGTTCAGTGACTTGCCCAAAGTCACCCAGCTAGTGAGTGACAGAGCCAGAATTAATACTGTGGAGGGAAGCTTGGAACCGCAGAGTTGAGACAGGTGATTTTAAGCTGAAGACACTTAAAATTCAACAGATGTAGAAAGAAGCCTTTGCGGAGTTTCCCTTATCTGACCCAAAGCAGAAACTGAGAAATGAGGATGGCCTTCAGCTCCACCTGAGGGACAACTTCTACTCCCGAGAGAGGGACTAAGAGTATACCAGCCATAAATCCCCTTTCTCGGGGAGCCATACGGTCCTGAAGAAGACGGAAAGACCACTCACTGTCCCAAACCTCATCTCCTCTTCTTCTAAAACCCACTCATCTTTCCTAAAGAAACCTATTTGCTCTTCCCATGGAAGGCTTTCTCCCTTCTCTCAGCCTCTGCTCAGTTAGCTGTATAAGCCTTTCACTTCAGTCATCCAATGAGCCAGTAACGACGTCTGTAGACCCCCGTGTGCAAACAAATATATCCTTTTCTCCTGTTAGAATCGCCTGTTTTCGCTTTAACTGGTGGGCTCATCATCAAACCTGACAACAGAGGAGATTTCCTCCTCCAATAAAACCCAAGCATTCTGGCTACAGAAACCCCGTGCTTTGCACCAGGATCTCTCAGCCTCAGCGCTGCAGACCTTGGGGACCTGCCCAGTTTTTGTCGTGGGGCTGCCTGTCTGTGCTAGCCCCTTCCAGGCCCTTCAGGCCCTGCTCACTAGATGCCATCACCATCCACCCCCCTTGGTGAGAACCAAAAATATCTCCAGACATCTCTAAATGTCCCCAGAGAGGGGAAAGGGGGAGAGAATCCGACCCCTGTATGACTATTCCTATATGTCTCTGTTTACTGATGGAGAACCTCCGCTCATCACGCTGCCACTTTTTGCTGTGGTGTCTCATTTCTGGGAAGTGACTTCCCGCTTCTCTGTCACGGCTCAGTCAGGGGCCCGGTGATTCTGTAACACCCAGTGCTAAGGATTACTGATACGTCTGAGATCTTACCAGGTTCTAGGGGACGCCTAGTTTTTCCACATATTCGCTTATTAATCCTCACAAGACGCCAGTGTGGCAGGACGTATCTGTGGGATGTGTGAAGTTTGGGGACATAAGAGACTCCATTTTGAAACTCCGGTTTCCTTTCCAACCAATGAGCTCTTGAACTGGGCCGAAAGCAGTGACTGTTTGACAAGCAGCTGCTCATAAAGTTTCCACAGAGCAGAGCAGATGCATTCAGCTCATGTGAGACAGTAAGTTAATCAATACAGACCGGGACTGTTTCAATTGATAACACCAATAAAATCGCCAGTAAGACAGTAATCAGAAGTGGCTCACCTGCTCAGCACTGAATTAGCAGGTTTTTCCTTCTCTTTATCGTCTACATCACGTGGTTACCCCTTCCTGCTTTCCCAAAACTGTTGAACAAATTACTCCATCGCCAGTACAGTTTTGAGAGAGACTGAGCTGACATTCAGGCCTGAGGGACAGGACTTTGTCACACATTTTACCCACTGCTCCTCTCCCAGAGTCCCTCTGCCCCCTCTTCACCCAAGAGAGGACATTGACTGGCTTGAGACTTGGTTCTGCCACTTACTAGATTGAGGACATTAGGAAAACCTCTATGTCTTCCCTTGGTTTCTTCACTTGTAGAATGGGGAACTTTCTCTGACCCTTTTCTTGCTTTTCTTCCTAGTGCCGTCATAAGGGTAAATAATAAAGGGATGTCGTAGTTACGTTTTTACAAATTATTATTTCCTCGACTTTAGCGGGGAGTTGAACTGTGTGGGGGTTGTTGGAGGCGGCTACTGGAGAGAGTGGTTCCCTGGTAGCTGTCTGAAGGCCTTTGTGTGGCTACCTGTTCCTTTTTGGATGGTTCTGTTTTTGTGTTTGTGTCCCTCCTAGACCCTATCTGCCTTGCGGGGGAAGTCACAGAACCAGTCTGAGGGGCATGAATCTGAGGAAAGTTACGCTGTGTTCTCTCCTGTCTCCAGTACCCACCAGTCCCCAAGCCTAAGGCGAGTGTAATTGGTGGCCTTGAGGGAATAAAGGAGCCATGAAGTGTGTGACCAGAGGGGTTTGTGGGCAGCAGGGAGGGACAGTCCAATGATGCCTGCTGTGATGGTTCGGACCACGCGGTGGTTTTTGAGCCAACTGGATGCACGTGTCCCTCCAGGGTTCTTTATGCTTCTGTTCTCTGGGTAACTTCTTTCTCCATAACTAGCTTAGTTTTGGAGCCAAATGCTCTTGCTTAGGGAAGGTCAGATTTACCAAATGTAGGAACAGTGACATATTCCATTTCTCTTATCCTGTCCCTACACTCTAGCTTAAATCATTCAGCATGAACTGAGAAGCTATTTGATCTTTATATAAAATGAGATTTCACAACTTCTGTTCATTTCTGACTCTAAATGTAGCATTCTATTTCAGTGGGAGGAGTTAGAGCTAGTTAGGAAATGGGTCACTGGTGTCTTTGTTTCTGAAGCGATGAGAAAAAAAAAAAACTCCATGTATAGCTTGAATAACGAAAGTTATTTTTCTGATGTTTACAAATACAGCTATTTTCCTCAACAGAAGTCAAAGGGTGTGCTTACAATATTGCTTCATCCTCCTTATTAGGATTTTTAAAATTTATAAAAATAAAATTCTTTGGTTTCTCAATATGGAGAAAGGTCTTCCTTTTCTGGGTGATAAAAATAAGTGCTGGGACTTGTGATTTCTCTCTGTCAAATAAATAAATAAAATCTTAAAAAAAAAAAATAAGTGCTGGGTGTACTCACACACATGTACATACCCCGGAAAAATCTTGCTGTGTCTAGCCAGGACTGGAATGGAGCCACATCTTCCCAAGCAAAGAATACTTCTTCCGGACAGAGCATTTGTTGTTACTGTCCTCGACTGGGAATTGAGAAAGCCATTTCTTCTCCAATTACCAGGAGACTTTGAACAAAGTTTCTTTTCCTTTGCACACCCTGGATTCTAGGCTCGCCATCCACAGGAGATAGGAGAGAAGAAGACAACATTGTGAGAAATTATGTCCCAAGGCTTAAAGGGCTCTGCAAGAGGGAGGTTGAATGGATCTTGTTTCTATCCGAATGGGGAATTGGCAATCCAAATGAAGTCTAGGAAAAACCTGGGTTTGTTATTGTTTTTTGTTACATGGGTTGTGACCCATTAGTGA
This sequence comes from Mustela erminea, assembly GCF_009829155.1. Lineage (NCBI taxonomy): Eukaryota > Metazoa > Chordata > Mammalia > Carnivora > Mustelidae > Mustela > Mustela erminea. The sequence goes on from NC_045617.1 coordinate 92,573,956, forward strand.
ATCCTGAAATAGATTCAGCATGACTCACTTTGGCTCCATGACTTCCTTGGACTGAGATTCCAAAGTCAATGTCCCAACACCCAGCCGGGACAAAGATGCCAGCCGCCATTTCATTAGGCACCCCAATTTCTATCCGTGTATCTCTGAGATTATTTTTCAACTTGGGGTTTGTGGCTCATGGGTTGTCAAATTCATTTCGTGGTTTGCGACTACATTTTGAAAATAACAGAATACACCGAATTGGAATAGAAAATACCAGAGTGTGTGCATGTAATAGGCATTATTTTGTAAAAACTTTATTTCAGTTTATATACACCCGGACACATATATATGTATTCATGCATTGAGTCTCAATGTAAAATGTATTTTTAAAAATTTATTGGGTTTTCCTAATTCTAGTATAGTTAAAGTACAGTGTTATGTTAGTTTCAGGCATACAATAAAGTGATTCAGCAATTCTACACATAACTCAGTGCTCATCATGATAAGGGCACTCTTAATATCCTTCATTTATTTCATCCATTCTGCACTCTCTTTCCCCTCTGGTAACCATCAGTTTGTTTATTGTTAAGAGTCTGTTTTTTGGCTTGTCTCCTTTTTTTTGTTGTTAGATTGTTTTGTTTCTTTAATTCCACATAGGAATGAAGAAATATAACATTTGTCTTTCTCTACTGACTTATTTCACTTAGCATTTTATACCCTCTATATCCATCCATGTTATTGCAAATGGCAAGATTTCATTCTTTTTTATGGCTGAATCATCCTTTATCTACCTATCTATATATCCATCCGTCTATCTATCTATCCATCTAAAAATCTTTATCCATCCATCAGTTGAGGGACACTTGGGTTGCTTCCATATTTTATCTATTATAAATAGTGCTGCAATAAACATAAGGGTTCATCTATCTCTTTGAATTAGTGTTTTCATAGTCTTTGGTTAAATACCCAGTAATGTGATTACTAGATCATATGTTAATTCTGTTTTTAATTTTTTGAGGAACCTCCATACTGTTTTCCACAGTGGCTGCACCAGTTTGCGTTCCCACCAACAGTACAGGAGGGTTCCTTTATCTCCACATCCCCACCAGCACCTGTTGTTTCTTGTGCTGCTGATTTTAGCCATTCTGCCAGGTGTGAGGTGACATCCCATTGTGGTTTTGATTTGCATTTCTCTGATGATGAGTGATGTTGAGCATCCTTTCATGTGCCTGTTGGCCATCTGTATATCTTCTTTGGAGAAATGTCTGCTCATGTCTTCTGCCTATTCTTTCATTGGATTATTTGGGTTTTTTGGGTGTTGAGCTATATCAGTTCTTTATAAATTCTGGATACTAACCCCGTATTAGATATACCTAACCCCGTATTAGATATATATTCTCCCATTCAGTAGGTTGTCTTTTAGTTTCATTGTCTCCTTTGCTGTGCAGAAGCTTTCTATTTTGATGTGGTCCCAAGAGTTCATTTTTGCTTTTGTTTCCCATGCCTCAGGAGGCATAGCTAGAAAAATACTGCTGCAGCCAGTGTGTAAAATGTATTTTCAATTGTGGGTCCTAAGATAAACTACTTTAAAAAACAAGGTGGGGCAAGGAAGGAAATGCAATAACCAACCACATTTGCCAGGCTGGCAACCCTCTACCTTGATGTCACCGCCCAAGCCCACTTTTTAACAGTCTTCTCTTTTATCGGCTGGAGGTGGGGCATGGGGTAGAGGTTACAGGCCTAATTGTGCTATTTGCAACTATATCCCCTGTGGAGGGGACCTAGTGCCTTTAGAATGGACGGGTACTTGTCTCCCGTCATTCCCAGGGTCAGGGCCTCAGCTGCTCATTTGAGAGAACTAGAAAATGGGCCCTCTGGCAGGCACCGGGAGTACAAAAGAAACAAGATTCCCAGGATAGCTTCCTGGAGGAGCAGTTCTCTGGCTTCCCCGTAATGGCTTTCTCTGTGGTGAGAAGAGCCTTTCTTTGAGCATAGATGGGAGCAGGAAACCACAGAGTAGCCTCTGGGAAGTTCAGAAGGAAGGTGTCAGACAAGAACAACCAACTTTTTGATATCCCTCACCTACAATCATACCCCCCACCCCATGGACCAGACCAGAATTCGGAACGTAATGAATCTGATTTAAGGAAACAAATGTAACTCACAGACTGGTAGAGGTCTTGACGAGCAGGTCCCCAAAAGACCACTCGAAAACCTACCGAGCAAACAAAGCTAAATTTATTGGACCCGCTGCAGTGAAGGAGAACTCCGCTTTAACAGTCTTAACGTGCCTCAGAGGGGTGGGCAGGGAAGTTATTTGCTGGATTTTTTTGCTTGGGGTCAAGTGGTTTAAGGCCCTTTTTTCAAGGCAGAAAACTGATTGAGAATTGGATGAAATTTATGGCATCATTTTTGGATTGGTGGATGCAACAAAACGTGGGTCTGGAAGTGAGTCTAGGTAAGGCCACTGCTGAGTCTGCCGTTGTCTCATCGGAGAGCTGCTTCTGCATCTAGGGAAAGGTGTTTCTGGACACAGGTACTTGGAGGAATTTCCTGATGCAAACAATCAAGTTATTTATTGGTTAACAGTCTCAATTTTCCTGAGCAAGAATTTTTTGGAATAAATAGTTAAGTCAGGTTGACCCATGAATAAAATGTTTACTTATCTGGGCCATTGAGAAGTGGCCGAAACAGTCAGACTCTCTAGACAGAAAGATTTTACAATTTTTTAAAATAGATAATCTCCATCCTGTCTCGTGTTTTTGGAAAGAGTTGGCGTCATTAATGATATACTATCCAATACCACTGTTGTGTTTAAAAACTGTGGAGGTGGTAAATGTGAAAGAAAAGGAATGTTTGGATGTGGGATTAGGTTGTTGAATTTTATCGGAATTTTTAAATACTGAAAATTTCCAAGGTAGAATAAGGAAAGTTAAAATAAGAATACTCTGGACTTGTTGGTTTCTTCTTTTTTAACATAAGTGGTATTTATGTTTTATGTATTATTCTTTTTATCAAGTAATAATTTGTCTTAGGAAATACATAAACATATACTCACAATTATAGTTACTTACATAGAAACATAAAACCCTATAATATATACAATATATGTATTTTGAATAAACAGGATTTTATTCTTATTTCTGGTCCTTTTAAAGTTTATCACTGGGGAAGATCCTTGCCAGCAGTCTCTGACTGCTTTGCCTGGTCTTAGGCAATGCCATTTCTATTTTCCTTAAAGGGACAAACTCAGGCTTAGTTCTGAAATGCTGATTGAGGCATGTTCAGTCACAAATAAATTATTGCAGGTGGAAACTAGTGATTTCTACTAAAGTGAGTGGCCAGAATTCACATGATTACCATTATCAAGAAGGCAGGTCTCTAAGGGGGCTGAGACTTTCTTCCTATTTCTTTTCCTGCCTTTCCCCAATTTCCTCTGTTCTTCCCACAGTGTTTTCCACATTTTTCTTCTTAATCCAGGCTTGAAGTGTGGGATAAGGCAATCAGCCTCATTGGTATGTGTGTATGTATTTATATTTTCCTTTTCTTAAATCCTCTTCCCCCAAATCTTTCTGAGAAAGATCTTGGATCACTTTATGACAATAGTATAGAACGGTGGGAGCACTGTGTGTGAGAGAGAGCTCATCGAATTTGGAATCAGTTGGAAATTGGTTTGAATCTAGGCTCTGGTCCTTACTAGCTTTGTGATTCTGGGTGAGTTATTCAGCCAACTGGTGTTTCTGGTTTCTCATTTCTGATTTCTTAGCAGAATGGTCTGAGAATTAAACAAGAAATGTGTGTGTTCATGAGAGAGATTGAGACAGAGAGGCAGAGGGAGAGACTAGACAGAGACAGGGAATATTATTTACTTGGCTTAGTGCTAGGAGCTGTATGAACCCGCAAGAGAATAATGGAAACTGTATTCTGCATATGAAATGTGAACACAGTGTAGTTATTAATTCTTATAGGAAACTGTCTTGTCATTTGCATTGGAAATCCACAGATAATCCAAATATAATCGATTCTAATGAAGGACTTTAATATTCAAATTTATTAAGTAGCTGATAATTTAATGAGTGTCTCCTTTGCCGCAGCAGTGCGTCATAGGTAAGAGTCATGATGATTTAGCATCCCTGTTCTTATTGAGCTCTCTGGTTAGGGTGATAATACAGACGCAGGAAATCAGTTAGAATATTATAAACAGGGATGATAACATCCAAAAATTAGGTGAATCTCAATGTCTTTTAGAAGAATATTGGCAAAATTGGCCCCTTTACATCTAGCTTATCATCTCTCTTTTTTTTAAATTTAGATTTTAGTTGGTTAACATATAGGGCAATATTGGTTTCAGGAGTCAAATTCAGTGACTTATCATTTACATACAACACCCAGTGCTCATCACAACCAGTGCCCTCCTTAATGCCCATCCCCCACCCAGAGCCCTCCATCAACCCTCAGTTTTCTATCATTAAGAGCTACTTATGGCTTGTTTCCCTCTCTCCTTTTTTTCTTTTCCCCCTTCCCATATGCTCATCTGTTTTCTTTCTTTAATTCCACATATGGATGAGATCATATGGTATTTGTCTTTCTCTGACTGACTTATTTCACTTAGCATTATACTCTCTTGCTCCATTCATGTCGTTGCAAATGGCAAGATTGCATTCTTTTGGATGGCTGAGTCGTATTCACACAGCACATCCTCTTCAGCCATTCATCAGTCCGTGGACATTTGGGCACTCTCCATAGCTTGGCTATTGTTGATAATGCTGCTATAAACATTGGGGCACATGTGTCCCTTTGAATCTGTATTTTTTGTATCCTTTGAGTAAATACCTAGTAGTGCAATTGCTGGGTCTTAAGGAAGTTCCTTTTTTTTTTTTTTTTTTAAAGGATTTTATTTATTTATTTGACACAGAGAGAGAGCACAAGAAGGAGGAGCAGCTGGCAAAGGCGGAGGGAGAATCAAGCTCGCCGCTGAGCAGAACTCCAGACGTGGAGCTCGATCCCAGGACTCTGGGATCATGATCCTAGCTGAAGTCAGACTTTTAACCGACTGAGCCACCCAGGTGCCCCAGGGCAGTTCTATTTTTAACTTACTGAGGAACCTCCATACTGTTCTCCCGAGTGGTTGCACCAGTTTGCATTCCCACCTACGGTGCACGAGTGCAGCCTCACTAACACCTGTTGTTTCTTGTGTTGATGATTTTAGCCATTCCTACAGGTGTGAGGTTTTTGAGTCGTATTTTCCCTATTGAGAAGTGATATAGAGTGGCTTTTCATGTGTCTGTTAGCTGACATTTAGCATATCATCTTTATTCTTATCATCTTAGGTTAAAAAAAGAAAGAAAGAAAGAAAGCCAGTAGCTGTGTCCATTAATAGCTAAGCTGCAGGTAACATTACCCTCAGCTCTAAGTAGTCAACAGTGAGGTAAGTTATCTCACGTAAGTGCAAGCCCGGGAGAATGATTCCAGGTTTGGTTATGTCAGCAGCATAACCAGGTCAGGAACCCAGCTGCATTCCTTCTTTCTGTTCTGGCTCCTCAGGCTTGTCCCTCTGTGATCATTAGCTGGCATCCTCAGCTGCAGACGTCTCATCCTTCTTCGATTCCCACAGGGAAAGTGTTGGCTGAATAACAGCCCCCCACCCCCCGACAGAAGATATCTGCACTGTAATCCCTGGAACCTATGCATGTTATTTTTATATGGCAAAAAAAGGATTTTGAGATAGGGAGATCTTCCCAGATTATCCGAGTGGGCCATCTCAGGTGTCTCTATAAGAGGGAAGCAGAGGGAGACCTGACGCCAACCAGAAGAAGAGAAGGCAGTGTGACCACAGAGCCAGAGACTGGAGTGGTGTGGCTACACTGAGGAAAGCCAACAGCCTCCAGAGCCTGAGGAAGTCAAGAAACCCGTGCTCCTCTAGAGCTTCTGGAGGCAGTGTGGCCATGCTAACACCCTGCTTTTCACTCAGTGATACTGATTTTGGACTTCTGTCCTCCTGAACTATGAGAAAATAAATTTCTGTTGCTTAAAACCACCAAGTTGGTGGTAATTTGTTAGAGCAGGGAACAAAAGGAGGTATTCCTTCTCATATGTTTCCTTTTCTAGAGAGAAGCCCTTGCCAGAAAACCCACTCAGACTTCCCTTAAGGTCCTATGAACTTAAGTTCTAGCTTCAAAGATGCTGAAAAGAAGTATCTGGCATTTTTAGACTCTATAAACCTCTGTCAACAAAGACAAAAGATAGTATCATAGTTTGGGAAAAGCAGCCAATAGTATCTGGTACAGAAGTCAAATGACCACTTCACGGACCATAGAAATGAGAGAGACGTGGAGGTAGCCGTAAGGGCCAAAACCCCAGAGTCAAGCTCTGGTTCCTCAAGAACACCAGTATGGGGGCATCACGCTAGCTTTCTCACCAAGCAAGTCAATGGATTACCACGTTCTTCTGTGAGGGAGTAATAGAGACACTTCTTAAGAAACTGGTCATTTCTCCCAAGGTGAATTTTTACCTAGCCTTGGCTTGGCTGACCTTCCTGAGTAAGCACGCAGCAAGAAAAATCCGTCTTGAGATATGTGAGTTTCGTCAGAAGCTTCAGCCAACCCATTCTGTCTTCTGACTTCTGATTCTGTCTTCCTGGATGTTGTCTACAGGCAAGTGAAATATGGTCTCAGCTTCATACTCCATTACAGATGGTTTCCCTCTGTTTCCAGTTCTCTCATTCAGACGTGGTACATGACCTTCTTGGCAGCTGTTCACCAACTGATTTGGGACAAGGGGAGGGAAGCTTTCTTCTAGGCTTGTTGCCTCCCTTCCATGGTCACTGAGCTGGCTGAAAACTTGAGGATCTGGGGTAGCTTGGCTTCTACTACAAAGATAAAGCAAAACACTTGCCAGGGGACACACCCCCTCCCCCACAGAGGGCATTAGTTGGAGTTAAACATCCTTCAAATCTGGCTAGTAACTCCACCTCCTAGTAAATGTATTTTCTTTTTGCTTCATTAATTTTAAAAATGTGGATGGTTTGGGGTTTGGCTCACAGAACATTATAAAACAAAATTCTTGTCATCTGGAAATTGCCTTTTTTGGTGAATACTCTCAAATAGGACTAAATTTAAAAGGAATCCACTAAGACCGCCAGGTAATGTAATGGCTTTTTGCCCAAAAATCATTTGGAAGTGAATGCTTCTGCTGACCCACAACTTGGGCCTAGTGAGGTTTTAAATCTAACACTTATGGGATTGTAACTCTCCTACTGGGCTGTTAATCTGATTGTTTATTAAAGCTCCACTGACTTGTTCGTTTAATGAGTTTCTCTAGCACCGCCAATGCTCTTCAGAGAGAAAGTGCTGTGGGACTCCAGGCTCATAATGGAAACTGACAATATATCACTAGGGATGGAGGCCTTGAAGGCTCCAAGCAGAAGATGGATGAGATTCTCTACCTGTAGCTCATTTCAAAAATAGTTCAGCAGTTCTGTATGTGAGTTAACTGCCTGGGTCTCTGCTGTGCAGCAAAACATTCGTCACTTTGGCTCCATTTGCTCACCTTGCAACTAGAATTTCAGAGCACTGAAATCCGTCATGCTGGGAGGCATGGAAGGTACTGGAAGAAGCAGCCATGTGAAATAGATCACGAAGATCAAATGTCCCTGGGAAGGTGACCAAAGTGGACAAATAGTACAAGAAGCAGAGAGGAGCCCCAGGTGGGATTGTACCATGGCCTGGACACAATTTTGCAGACAACTATCGTAAGGATTTTCCTTTTTCCTCCACAGCCCCAGCCTCTCAAAAATCTAATTAAGCTTGCTCTCCATTTGTTGGAACCACACCCACTTCTGCTTAGCCCTACCTGCCCCGCACATGGAAATGTCCACACCCAGTGGTTAGTCCATCAAGAGTTCAATTCTTTAAATCCGCTAAATGAAGTTGGGTCACTCTTCTTATGACAAGCATGTTGACAGCAGGACTCTCTCATAAAAATGTAGCAAGAGGCACATGGATAAATTAAAATTTTCTAGTGACTATTAAAGGACACAGGTTAAATTAATTTTAGAATATGTTTTATTCTATGTTCTAACATGTATACCAAATATTTTCATTTCAACGTGGGGCACTGGCCACGATCCAGGTGCTTCATAGCCAGTGGTCACTGTGGTTCCAGAGCAAGCCAGTCTCTTTGGCAGGTGAGCTGCCCCACAGGTATTCTCATGAGAGAATTTTCAGCCAGGATTGGGCATTTCTAGGCAGGACTGTGGACTAGATATTTTGCAGCAGGTGAGTCCTCACTGGGTCCCGAATTTATACGGGTAAGGCACAAATCTACTTTGCATATTGCCCATCTGATATATATATATATATGTCTTTCAAGACTCCCAAATTCCACTCTTGAGAATTCTTAGGAGGAGATGAAATGAGGGGAAAGTCTAATAATAAATTAAGGGCTGATGCTCTCTATGGTTATATCAATATACATTTCTTCTTCTTCTTCTGTTTGTTATCTCAGAGGTTCTGCCTCTCTTCTGCTCATGCCTTTTCTCTTTGCTGTTTCTTTGACATAATATTAGAGCCTTGAATATGTGGAACTCTTTCAATGTCAGGAATATAATTTTTAAATATACGTAATAAATTAATTATGAGAAGAACACATAGAGCAGGTTGTAAAGTTCACACAATTTTCTTGGATTTATACCATCTGTAAGAAGCTGCCTAATGTGGAAAAAGAATTTCAAAATTGGATTGATGGAGGTTGTGCACTTTGTCCAACTGTCTTGGTTAAAAAATTCAGCTATTTGAATTGCAGAGTATTGAATCATGTACCTGTGAGGAGAGTTTTCAACTGAAAATAATGGAATACCTGAAAAACAGAGGGTTTCACACAGAAGTTTCTTTTCCTCCGATGACAAGAAGACTGAAGGCAGCTGGGTATTGGCTTTGACTCTGCTGTTTGACAGTGTCACCAGGGGCACAAACTCTTTCTGCTCCCCCATCCTTAGTGTGTGGCTGTTCAACCCCATGCTTGCTGTCTCATGGATGCAAATGGCTGCTAAAGTTGCAGACACCGAATCCATGTTTAAGGAAGGAAGTGCTTCTTATCAGAAGAATGAAACATTTCCAAGAACTGTGTCCCCAGGCATCCACAGTTACACAAAGGGTTGCAAAAATGTGTATTAATTTCTTGGCTTCTAAAGGGGAGGGTTTTTTGGTTTTGTTTTGTTTTAATTCAATTTTATTTATTTATTTATTTTTCTCACCATAGCACATACCCCCCCAATGTCCATCCCTCAGCCACCCCATCCCTCCCACCCCCAACCCCCAGCAACCCTCAGTTTGTTTTCTGAGATTAAGAGTCTCTTATGGTTTGTCTCCCTCTCTGGTTTCATCTTGTTTCATTTTCCCCTCCCTTCCTCTATGATCCTCTGTCTTTTTCTCAAATTCCTCATATCAGTGAGCCCATATGATAAGTGTCTTTCTCTGATTGACTTATTTCGCTTAGCATAATACCATCTAGTTCTATCCACGTAATTGCCAATGGCAAGATTTTGGTTTTTTTGATGGCTGTGTAGTATTCCATTGTATGCATGTATACATGCACACACACACACACACACACACACACAGACACCCCACATCTTCTTTATCCATTCATCTGTTGATGGACATCTAGGCTCTTTCCATAGTTTGGCTACTGTGGACATTGCTGCTATAAATATTCAGGTGCATGTGCCCCTTCAGATCACTATATTTGTATTTTTAATGCAAATACCCAGTAGTGTGATTGCTGGGTCCTAGGGTAGCTCTATTTTCAACTTTTTGAGGAAACTCCATACTATTTTCCAGAGTGGCTGCACCAGCTTGCATTCCCACCAGCAGTGTAGGAGGGTTCTAAAGGGGAGGTTTTGAGAAGTGACCATTGAGGCAGTGAGCAAATGAAGATGGCCACAAGCGTGGCTCCCTAATAGCTGGACAGCCACAAACATGTACTGATGGCTCATATGATATAAGATAATACACTAAGTTTTTTACAGACGTCAGTTTGTTTTATCCTCACGACTCTGACATATGTCTCTTATTATTATCCATTTTCTTTAGTTAAAAAAACTAGAGTTTAGAGAGGTAAATTAATTTACCCAAATCACATGGGACTCTCCTTGTTGTTCCAATATCACCTAATAATGAACTTCTGTTGCCATGTAGGTCCCCTGCCACATAATTTATCCTACTTTATCCAGGTACCTGTTTAATATTTTACTCCATGAGGGCAGTGAGAGACAGAAGGAAGGAGTCGGGGTAACGTTGTAGTTTCTGGCTTGAGAAACTTCTATATGGTTGTCTGTCTCCTAGGAGAGGAAGAGCAGTTTTTGGCAGACATTATGTAAGTTCTGTCTAGGGTGCATTTAAGAGGTGGTACCTGTCAGTCAGCCAAGTGGCTGAGGGTAATGGGTTTGGGGAGCACAGGAGAAATAGCATAAGTAGAATTTCTGAGCTCTAAGAGGTTGATGAGCACAATGAAACCAATATCCCCTTCCTAGACTTTCCCTGCATAAGGGACAGGAAGGTAAATTGTTCTTCCAGGGATGCAGAAGAAACGTAGAGATGCTGGAGAGATCATGGCTTATTTTCTGCTCACCAACACTGTGGTGGGTCACTTCTGAGGTGGCCCCTGGTGATTCCCCTCTCCTGCTATTCACATCTTCATGTAATCAACCCACTACTACCTTGGGTGGTTTGAACCTAGTGACTTGTGTCTGATCAATAGGACAATGGCAAAGGTGATGAGATGTCATTCCCATGATTAATTCACAGGTGATTGTAATCTCTGTCTTGCTAGCAGATTCTCTCTATGTGCCCTCTTGGCTCTCATGCTTTGCTGAAGTAATGAATATGTTGGAGAGGATCACGTGGCAAGGAAGTGAGAGTGGGCTTGGCCACCAGCTGTCAGGAACCTGAGGCCCTCAGTCCAGCAGCCTGTAGGGAACAGAATTTTGCCGGGAATCTGAGTGACCTGGAAAGTGGATCTTTCCCCAGTCAAACTTTCAGATGAGAGCAAAACGCTGTCACTAACTTGATGCTGTCTGTGAGAGACCTGAAGTAGAGGTCTCCAGCTAGACTGCCTCCCTGACCCACGAACATGGAGACAGTAAGTCTGTGTTGTTTAAACCACTAACTCTATGGTAATTTATTAAGTGGCAATACATATAGATGTAAACACCACAAGTGTAGCTGTGTAAGAAGAGATCAGGCCCATGTAGCAGTTAGCTGGGGTATATGCTTACATGATTCCAAGAGCCAAGGGAAGGTAGACTTTCAGGGATTCAGAAATACTGCAGAGAGATGGCTTATATGTGGAAATAAATTACCCAGTTGGCCAATTAAAAACCAGGACTGAAAATCAAAGAATTTGGTTCCCAGGAGAAATAAGAAAACCCTGGGATGGATAGGCTATATCTAGGCCAGACTCTGAGCAGTGGAAGTTAGTATTTGAACGAAACCGAGACTTGCTTTGGGAGGAGGCTATGAGCCTCAGGAGGTAAATAAACATTAACTATAGCCATGCAGTGAAAGGCTTTAGACGGGGTTGAGAAAATGAAGCGATCTTCAAGGGGAATATAGAGCGAAGTTGTAGATTGTCCTTTCCTGGAATCCGTAAAAAGGAGTAGTGATCTTAACTCGTTAAATAAATGACAAAAACTTTAATTGGTGATCAAAATCATTCAATATCCTTGTTCTGTAAGCAATTTCCTTTCTTACCTTTCTCCTTTCCACTCTTCTTATATTGATAATTATATTGATAATCTCTGCATTGGTCTACTTGGTCTGCTCTACCAAAATACCACAGGTTGGATGGCTCATACACAGAAATTTATTTTCTCAGCAGAGAGAGATCTCTGGTGTCTCTTCCTCTTGTTATCAGGATACCAGTCCTAACAAATTAGAGTCCCACACTTACGAACTCATTTAATATTAACTATTCCCTGAAGGTCCTATCTCCAAATATAGTCACACTGGGTGTTAGGGCTTCAATATACGAATTTTGGGGAACATAATTCAATCCATAACACCTTCTAACCACTAACCACTATAGACGTAAGCTCAGTTAGGGCGGCAACTTGGATTGTCTTTTCCAATGAGATGTCCTGTTTTTCAAAGGCCCATTTCAGCGCCCGGAGCATTGGGAGTCCTCCATAAATAATTTGTTGAGTGAATGGATGATGGCCTCCTTTTCTTCCATCAAACTGAGATTGCAATCAAAGAAGTCTATGAGAATAGGTCAACTAGGCAGGCCTTTATTTTTTCATGACAGTTTTCTTATATTCTTGTGTGAAGGTTTTTTTTTTCAGTTCTGTTATGATTTGTATATATCATTGGGATTTTAAATCATCTGATTTATTTAGCCATTTTACCCATCAAAGAACACTTAATAGATGCTCAGCCCAGGATTAGGTGTCAAGCTAAGGTCTTGACTTAGGTCAAGCTAAGCAGGATAAGACGTCATCCTTACTCTCAAAGGCCTTGCCATGTGCTTCCTGAGGGATGTGGTCACCACAGGAAGAAGTTATGTGACCATACAATTATAATAGACATACCTGAACTATTGAAAAGTTTGGTTTCCTCTCCTTGGACTAATAAGAGAATACAATCCTGTATAAAACACAAAGAGATGACACCTGCTAGCTAATGGTAGAGATTTCTTTATGGCAGAGCTATTTAAGGATTGATGGAAGTAGCTCAGGTTACCTCAAGAAATACCTTAAAATCACTAGTGTAAAATTCTATTGTAAGACAGCTGAGAAAATACAAAATGAGTCTTTGCTGATAGGCTCCCATCTTTAGCCATATTCTCATACACAAATAGGAGTGGGTTCAAATGTTTACCTTTAATGGCTCAGGAAGGGAGTAAAGAGGACAAGGAAAGGAGGGAAGGGCCTGGTGAGGCCTGACGGGCAACCAACTCCAGAGGCTGGCAAGGGGTAGGATAGTCCCCATGTTCTTAGGATCCATCTCACCTGATTTTCTCAGACTTGGCCAACTTCTGCAGTGAGGTCCCTTGAATCTTTGCTGCTGTCCTCAGACCGCCACAGAACCCAGAATTGTCCTGACTGATATTTCAGCTAGAGAGGACAACCACTGCCCGGTGGAATTATGTCACAGCCAGACCTTCAGAGCCCAAGGCTGGCTGGCCTGTCAGATTTGCCCGTCACTCATTAATCTCAAAATAATATGACTCACAATTCACATCTTTGCATCCCACTTATTTTGTTATGATTTTCCCCAGATTTGATGACTTGGTTGGCTGCCCGTGGGCCCTGAATAGATCAGATACTTATCCCCAGCCCTCCTCATGTTTCTTTCTGCTCCTGGATCTATGAATCATGGGACCCAATGTCAACTTCCACTGTCCAGTTTCAGCAGGAAAGAATGACAGAGAGAAGGAACAAGGATCTTCTTACTTGAGCATGCGTGCCCCTCTCGGAAAAATCTTCCTCCTTCTGGGACCAAAACCAATATTCTTTTAAAAGATTTTATTTATTTATTTGACAGAGAGAGAGATCACAAGCAGGCAGAGAGGCAGGCAGAGAGGAGGAAGCAGGCCCCCCGCAGAGCAGAGAGCCCGATGCGGGACTCTATCCCATGACCGTGTGATCATGACCTGAGCTTTAACCCACTGAGCCACCCAGGGGCCCCTGTCTCTGCTATTTGATGTAGGTTATCCACCTGTGGCATCCGCTCATTTCCTGTGGGCTTTCAATGAGGTCAAAAAACACAGCGCACGTGAGGGCACTTTACAAAACCGAAGGAACAGTGAGAAGGTATGAGCTGGTGGCCGTAGCTACCTCTGTACCATCAGAAGCACACCTCCCATGGGAGTGGAGTCCAGTGTCTTGTTTCAAACTGTGCGCTTCGGACCCAGACCATCTGAGCTTGAAGGCAAGCACTTTGCAAATCCAGCCTTGCTCATCTGCAAGGTGGAAGAATCCTAAGGATCAACTTTGTAGTCTGTCAGGAGGCGTAAATGAGGAAAAGTATGGAAAGGACAGGACCAGGAACCAAGTTGTCAATACATGTCCCTTATTGTTCCTCCAGCGGGCAGAGCTGGGTGCTAACCCGTCTTTGGTCTCTTTTCCTTTATACTATCTTTTTTATTTATTTATTTTATTAAAGATTTTCATTTATTTATTTGGCAGACAGAGATCATTCGTAGGCAGAGAGGCAGGCAGAGAGAGAGAGGGGGAAGCAAACTCCCTGCTGAGCAGAGAGCCCGATGCGGGGCTCGATCCTAGGACCCTGGGATCATGACCTGAGCTGAAGGCAGAGGCTTTAACCCACTGAGCCACCCAGGCACCCCTACGCTATCTTTTTGAGTTAGCGTCATCACACAGATCGCAATGGTCCAGCGAAAGGCCAGAAGGACGTACGTTTGGATATTAGGAATTGTCACAGAACAACGAAAAAGATATAATGCCCTTCTGTTGGCAAGGGGAGGTCGTTGCCCTGGAGGAAATCACATGTAAGGTCTTGGGAAAAGCACAGGCTGTTAGAAAACTTGTCTAGCGCTGTTACTATTTGTGGGAAACCGAGAGAGGTTTAAAACCCGCATTTTCTTCTTTCTTCTCTGGCTTCACGTAGGTTACTCGGTGATACATTTCTCATTGTGACATATCCAACAGATAAAAGAGCCTCCTGTCCCATTTTCAGACATTCTATAATCCCACAGAGGTTAGAGGGTATGGAAGACTACGAATTAGAACGTTAATCAAGAGGATTCCACACGTCTGTGCCCTTGGCAGTATAAGAGATAGCCAAGTCTTCTGGTCAGAAAGATGCCTATGAAAGACAGTCACTCCAATTTCTGGCTACACGTGGTAAATTAAACTCATGAGTTCATTTTTACTTTCTTCAAAATCTTCATGGAAAAAAAAAAAAAGCCCACGAGGATGAGGGAGATAGCAAAGAAGAGCAACAACATTTCGGAAGCTAGATAGCTAAAGAAAGCGTGGCTGCTGACTTCCCAGACTAGAGAGACTAAACTTCCAGCAGGTACTGGAGACAGGCTGGGGCTAACCCATGGGGCAGGTCCTCCGTCACAGGAAGCATGAGGTCCCTCTAAAAGTCGGGGCGCAGGTGGGTTAGAAAAAGGGAAGATTACTTGAAATGTGTAATAAATAACCAACAGTTAGAATCCTCACTGAGCCTGCCTACCCAGGGTTTCAGGCACAGGATTTCATTTGATAGACTATGGTCATTTTTGGCTCTATTGTAAAGATTCCTACTTCCTCTGGTGATATAATTTGATGTTCTCTGTTGTGGCCTCTCCTTTTTTTTAGACACCCTAGAAGCCAGATTCCCTGGGGAGAGTCTACTAGAAACACCTGGGTCATGGATAGTGGGTACAGCTGGGGGGGTGGTGCGAGGGGGCAGGGGTTGTGATGAGCGTCTCCTCTGAAAACAGCCCACAGGCTGGAAGGCCTCTCTGTGGGCTCCTGGAATACAGGTTGCCAGACCTTGCCCTCTAGGCGGGAGGTTCTCTGGATAAACTGGAAACACTGACTCCCTATGAACTTTAGTTAATGGTAATGCATCAATCTTGGTCCCGGTTCATACTTCTTCCCATATTTCTCACGTGCTGTCTGAGAATAAGAATAAAGACAGTGGTTTTCTAGGGGGTGCACATACTCTGGTTGGTGGGGTTGACTTTCGTTTTGGGCTAGCCCCACATGGGCAGCACTGGCGTACTTGCCTGAAACCACCCTGTTATTCCCAGCAGCAACAGGAGCGGCTGTTTCCCAGAACTCTGGTGTGCCCCTGGGGTATAACTTCCTCTCTGGAAATCACACTGTAGCTTATTCACAAGCACATTTACTGGAAATCATTGGAATGGCCAGTGGCCAAGCTTGATCTGAGCCTAGAGCATGGCACTGACCCCTGGAAGGTTGGAGTGTGGCTAGGTCCACAGAAAGCAGGTTGACCAAATGAGTAATTATTGGGGCAAGGGAATTTATATTCCTGGAGCACTTTCTTTGGTGAGTACTCTACATGTTGAAGCAGGTTAGTGTCTGCTCTACTGTCCTAGATCGGCTGTGGATTTGATTTGGTCCTTGACCTGGGTGCTGTTTTAACTTTGAAGTGAATGGGAATCATGGGAGGCAGGATCTTGTTAAAAATCCAGATTCTGGTTCCATAGATCCAGGCGGGGCTGAGACTCTGCATCTCTCACCAGCTTCCAGGGAAGCTGATGCTGATGTGGGCAGTGCAGGGAACAGCCTTTGAGTATGAAGAACAGAACACCTCTGGGTTGTAGTTGTCTCACATGTAAAGCGGGACATCAGGACCTTCCTCCTAGGATCGTTGACAGAATTACACAAGAATGCAAAAACTTAGAAGAGCACTGCTGAAGAGTAAGCCCTGGATAAACTGATGATTTTTTATGAAAAATGGGAGCAATGAAAGCCCCACCTTGAAGATCAGGTGAGACTATGAAGGTCAAGTGTTCCACGGGAGGACTGATGCATAGAAAGCATCGGCCTTGGACTTCCTATGTGCCCAGCCTTGGTGTGTTTTCTTGTTTAATTCCACTCACCCTGTGAGGTGGGTACTGATAGCCTGCCCTCTTCACACTGGGCAAACCAAGACTTAGCTTACGAACCTGCAGAAGACCACAATTTTGCTACAAGACTGAGCTGGGGTTTACACCCAGATCCTGTGGCACTAACATCTGTGAATTTAGTCACTACTTGTCATTGTTACGTAATTAGTGTTGTCTTTTTAAATCTTCATGACCAAGGTGGGGTTTTATACTCATTTTATGGGAGAGAAAACAGCTTTAGTGACTTCAGTAAACTTACCGAATGTCATACACACATCTCTGTCCTCTTCTCCCGCAGGAGGTGAAGGAGCAGGAGGCTGGCTGAGGACAAAGCAAAGGCTGGCGCCTTGCACCCCCCCCCTTCACCTGCTCCCCTCCATATGTGTAGCATTCCTCAGGCACCCCTGACTGCCATAAAATGATAAATAGTTAACTTGCTGAGATCACAATCCTGCAAGACAGGAGTCTCCCTTGGTTTGCAAATGTCCTTGAGATTTACAACAAAGAAGTTACCTTATCAATAGCCCTAATGTCACCCTCCCCTCCATGAAAAACGGAAGGAGGCGGAGGTAGAAGGAAAAGTAAATAAAGTTAAATTTCTTCTAAACCTAAATCTCATTAACAAGGATGCTTGATAGCAGGAATGTAACATTCCACCAGGAGACTCCCAATTGTCTTTACTTGATAAGTAGCCAGGCCTTCAATATCCTGGTAGTGCTTTTTTCGCATGCGTGGGCTAACCGGCCAGTTCTGCTTCTGTAAGATTGCTTTGTCTGCTTTCGCCGGGGTCCCCTGACCCAATCCACTGACGCCAAGTATGCCTGTTCAAACTATCAATCAATCAGCTCAGCCCCACCCGAAACTTGTTTGTATCTGTCTATAAAAATCCTGCACCAACCCAGCTCTGGACCTCTCGGCATTATCGGCAACGAGCGCCGCAGAGGTCCAGGTTCGAACCTGCAATAAACGACCCTTGCTGATTGGCTTTGTCACGTCTCTGGTGGTCTTTTAAGGTGGGGGTAATATTCAATTGGCATTTCAGAGGCACGCGGGTCAGAATCAGGTCCTCCTCTCCTTGCTACAGACCCCTGTGTTTTTTCATAAGGGCGTCTGACAACAGCTGAAGAGCATTCGCTGTCCTGACGCGATGGGGGTGAGTGGGAGAAGCCCCCCCTTTCTGACCCTTGGACTTGTGCTTCCAGTCTCTGCTGCCTGAGCTCAGCGGAAGGACAGAAAGACAGCAGGGAGGGAAATTCTCCTGGGCAGTTTTTGGAAAGCGACCAACCCTGGTATGACTTATGACTGATCCCTGTTAGGCAAGTGCGGGCAATGGTACGGCTAGCGAAAGGTGGTACAATTCTAGAGAGCTCGATGCGAGGGAGAGAAGGCTACTGAGGTTGGGCTAGACTTGTTTCTCTGGGACATGGACTCTGAGAGGGGAAGGGCACAGAGGATGTTTGCTGGAAAGCCACAGTGGCCACACCAGTGGTGAAGAGAACACGTGCCTTTAGACAGAGGGTAGAGCTGAACTGAGATGCACAGACTTCTGGGGAGCCCACAGGAGTATCTGGAGAGCTGGGGTGGCCCCTGGAGCCCTAGGATGGGGCTTTCCCTCTCCCGCAGGACTGTCAATGCATGCAGGTTGTCCCTGCAGGGGACAGGCAGGGGAGGGCTGTGAGCCACCAACACCCCAGTATCCAGGGGCCCTAGTGACTCCACTCTGCAGGCAGAGCTGGGACTCACAGCACAGCACCTCCTCGCCGTGGCGCATCCCGTGGACTGCCCTGTGCTGAGTTTGGCAGCTTCATAAAAACAGCTACAACCGGAGCGCCTGGGTGGCTCAGTGGGTTAAAGCCTCTGCCTTCAGCTCAGGTCATGATCCCAGGGTCCTGGGATCGAGCCCCGCATCGGGCTCTCTGCTCTGCAGGGAGCCTGCTTCCTCCTCTCTCTCTCTCTCTGCCTGCTTCTCTGCCTAATTGTGATAAATAAATAACTAAATAAAATCTTAAAAAACAAAAACAAAAACAAAAAAAACAGCTACAGCCTTGCTTCAAGAAAAAAGGAGCCGGGAGGCAAATGCAAAGTCTGTTTGGGAAATGATAATGATTTCACTAATGATCACAACTGAGGAAGGAGGCCCCACGCTCCTGCCCAGCCCTAGAGTCCTCAAGCTCAGTTATGGGGTGAGAGGAGAAAAGAATTGTCATGCAAATTGTCAGCACGCTGTGAAACAGACTTCTGGGGAGTGAAACAGAGTGTTTCAGCTATTCAGCCCATTCTGGGTTTTCTCTTTCCAACTTACATCAAATCAAATGCACTTGGGTACACACACACACACACACACACACACACAGAGTTAACCTTGGCTATGACTTCTTTTGAGAAACCTAAAAAGCTCTTGAATCAGCTCCAATAACATCTCCCCAGACTGTCTTTGAAAGGAGCAGATGGATGACTTTGACAGGAAACTTTTGCTTGAAATGTTCCCCTTTCTCAGATTACGTACATTTGAGGGGGAGGCCTGCCAAGTGTTCAGTGATGCTCAGCATGGTGGCTCCTGGCGGCACACTCTGTACCAGCAGCAGAATGAATGTTTTCCTGAAGCACCGACTGATCATTCTTTATCCCTTGCTCTGTCCCCTCTTTCCTGAGCCACGGACTTCTAAATGATCTGGGCAGAGGTAGGAAAAACAAAAACAAAAAACCCCCACACTTTTCTAGAACCGTGGAAGATACTGCATATTGAGGCTGGCTGCTGAGAATTCCCTTGGCCGATCAGACCGCAGGGGATGATGAACACAGCTCTTCAAAGCCATCTTTTGCAGCCTGAAGAGGACCCTGGGGGTCTAGTCCTCACACTAGATTATCTGGACATTTAGGGTTGTTGCTTTGTCTTAGGAAGAGTCTCTCAGAGCAGAATGACCCACAAGCTGGATTGAGTCACATGTTTCCCAACTGAAAACCCTTCTCTTGTGCTTAAAATGAATCCCAAGCCCACTGCCTAGGCCTGCCAAGTTCCAAAGAGCCCAGGCCCTGCTCCCTTTCCCCACCTCATTTGGGACATGCTCAAGCCCATTCTCTGCAGTCCACCATGCTGATAACCCCCCTCAGGTCCCTCCAACACTAGGACTTTCCAAATCCGTGGCCTCCACCCCTGCTACCTAGAATGTTCTTCTAGCCCTTCTGTGGCACACTGTGGCCATAGTTTGGCTTCCAGGTCAAAGGCCGTCCCTGACCACCATCTTCCACCTATGTTCTTAGTCCTCATAGTGTGCTCTTGCTTTTTCTAACTGCTCATGCCTCCCGGAACTTGTGATTTATTTGCTTATTTCTTTGTTTATTATCTCTTTCCCACACTAGGCCATCCTCTCTGAAATGGCAGGGATGTGCTTACCACTATTCCCAGTGTCAGGTGCACAGTAGTTCTTCGGGAAATATTTGTCCCCTCCCCCAGCCTTAAGTCCTATGCTTCCTATTTTACAAAATACTTATAGATTATTTCAAGGGAAGGCTCTGTATATGCAGAAGTATTTCAGAGACATAGGACGGCTGAGATGTGTTTTTAAGGCTGGGGACATTCCAAACCCTTTTTGCCACTAATGGCTCCTTCCTCCTGTTCTCTTCACTTTTTTGGTGTTTTTTGCTTCACTTGAGGGATAATTTACATGCATTATATTGTGCACATTTTAAAGGACTTTTACATAGGTATCCACCCACAGGAATCTAGGTGGGATGTTTGTTTATAGCTTCCCTCATGGGGAGGCTGGCCGGTGTCCCTTCTCAGTCAATGTCTTCCAAAAGGTAAACACTATTATAATTTCTATCAATATGGGTCACTTTGGACTGTGTCTTAACATCGTAAGTGGGGTTATACTGTATGTATTCTTTCACGTATGTCTTTCTTTGTTCCAAAAGTATGATTTTGAGATCCGCCCATGTTGTGATATGTCCTGGGAATGGCTTTGTGATATTCCTTGGTGTGAATGTACTGGTTTATTTACTCATTGTAGAATGGGAGGATCCTTGGGTTGTATCTGGTTAATGGCTGCTCTAAGCAGTGCTCCTGGGGACATGGCAGTACAGGTATTTTGTTGGTTATGAGAACTCCTATCTGCTTGTTGTGTCCTGGAGAGGAACTGTCTCCAGATAGGCATGTGTTTGACCTTCGTAAGTTTATTCTGTCTTGGTCCCTATTGTCACCGGCACTTCAGTACTCCCCCACACTCAGTGTTGCTCCTTCCTATAGGGCTGTGGTATACCTTGTTGAGGTCCTGATTTGTACTTCTCTGATGCAACATGATGCTGAATACTTTCTTTAAATGTTTATGGGCCACATGGGTATATCAGGCACGGGTGTATGTATGTGTGAATTGCCTGTGTGTGTGGAGTCCCTTTTAAGCATTTTGGCCAGTTTTAAAAGATGGATTGTCTGTCTTTTTCTTGCTGATCTGTAGGAGTTCGTCTTGTGTTTTGGACAGGAGTTATTTAAGAACTATATGTGTTGCAAGTATCTTCCCCAGTCTGAGACTTTCCCTTTCACTCTCCTAATGGTGTAATTGGATGAACAGATGCTCTTTGTGAAATACGATGTGTCCATCTTTTATTTTATAATAGTGCTTTTTGTGTTCTCCGTAATAAAATTTTTCCTACTTTGGGTTTCTTACGGTGTTTTAAACTGAAGAACCGTGTGGGAGCGATGTTTAAAGAGGGTCCTCTGTACATCTGAGAGGTACCTGGGTGGCTCAGTGGGCTAAGCCTCTGCCTTTGGCTTAGGTCATGATCTCAGGGTCCTGGGATTGAGCCCCGCATCACTGGCCTCTCTGCTCAGCAGAAAGCCTGCTTCCCTCTCTCTTTCTCTTTCTCTCTCTCTCTCTCAGCCTTCCTCTCTGCCTACTTGTGATCTCTGGTCAAATAAATAAATAAAATCTTTATTTTGAAATGGCCTCTTGGACCAAGATGGTTGACACATGACGATAAAATAGTTCTCCTTATGAGAGCCCAACCCATCCCTCCAGGCCTTGCTCAAATTCCCGTTCCTTCAGTGTGACTGCCAACCAGCCTCCCACTCTGCTCCTTTCAATAAGCCCTCAGCTAAGTTAATCCCATGTGTTGGTAACTTTTTACAAAGATGAGAGGCTGAATTGCATTCTTCCACAACTACCACTCGAAAAGGAGTCAGCTCAGACAGACAACACAGAAATTATACTCCATGGACAAAGAGTCATTCACCAGGTATATTTGAAGTCTAAGCTCTTTGAGCTATACACGTGCACAAATGATTTGGTTGGTGGAAATCTCCCCCTCCCCCTCCATAGTCAGACTTTTCAAACTGAAAATAGTGCTAAAGAGGTTTGCATAAGGTGCGTCATGGAAATGTTGAGGCAATTTTGACTTTCACAGTGCAGGAGGCTCCCCTGAAACCCTTCAAGGACTCCTTCCGGTTTCTTACAGCTCCCCTGGGAGAAGTTCCTCGTTCCCTCTTCCCAAACCCAACCTAATGAAAGAATTACTTGACCTGAGACAGAGTCACATGGCAACTTCGCAATAAATGTCCCCGAGACTAACCCCTTAGGTCGTCCACTTCACTGTGTTTTTATTTTGTGACTACAGAGGATGGTCATTTTAACCTTTGCTAAATTTGGCTGGAAGTGACTGATGGGATCTGCTTTAAAACACTTAAAAAATAATTTCCAAATATATGTATATATATTTTTTCTCATCCAGATTTCCTTAAAACCTGCGTTCTGAAACTGAGTAGCTTAGGAAGTCAAACGACCCCCGCAGAAAACTGAAGAGGCTCAGCACAAAATGGCCGACAGCTGCAGTTCTCCGCCGGGTCTCAAAAGCTCAGAAAAACATTTCTTCCACTAGAGGGCAGCATTCCTCCACTTTGAAGTCTACTCTTCCATTTGTTGATGAAACACCAAAAAACCCCCACAGCAAAGGACAAAGCATTTGCTTACTATACACTCCTCAGATTTTATTTTTAAAAGAAGCCTGAATTTTTTTTTCTTATGGAAACTCAGGGTTTTACAAGCAACGCTATCCTCAGTTTCACCTGTACTGTGTCCAGTATGATATTGCTATATTCACAGTAGAACGGACTTGATTTTCTGAGTGATCAGTCTGTTTTAAGTTTCTGCCGAAACTAACTGTACACCTTAGTCAAAAACCACAACAATCCTTCCATAAGATGGCTGTGTTATTGTTCTCGCGTGTTTTTCTGAGGCTTGGGTAATGAAAGTATTTCCCCACTCCCTTGTAACTGGCATTTGCATCTAAAGTAATTCATTAATGTACAGGGGCGGGTGTGAGGCCTTGTACAAAGAGCAGAAGGTAATGGTTTTAGAGGTGTATCTTCGGTAATGCACTTCGGGCTACAGAAATAGAAATATCACATGTGACGAAAACAAATGTTTTTGAGCAACATGGCCATAGCATGAGTAGGATTGGTATATGTTTGTTGATCTACCCTCCCTTCCTGTTTCAAATATTCAGTTCTGGAGATCTAGCTTCACCCAAATTGTCTATGATGGACACATGCCTCTTCCCTTTATTTAAAAACGAGTGTTCTTGATAGCAAAGATGTTGGCTAGTCATTTATATATTGGCATGAGAAGTTTTGTGCCGTTCCAAAATTCAGCATTATCCATAGTAGAGTGTCATATTATCAGATTATCTGTATTAGTATATGAATGCATTCATAAGCAATGCACATAGTTATGTCTTTAAGCAGCTAATGGCTGAACAATCACTAAATAAAAAACATCCAGAGTTTAAAAGCACAGCTGAAACATTTGTACAAATATACAAAGAGAAAAAACAATCATTCAGACACCATGAAACTTTTGTAATAAATAGGTTTGTCTGAAATCGGTCTCTGTCACCCTGGACAAGCCTCCCCCACGAGTCTGGGAAAGTACTCTACGGGAAGTGGTGTTCAAAATCTATGGAGGAATATCTTTGGGGCCAAGCTCAGTGTCGCCTCCAGGAATTTTAACAGAGCTATGAAGGATGGACTCAAAATAGTGGCTATACCCAGACTTGTTGAGCTGGAGGATGCTGATAATTTTTCTAGTCTAGATAGGACATGGCTGGATGCTGACAGTCTGAGAGTTAGAGTATATCCTCGAATCATGAAAATAAATGCTGGTGATCATGCATGTCCTGGGAATGTCGGGATGCAGAGGACTGAGTGAGACCAGATAGGGATATCTCATGCAGTCAAAGTCAAGTTTACTTATGGTCCTACTTAAGTGGCCAGGAAGAAACAACGTACACACATCAGGACTGGGACTGAAACAGATCACAAACAACACGGGTGCTATTTGTCACTGATGTCTCTGGCTTGGATCAACATGAGAGAATGAAGATATAGGTGGTGCTGATATTTTAATAAGAAAATACTACCTTTTTTTTTTTTTTCTAGAATCTTCTAAATAATGGATTATTACTCAATGGACATGATATGATCAGGAAACATATCACCTTTTCCTAGCCCTTTTGTCCGAGAGGCTTGATTACAAGGAAGGAATCTCAAACAACCAAACACCCAGGGATTGAAAGGCAATTATTTTTTTTTTCGACAAACAAACAACAGAGGGAAAAAAAAAAAAAGCATGATAAAGAGGAGACAGATATTATCGTTGAGGCGGAGCGGTGAGCTCAGTTGGACACGGAGGGCGGCAGACCAGGACGCCGGGTCTGGATGATTTTTGGCTTTGGGGAAGTCTTTGGATCCCCTTCTTCTTCTATGTCGCTGTCGCACACGTGCACGACGACACTTGGGGTAGACTCAGTTCCTGCATGGAGCTCATATTTCTCTCCTGAAAGGCAAGAAAAAGGAGGGTGATAAAGGGGAAGGGAGCTCAAAGCAGATTCTCTGGCAATGTTTGTTCTGGAAGGAAGGACATTGCACAGTGTTTCGGGAAGCCCGGATCTTATCCAGGATCCAGAAATGGCACAGGCCATCGCAAAATGGAGTGAGATTGCTCACTTACTGTATCTATCTGCACTACGCTGCACGATCATCTATCTGTGCTGCACTGTACCATCTATCAGCCTGACAAGCCCGCACGGGCCACTCACCCTCCTGCAGCCTCAGTCAGCATCCCTAACGGTAAACTTCCGCATGGTCATGACTACAGTCCTCAGGATCGTGGTGATGATGGGGCGGCTCTGACAGCTCGCTCTCCATTTCTCTTCTGTTTCCCATCTTCATTGCTAATTGCTGAGTGATCCTGGGCCAACCAACAGCTTCACTTCTTCACCTTGTCGACAGGGCAGTCTCTGAAGTTTCCTCCAGCTACACTTTTATAGCAAGAGCTGCCCCAGGATGGACTAAGGCAGGATCATCACTGGTCTTGGATTTGCGGTGGCTGCTGGGTGACGGGGTTAGAGGACTGTCAAGGTCCCTTCAAGTTCCAAAACTCTGTCCTTCTTGACTGGCTCATCTTAATGGCCAAATGGCTGTTAGCTGGCTGGCTTCCTGCCTTTGTTCCCCTTTAGGAGGTATTTACTGAGCATTCCCCACGGTCTGGCCTATTGCCGGGAAAAGGCTATGGGTACAACAGAAGATCCTTGTGTCTATAGCAAGAGCACAGCCCCGTGGCCGAGTGTGGAAACAAGAAGTATCACAAAATACCATGGTAAGTGCTAGCATGGCTATATATATGTCAAGGACTGTAGCACCAAATTTTAAGGAGAAGGAGACACTGAAAGGCTTCCCGGTGGAGGTGACAACTGGCTTAGGTCTAAAAGAAAAGTGAAGACCTCCAAGTAGTGGGGCAGGAGGAGGGGGCATTCTCCATCTGCGTGCTTTTAAAGATTTTATTTACTTATTTGACAGAGAAATAGCACAAGCAGGTAGAGCTGCAGGCAGAGGGAGAGGAAGAAGCGGACGCCCTGCTGAGCTGGGAGCCCCATGCAGACTCAGTTCCAGCACCCTTGGATCATGGCCTGAGCCGAAGGCAGGCACTTAACCAGCTGAGCCACCCAGGGGTCCCCATCTGCGTGCTATTAACTTCTCAAGTTAACTGTTGACACACTCATCTTAACCTTCTCCTGACAGCCCACCTTTCATTCCCCATCTTTCACGAATACGGAAAATCTAAAAGCAGTGTCTCCCGGACATCCTCCTGGTCAGTGGCTTTCCAGATCTCACTAGATCAAGACCTTGTTTCTTAGACCAGGACAGAAGACCCCGCACAATCTCTTACCAGTCACGACAGCCACATCCTCGTACCTACTGATAAAGAGCATTTTCAACTTGAATGTTTGTGGACCTGTTCCTGGCCTCCCGGGGAAGCTATCCTTTAACATTTACCAAGGCCAAAATGACCTGGCGCAACCTCAAAGCATGGGCTGTATTTCCACCCTGAGCATGCATGGTTAAGTCTGCTTTGTTAAAAAACAAACAAACAAAATCAAGAAGGAACCTTCCAAACATAAACATAAGAAAAACAAAAAACACCTCCCTGATCTCCCTAAGATTAAAGTCAGACAGCCTTGCACATACTAAAAGCTAAAGATAAAGTCCGCCACTATCTGGAATGATTTCCTTTGCTGTGAAGCTTTGTAACTTTTTTTTTTTTTTTTAAGATTTTATTTATTTATTTGACAGAGAGAGAGAGATAGCAAGTGAGCGCACAAGCCAGGGTAGCAGCAGAGGCAGAGGGAGAAGCCGACTCCCGGTGGAGCAGAGAGCCAGATGTGGGACTGGATCCCAGGACCTTGAGATCATGACCTGAGCCAAAGGCTTAACTGACTGAGCCACGCAGGCATCCCTAAAAAATTTTTTTTTTAAATTTTTGTTCTTTAATCCCCTCAGTTTGTGGTACTTGGTTTTGTAGCAGGCCTAGCAAAGTAATCTAGCCATGGACCACTAAGACTGTTTTCCTTCTGTTAAAAGAGAAGCATTTGTTGGACCACCTTTGACATCTGTTGTATAGAGCAAATGCTTTCCTGGGTGATGGCAAGGGATAGTTCCAAAAATGGAGGGTTTCAGCTCTGGGATTTCACTGCTTATTGGCAGTAGCCAAGAGGGACAGAACTAGTCAGAGCCACAGAAATAAGGCTCATAAGGACCCTGTAATTTAAAGTCTAGATTTGGTTAACTTGTTAGAGAGAATCGTGGCAGCAAGTATGAAACCTCTGGCAAACGTGGACCAGTCTGGGTTCAGGAGAGGACAGTGACAAAAGCAGGGGACATGGAGCAGAACCTGGACAGAACTTAGAAACCTGCCTGAGTCCTTCGGGCTCCCATCTGCTTCCCCACCGGAGAGCAGACACAGCCAGCGCTCACCTCACTGCCCCGGATCCCCTCTGAAGTCCTTTCTAAGGCCTGTTCCCACAGCTCTGGTGGGCCTAGCAGCCAGACAGCTCATTCAGTTGCCTTCCGTTCTCCTTTAAAGCAGTTGTCATGTTTACCAACATCTCTCGGGAAAAGCACAGCTTCAGCTATGGCCCAGGAGCAGAACCTACAGGGAAACGAGCTCTTGCACAAAAGGCGCTGGGCCCTAGGACGGGCAGAGACCTGGTGGGCGGCATCATTGAGCCTCGCTTCTCAAACTCCTGACCCCTTAGTGGTCCTGCTTGTTGAAATCAGGATTTCCTGGGGGTGCGCCTGCATGTCTCAGTAGGTGGAAGGTCCTATTCTGGATTTCGGCTCAGGTCATGATGTCAGGGTGGTGAGATCTAGCCCCGTATTGGACTCTGCACTGGGTAGGGAGCCTGCCTTACGATTCTCTCTCTCCCTCTCTCGCTGCTCCTCCTCCCAATCAATCAATCAATTAAAAAAAAAAAAAAGGAGTGTACTGGGATGAGGATGCAACCCAGGGAATTCTGACTGGGTAACATCACCTTTGGTACCCAGCACCCCTCCCCCGCCCCACCATGCGCTTCCCTGTGCTTCAGCGTGGCCGGTGTTACAGGGGTCCATGTGGCCTGCAGGAGGCTGCGGTCGCCCAGGGCACTGGCCTGCACTTAACGTGCCTTCCCCCTTCCTCCATTCTGCATCGTCAATTTCTCATGGGAAATGGCCAACGGCGCAGGTCAAAGGACGTCAAGCTCAGGGACGCCGAGGATGCCCAGGGGAAAGCAGCCGGGGCTCCTCTATATCGGCACCAGCAGCAGGTTTTCATGGGTGGTCTCCTTTCTCATCTGTTTCTGGGACGGCAACAAGCCCCTCGAAGTGCCACAGCAAACGATGAGTTTGCTCACGGTTTCCAAAACGCTCTCTTTCCTTCGGGAATGCTTTGCGATGCTGAAGGAGGGACGTCCTCCCACAAGAGATGGAGAAAGAGAGGAGTCCACACACGGCGAGGTCATTCTTGTCGCCGACAGGATTTCTTGGAAGGTCTCCGGGTTTAGAGAGGAAGTACCCCTTGAGGAAATCAGAGTGGCTGGGGGAGTCCTGTGCCTGGTCGCCATGCAGGGTGAGGCGGCGCCAGTCTGTGGTCCATAGCAGAGAATCTGCCATCATCCATCGAGTGAGCAGACAGTGGGACTGGGGGGTAGGTGGCAGGGACCCCACCAGGGGGCTGACCCAACACCTGCCTCTTTCCTCATGTGTCTGCAAGCAGCTAGCTGCTACCTTGATATATGTATGTGCATATATATATATATATATATATATATACACACACACACACACACACGTGTGTGTATATATATACTTATATTTATGTTTCTTTTGCAGTAAAATATACATAATGAAGCTAGCCTTTTAGTTAAGCCATTTGTTTGCCCTGGCTTTGATAAAGAACACTGCCTTAAAGATACCTCGAGTTGCAACGTGTTTACCAATTCAAGCCCGAGCGCTCTTCTCTCAGGCAGGTGTGTGGGTGTTGAGGGGGGCACTCAGGATGGGACAGGAAAGCCCAGGGCACTGCTCCATGCTGGGCAACCCTCATGTCGTCGAGCCCGTCGAGCTAACAAAGTCAGGCTGCTTGGTAGTACAGATGCTTTATTGCTGTGATCCCATTAACTCTGACATTTCACTGTTCTATTTTTGGAAACTTTCTTACTATCAAAATCCAGCAAAGCTTAACAGCTGCTAAGAGCCCCACAGACTAAAAAGAAATCGCTTTGGTGTGGCTGGATTGGATTTTTCTTTTTTTGGCCTCTCTTTCCCTTTGGGCTTCAGCTAATTCCTCTACCATGAGGGCTGACGTCAATGCTGTCTCCCTGCAGGGTGACCAACTGGGCTTGGCAGGGGACAAGGAGTCCCTGGGGCCCTGTCCACTCTGGGTGGGCTGGGGCTGCCACACCACACAGAGCATGGCCAGTGGAGCATTTCTTTGGAAGGACAAGCAGAGGGTCACCCATCACACTCCCAATCCTCACGTCTATATTCAAACCCTCCTCCACGTCCTGATTCCTGCAAGTTTGGAGGAAGTGGAGGTGTCCACGGGCTGCCTCCTGCTCTCAGGAGGGAGAAGGGCACATCTCTGTTCTGAGCAGGGGGCTGAGGGGCAAGGCGATGAGTGTAGGTGACTGCTGGTCTGAGCACCCCCAGAGGTTCCTCATCATCCTGCCACCTTTGGCTTGTGGGGCAGAAGTTGGCCCCTTCTTGAGTTCTCTCAAAATAATCAGCGTGATTATGCGCAGTGTCTCTCAAAAACCAGCATAATGAAATGAGGTAAGGGCAGGGAGATGTTACAAAGCTGTATTTATGAACATGACAGCAGAGCCGAGATGGTTCAGATTCTTGATCAGAGAACTCTTGAGATGGAAGGCAAGGGAAACCCTTGTCCCTGGAGTGCCTCCTTGGGCAGGTCCTCATGTGAGCTGCAGCTCCAGGAGACGGAACCCCCATCCCAGAGGCTTTCAAAAGACCAAAGAGTTGAGCAGGCATGAGGCGAGGGTTTACTTTAGCCCTCCCATGGCTGCCATTCTTCTCTGCAGAGTGTCTCTCTGGAGCATCGTGAGTTCTCAGTGTCTGTCTCTATGAGATGCTATGTCCTCAGCCTGAACTCACACCTGCATTTGGCCTTGTACGGACATCTCTCCAAACATCTCTCCCTCTTCTCCAAACTCACACAGTCAAAGTAGAATTAGTTATGTTCCCTGCCCATCTATGTTTCCTTTCCAGCTATCACATTTCTCTGAGAGGTTTCATCCTCTAAGTGCCATCCACAGAATTGGTCATCCTAGAAGCTTCTCTGCCTTTCATCCATGTTAGTCAAACTGTCCTTGAGCATTATTCAGTACCACTTTGAAATATTTCTCCAGAGTCTCCCTCACTACCACCTGCTTGTAACGCCCCCATTCTCTCTCACTCTGGGGAATCTCAGCTGGCATTCCCACCATAGGAACTAAGCTTCCCTGTCAGAATAAACTTCCTAAAACACTTGGGAACGTCACCTTACGCGTACTAGCAATGTGATGTTGACAGACAGAGAACATTCTAGGACTCAGTTTTCCTCATCAGAAAAATGGGAATAACAACCACATGGATGCTACGAAATAAAGAAATATTTGTCAGATTCTTAAGAAAGCCATCCTGAGATGCACGTCTTGATTATTTAAGGCGATGTGGTGGTCAGTGCTACAGTTGCCCCAAATAATTTCCTGTTTTCAATATGATGAACTCATCTAGTCACGCCACAGAACAGTTAAAGAATTAAGCAGGGGAATTAATGCCACAGAGTTTCTACTCAGTCGAGTCGCTGCTGTAAACAGCAAGAAGGGGTGGATGATGACATGCCAAGTCCTCCAGTTCAAATGAACAGGGGAGCGTCATAAACTCCAACCCTCACGAGGGAATGACCCTCTCTCTCTTCACTACTGCCCACCCCCCACCACTGGTAAGTTCCTCTCCTTTTTCCTCTCTCCCCACCTTTTCCACGTTTGTGTTCCCATGAGAAGGGACCAAATCTGAAGTTGATTTTAAACGAGATCTCTTTCTTTTTCTGAATCACTTGTTATAATGCCTAATTATATTACCTTTTACATTATACATTAGTTTTTTCATCTAGTGGTGTTTCATATTCCAAGCTGCTGAAATGGTGGTTTTGGTGATGGCTGCACTTTGACGCACAAGTAAATGCTCAATAAATACAGTACTGATTTATGAAAGGCACCAACTTTGGCCGTTTATTTGTTTTACTCATCCAATGTCCAGTACCTACTCACACGTGAATTTTTCTCCTGGTGTTTAACATGTGTAAGTTTTGGATTTTCAGCGAGGCTGAAAACCAAGAAAGAACACGCATTTACCCTATTGTCAGTGTGCTGGCAGTGTGAGGACACAGGACGTGTCGTGGAAACTCGCCATCTGCTTTAAACTTCACAAGGACTATTTCCCACACTCTTACTAAATGCCAGACACAGCTCGAAGTACTTCCCGTCAATTGGATATTTAATGATGATAACAGCTCTGGACTGTGGGTGGCATCCTTTCTAGTTGATGCAAGAGGAAACTGAATCACAGAGGAAGTAAATGGCAGAGGGAGGATTCAAACTCGGTCCCATCAGACCTCCATGAATGTGATCATGATCACTCTCAGGCGCTGCCCGTCCTGACTCCCACGGGGTCATCTTTGACAAGAGACACTCCCAAAAGGGAGCTGGGTTTAACTTGTACTTTTATTTTTTTTCGAAGATTTTATTTATTTATTTGACAGACAGAGATGACAAGTAGGCAGAGAGGCAGGCAGAGAGAGAGGAAGGGAAGCAGGTTCCCCACAGAGCAGAGAGCCTGATGTGGGGCTCGATCCCAGGACCCCGAGATCATGACCTGAGCCGAAGGCAGAGGCTTTAACCCACTAAGCTACCTAGGCGCCCCTAACTTATACTTTTAATACATCCATAAGGCACAAAACTTATATTTTAGTGGACATTTGTTCTCTAGCTGAAGAGGAACATCTTACATCTTTTTCTTTCGGCCAATTGGTAGTTATTCAAGGCATGGTTTCCTTGACAATGACTCTTCTCAAAAGATAACACTAATCAATTATGAAAAGAAAGGGGTATATATTATAAAATGATTTGACTTACATCTATTACCACAGCTTGGTACTCTGGAAGAAACTTTTCTATGTTTCCTTCTGGCTCTAATTTTATTATCTCTCATACTGAAGGTGAATTCTCAATAGGCACGTTTGGGTCTTAGCAGACTGTGTTTCACAACGACGGTCGTAACATTACTCCTCAGTAACTTTGCCAGTTCTTCATTGAGGACTGTTTCCACTGTGTTCCCGCCCCTCAAATCTGGAGAGGCCTTTCCGACTGCCTCGACTAACATGCTGTGGCAGAAGTAACTAGTGTGAATTCTGAGTTAAGTCGCAAAAACACACGCACTTCTACCTTGTTCTTTCAGGAGGCTCATTCTAAAACCTTGCATCCATGTTATAAGGAAGCGCAAGCAGCCCATGAAGAGGCTCACACGAGGAGGAACCAGAGTCCTGCACCTACAGCCTGTCTGAGCTTTCAGCCAGCACACACTGACGTGCCAACCATGTGAGGAAACCATCTTGAAAGTCCCAAGCCATGTTGCATGGAGCAGAGATGAGCTGTCCCCCTGAGCCCTAAATAGATTTGTGAGCAAAAAAAAAAAAAGATTGTTGATGTTCCAAGACGTTCATGTTGGGATAGTCTGTTATGTGGCAATTGATAAGTCCTAGGTCACACAAGTTTTCTCTGTTCAGAAGCAAGCTAAGCCACTACAGTTGAACTGAAATGAATTGCTTGTGCTTTATCCTCTTTTTTCTGTTCGCCTGCTATATTAGACTGGATACCACACCAGTCTCCATCCTTCCTTCCTTAGGAATGAAGCTCCATGAGCAAACCACTTGGGACCTCTGTCTGTGGCTGCTTTCTTACTCCTCTCCAGTGGAAGCAGAGTGACAGCTTAGGGGAAAAGAACTGAGGTGCTCAGCTCACCCAATCCACTTTGCTCTCTGGACCATCCCTGCCTGCTCTCTGCTATGTGCTGAGGCCAGCGCAGGAGACCCTGTTCCTGGGGGTCAGTACGCAGGCAGGCAGGGGAGTCCCACTGCTCAGCTCTGGATTTCAGCCTTGGGAAGCGCTTGCTGTGCTCGGCTCAGCCACATTCTGGGCTTCCGCACGGCCTCAGACCCAGAGCTGGCATGACTCATCTCCTCTGTCTTAGTCTTATCCAACCCTCAGTGAGTTCTGAACCCAGCAGGGGAAAAAAAAAAGGCCTCTGTTATTAATCTGCACTGAATTTTAAGAGTGGATGATGGCTTATCAACCCAAGTGAGGCACATTTCCAACAGGACCGTTGAACACAGAACCCTGCTGGGCTGTGTGCCACACACAACTTGATTTAAATTAAGAGCCCTTTATATATGATGATGAGGAAGGGAAATTGCAATATTAAAGTGATTTCTGGCTTCTCACAGTTAGAAGGCACTACAAACCCCTTTCCTCCGTACTTTATTGTGAATGTACTATTTTCAAGAGGAATGAGGGAGCATCCGTCCTGATCGATGGAACAAAACCACAGAATTCCTAAGAGTTAGTTTTACTGAGCAGGCTGCCTGTTCATGGGATTGCAAACAGGGACTGAGGGAAGAGTGTATGTAATCTGAAATGTGCTTGAAAGGCATTCACACTTAAGATTTCCTTTCCTTTCGTGTATTAGGTTCAGGACTTGAATTTGGTAGGGTGGGGAGGGCGAGCAAGGCCTCCAGCCGGGCTCTACCACTCCCATGTCAACAGCAGAGACAGAGGTGCCTGGCCCTGAGGGGGTTCTCAGAGGACTGGGACAGGGGTGGGATCAGTGGAGCTGGGAGGGGGTTGGGGTGGGGGGCGGTAGGATTGCTGATGGCAGGAAGCAGCGGTGCAGGGCGGTGACCTACACTTCCTTTCTTCCTCCCAGATCCTGGCGGGTGTCTGCAGTCACCATGTCTTTTAAGCCTCTCTCAGTCTGGAAGGGCTGTTGCTGGTTTGCTTTGGGACCTAAAGTGCTCCCCAAGAAAAGGAGGCGTTATGGTGAAAAACATCTGGAAGTTTCCAAAAGCTGTACGACCACCCCATACATGATTTAACAGTATTTTTAAGTCATCTACCAGCAAGCTCTTTTCCCCTATTAGGGGAATAATAATTCCCCTATTATTTCAAAGGGGAGGAAAGAAAGCGTGTGTGTATGGGGAAGGAGTAGGGGTGGTGGTGGTGATACTTGTCTGGACCGCTCCCCTCTCTCACTCCTCTTTTCTCTGCCCCACACTGGCCCCTCTGACCTCTTCCCAGCCACTCCTTGCCTCTATGTCTTTCTCGCATTCGAGATCCACCTGATAAATGGCGCAGAAGCGTAATTAGTGTGGTTCTCAAACAAGGGTGCTTAGCTCCCAGTGGTGTCTGGAAATGCAATAAGGATTTATTTATTTTTTTTAATTTTCATTTTTTGGTTTTCACAGGGACTGGGTTGCGTGTGGATACTGGTATTTGGCAGGTGATGCCCAAAGATGCTAAATGGACTGCAGTGCGTAGGACTGTCAGTTCCAAAATATCACAGCTTCTGCCCTGAGAAACCGGAGCTAAGAGCTTAACATAGGCACATTTACACTTTAACCAAAGACTAAGATATGGCTTAAAAATCAAGTGACCAAAAATAGGTACCACAGTGAGCATTCACCATGTCCTGCGTTGGACACAGATTCATACGGGTTATCTCATCTGATACCGGCAACCGTCTGATTTTACTGTTGAGGAGGCACAGAGGGACTCAGAGAGTGTCTTCAGGTCACACAGCTAATAAAAGGTGATGCCTGGATCCAAACTCACATCCCAAGTTTTAGTCATCACCGTAAAGCAAAAGAAATATTTCTTCATGCTGGAACTTCACAGACAGCTACAAAAGAGAAAAGGAGAGACCCCAAGGCAGAGGGGCTTAAACGGGTGGCATGTATAGTCACAAGTGCCTATTCACAAGCTCAACCTGGGAGTCGAGAAAGAACTAACTTTCTAAATAAGAGTGGAAAGTGGATTCTCCAATAAAACCAGTATTCCAGGGAGGAAGAAACATTCCAGAGAGAGAGAAGTCCTTTGCACATTTCTTCTCTCCCATACCTTTGTGGTTCCATGAGCTCACGTCTCATTTTGATCGACCTCAGAGAAAAGTGCTGTGGGTGGTTTTGAGGGTGGGGTCCAATCACTGAATGGCAACTCTGTCCCTTGTCCTTGGTGCAGTTGCTGCTTCTGTCAAAGAACGCCCTCTCAGCTTGGGAGAAAAAGACTATAAAGGAATGCAGAGACCACCCCAAGCCCATGTAAAGTTCAGAGAACAAGCCCAGTTAAATCACCAGCACCTCCATCACAAAGGACAGGCATATCGTTCTCACCAGTTGGTCGACACTACTCCAAGGGCTTTCCATACCTTAATTCAAATACTGGCATGGGGAACATCTCTCAGCGGATGTCTTGCCAAACGATACTGCTCAGAGCAGAATGATCATTGCACCCACCGTGGATCTGGTAGTTCCTACGTGCCAGGCACTGGGCTGGGTACCCCATGTATATTAATTATTCCATCTTCATGATGACCTTGCTAATTGTCAAAAATCACCATTAAAAAAAAAATGGTCTGCGGTCACCTCAGACAATTGGAGCTAGGACAACGGTTGAGGTATGGCGAGGCCAAAGTGTGACGGCCATATTGCCTCTGCCATTTAGGATTATGCCAGATTAGGGTATGGGGCAAGACATCAGGGCGGCACACAGGCTTCTCTGCCTCAGCGGGACTGGCATGAGCTCGTGTCAGGAAACTATTCTCCACATACTTGATGGGGGTTCTTCCTCCTTACTGCCCATCCTCAGTCCCAACCCACATCAAAGTAAGAAGACAGAAAGGGTCCTCGGTAAACTGGTGTTGGGGGGAGGAGATGGAGAGATGCATGAAGGAAAAGAGACTATTTCTATCATTTTGTTAGAAGAGTTGTTCTATTTTAATAAAGGAACATTTGTTTATCTTTTGGGGATTTCCCCTGTAAGATGGCCTGAGGGGGGGCCATAGGTCTTCATTCCCTCCTGAGTCATTTAGGACCTAAAGTACTTCATGGGGACAACCGACTGATTGAGGACCCAAATTCACAGCTGAGACAAGGAAGTGGAACCCTCCAGGGAAGGTATGGACCAAGGAGACTTGGGAAAGCC
Source organism: Mustela erminea (assembly GCF_009829155.1). NCBI lineage: Eukaryota > Metazoa > Chordata > Mammalia > Carnivora > Mustelidae > Mustela > Mustela erminea. Next base: position 92,609,641 of record NC_045617.1, read on the forward strand.
ACGCAGGAAGGAGGGTTGGGAAGATAAAGGGAGACGGAGAAAATGGGTTCTCTGAAGCCTGTGACGTGGGGCTCATTCATACAGGTGACAGAAAAGAAGCAACATAAGGAGAGAAAACACTGCTTGGTCAGAGAGGTGTCAGGTTTTCCTCTCTGGAAATGACCATCCTGTTGGAGCTTTTCTGATATTAGGGGCCTGGCCATGTGTCTTTCCTATTATTTATTCTACCACATGCATACCAGGTGAAACAAGAGAAAGAAGTCTTCCATATTGCTACTCAACACTGATTAAAAATAATTATGGAGTGTATGCTGAGCAGAAAACTTTTCAGACATTTTTTTCCCAGGGAAAATTCTTAAATCATAGGTTTTTGTTTCTTTTTGTTTTTAGGTACACACCAGGCCCAGGGTACAGCCCAACCTGGGACTTGAACTCATGACCCTGAGATGAAGACCTGAGCTGAGATCAGGAGTCAGACATTTAACCAACTGAGCCACCCATGCCCCCTCCAGGGAAAATCCTTCGAAAGGAGATGGAAAATTCTGAGCACGTGGTCCAGAATCACAAATCTGCGTGCTTCGGGTGGGGAAGGACGGAAGACACCGCGTGAGTGCGAACACTGGAGCCTGTTTTGTTTGCTTTTCATATCCGTGATCAGAAAATAGCAGTTGTTGAACAAGGACTGAAGCTTATATAATAGTCATACCACATGCGCCCAAAATATATTCATCTATATTTAAAAAATGGAATTTTCTCTACCTTTGATTCAATGAGCCTGGAATAGAAACTGTTTCTTCCTTGTAAGTTACATGAATTAATTAAATATATTTTCCATGCAGAGGAAATGCTGTGCGCTAGGTAACAAACTAGCAAAACTGCTTTACTATGGCATGTTTTGATGGAGAAGAATTTGGGGGGGAAAAAAAAGGCTAAATATAGCAGATGTACGCAACTTGAAACTTGGGCACCATTTTAAGCCCTCCTCTGCAGTTAACTAAAATTGATCTCCCTAACAAGAGCTAAAAATAGCGGGAGGAAAAAAAAGGAATAGACGGTGACTTTTCATATCATTCCCTGCAGGCATTTTCAGTGACAATGAACATGACCTTCCAGAGCCAGCCTAGAGAGCCTAGAGAATAAAGGCTGGCATTTCACATCCCACCTCGGATTTACCACGCATTTAGTACATTATAACATCTTTGTGTTTCCATTTTGGCTGATTGGTAGAGATAAGCTGTCATGCTGGGCTGGGTTTTTGTTTTTCCTGTTTTGTTTTATATCTGAAAAGACGATAGCACCATACTTTTCTGGATTCAGGAGTAACGGCTGTAGAGTAAACCAAAATAAATATTCGATTCGTCCTCCACTTGGTCAAAGCCCATCTTCTTTTGACTTGATGATTGTTAGATGATGGGCTTCTCTAAATTTACCAGGAGGACTAATGGCAATGTAGGATGCCTTTGTTTTACAGAAGCTGGTATCGGTCCTTTAAGCAGAGCAGAAGGCAAATTCTGATCCCTGTGTCCCACAGGGCAGCAGAGAAGCACTGAATGGGCCTTAAAGCCTGACCCAGTGGCTGTTTTTTATGCGGTGAGGTGGGGTGGTGATGAGCACAGAAATGAAAGATGGAGGAACACACTGTGGAAATTGTTTTGCATTTTAAAAATTTCCTTTTGCGACAGTCTTTAATTTCTTCTAGACAAATTAATTTTATGATTCAAGAGACCTCTCTGGTTTCTTAAACTTTTTACTCCCCAGGGCGAAGGTACTAGCTCCGTCAATTCTTCCTGTTTCTTGCTAGTGGCAGGGGAATCTATTTTAATTTTCTGGCTGTGCAGCCTTGGGCAAGTTACTTAACCACTCTGTGCCTCACACGCTCCAGCCGAATCTATGAGGAGAATAGCAATTCCTGTCTCAGAGAGTTGCTCCAAGTATAAATGGAGATAATATAGTAAGGTGTCCAAACTGTTGGATACTGCCTGGAGCACAACAAGCCCAATATATGTTTTAACTGCTGTCTCTATTTAAAATATTTCCCTAATTTGTCTATTTTACTTTGTATCAAAAACAGAACATACAGTCATGGGGACACAGTGAAGAAGCAGTGAAAGGATACCTCTCACATTTTCCTGCGTATACTCTTGTATTCACTGCAATAAATAGAACCAGACTCACTTCTCCAGGGTTATGGGGCCCTTGTGTCCTCTAAGAGGTGTTATAACAGCCTAGAAAGGATTTCAAAGGAATCCCACAGGCTTGGGTTTGATCATGGTTCCACGGTAATTGTATCTCCATGCTTATTTCAAAAGCCTCTCCACAGGTTCCATGAACGTGAGCTGTTCCTATCTGGAAGAGGGTCACCGCTGTCCCTCTCCCAAAGAAGGGGAATCCTGTTTTGCTCCTGCTCGTCAGAGCTTCCATGAAAGTGTCCTCCATGAAAGGGTCTTAGTAATGCACGTCCTTGCCTTTCAGGGCCAACGGGCACAATCACGATCCCGTGACCCTGCTGGTTTGCTGAGGTGATCCTCACCCAGCCCAAGCGCCATCTTGCCCTGGATCCCTGCTCTCTGATGCTCTTTCTTCAGACCTACTTTAGCTCAGCATCTTTGGATTCCAACATCTCTTCTCAGTCACTCAGCTCTCCCAATTTAGCGGTGTTAGTCATTCCTCGGAAGCAAACCCCATGCCTCTGAGCTGCTTTCTCTGCTCTGATGTTACTGTGTTTCTACACTCCCGGAACTGAGGCAGCCACCCCTTAACATGGAATGAGTTATAATTTCTTACTGAAATGCTTCTGCCAAAAGATTAAAAATGAATCTCACAAAATCTTTTTGTTTTTTCCAAATGGAAATGCTCAAAGACCTCTCCTTGAAGAAAACATTAATTTAGTGTTGCCTGACTCAGTCTGGACAAAGCCATAAGAAAGCAACCATTTGCTGGTGAAGAATTTATCCCTGGGCAGGCTGAGGGCTCTGATCTAGTCATTCATTCAATATTTGCTGAGCACCTACTGTGCAAGGTACTCCCAGGTGCTGGGGGTAGCAGAAGTGGAGAAGACAGTGAGTTGAACGATGGAGAATTATCGTAGGAGGAACGCGGGAGAATCTGCAAAGTGGCAGGTTGAAGAAGCACGTGCCTGCCTTGGTACCGCGTAGGCTGGTGGGGGGGGGCGCCCAGATGCGGTGGGAAGGACACAGGGCGTGGCTGTGCTCCTTCACGGTTGCGGCTGGAACAGCCACAGACACCCAGGCTTCTAATATAGCCTCTGTGATATTTTCAACTCAAGTGTTGGCTGCAAATCGTCCATCTGTGTGGGGTAAAGAAACTTCAAGGACACGGGAAGAGGACAAATGGAGAACTAAATAAAGAGGAGCAGCCTCAAGTTGCTGGCAGAGAATGGAGGGAACGCTATCCCAGAAAACACACCCGGGACACAGCATCAGTCATCCTCCAAAAACAGAAGACCCTCGGTGTTCGCCCTTACACACACAGTGCTCAGGCCTCCATGTGCACACCTGCCACCCCTGGGTTTGGCTTTCTGAGTCACAGTGGCATTAGGGATAGCTGTCCACTCAGGGTTAGGATGAATGTTTTGCCAGCGTCACAGCAACAGGGGCCTCACATCCACCAAGGCCACCAGCGTCCTCAGTCAAAGGCCAGGGCACCTGGCCATGTGGGGGGGTCAGCAGAGCCAGGCTTGACACTTGTCTCTGCCCCCAACCAGCTCTTTCCCTTTGGGCAAACTGGCTCATGTTTCTACGGCTTAGTGCTCTGATCTGTAAAATGGGAATATTAATAATTGCTGTCCTGGTGCTCACTGCACGGGGTAAGGGAAAGCCAGACTCAGAGGTTAGCAGCACCGCTAAGGAAAAGGGCATGCATTTTTTTAACCTGTCAATGTTATTCACAGCTCTCAAAAGAACCCCTGGCTTTCTCTGCCTCTTGACGACCATTTCGTTCCTCCTTCCTCCCTCCCCTGTGCCGGGCTCTGGAAGCCTCCCTTCCAGGCCTAACTCCTACTCCATCCATTCCTTCTGCCTCCATCAGCAGCAGGTCGCACCCACCCCTGGGCTTGTCTTCCAGACCCGGGACTCCGCTCCCATAGCCAGTGAGGGTCTCCGAGACTCGCCCTCATTTTGTCTTTGCATCAAGCTCTGTGAACATGAGCTACCATAAGTTCCCTTTCCCGTTTTGGAGCAAATGATTTACGTTTACTGGATTCCCGGCTCCAATTGAGCGAACCGGAGGCCGGCGGGGATCTGGCGGTCAGGAAGTCTGACTTGGCCCGGGCCTCCCTTATACACAGCGCTGGAGGAAGAGCACGGCCTTGGACGCCCAGGCTCTGTCACTGGTGAGTCACTCCTCCCCTGTCTGGGCCTCTCGGGTCCTCCTCCTGTCACATGTAGGCTGGTCAGTGACTCCTGCGTCCTCCAGCCAAGACCTCAGTGACCCTCCGAAGCTCCCCTTCCTGACAGTCGCACAACTATACGAGGCGTTCAAAGGTGTTCTCGGCAGCATCTGTGCATGAGAGACAAGCTGGCGGCTCTGAGTCCCTCGGCTTCCGCCGGTCCATGTGGGGCTGCGTGTTCCTAGTTCTGGGAGTGTCTGGAGTTACTGTGGGAAATGCTTTCACAAGGCTTGACTTGGGCAGACCCGACTTATTTTATACAGGTCACGTTTACTCCTATCACCGACACGGCTCTTTGTACGGGGAGTACATTGGCTCTGGGTTCCTGTATGTGGACAAGGCTCTCAGAGAAATCCCGTGTCTCGAATACCTCTCTTCTTATCACATTGCTCTTCCCTCAGCTCTTTTTCGTCAGGGACCTACTGCTTCTCACAAGAGCTCTCTGAGGGGGGAGCCCACGGCCAGTGTAAAGGCTCCCGAGACGCTGAGTGCCTTGATGCCAGTTAGAAAGAAGCCCCAGGCTGCTTGCTCTCAGGAGTACTAGAATTTAAGTTCTGGGCCACACGGGACAGCCAGTTAGTCTCTGCAGGGAGAGCTTATTACTCAAACCAGCCACATCCGAATCTGAGGACCCACTAGGGTGCCTTCCTTTCCTGGTCCGCCTGGGAATTTCCTGTGTTTGGCATGGAACGTTCCCAGGAAGCCTGGGCCAGAACAGTGTTTCACCCAGGACTGGTCATCCTATGAGTGGTCGCTCCAGGCGTGATTGACTAGTCACCAGGGTCCTCAAATTTCTGTGGGTGCAAGAATCATTACGTGTGATGATGAAAACTACAGACTTTCAGGGGGGCGATTCTGGTCCATGTGTCTTCTTGAGCACACTAAGAAATACCAGTAACAATTCATTCTAAGGCTATCTACTCTTTGTCCCTTGGCTATCAGTGGCTCTTGAGAGTTTTAGGGGAACTTTTAAAAAATACTAATGCCTGAACTTGACCCAAATCAATTAAATCAGAATCTCTTAGGGTGTGGCCAGGACATTGGGATTGTATTTTTAAAGCCCCCTCTCCCGCCAGGAGAACAGCTAGTAGCAGACACGGTTGGTGTTATTTACCCTCGGACCCACAGTGCCTAAACCCTCAGCTGCACCTCCCATCATGTCCCCTCCTGCTGTAATACAGGAAATATACCATCAACTGAAAAAAGAGGCTGAGCCAATAAAAACCAAGAGCATTTCTTTAGGGTCTCGGAATTGTAGTTTGGGGAACACAGATGGGGGCAGCCAACCAAAGCGTGTCCTTGCCCCAGAGAACAAAAATCAAGCATTTTTAAAGTCAAAAGGCAATGCTTGTATGTGTTGTTTACGAAGAATTTTGATGGGTGTTGGTGGCAGACGATCTTGGCTGAATGTGACTGCTTGTGAAGGCTGTCACTAAGCAAAATCTCTTAGTATAAAAGGTTGCACGTTGAGTTCTTGGAATATCATATGTGGCTGGGCCCAGTTCAAAAAGTTCATGGTCCTATGGGGTAAGGAGGTACCTAAGTCCCATCTCTTCAGTAGGTCTTCCAGCTCCATTTAAAAACCCATTGACCTAAGAGACCCCATTTCATTTCACCTGTCATAATCCTTGGGAGTATTTTTCAAGCGAGGTGGCAGCGTCTGTCTGCAGAAAGTGAGGACGGTATCACTTCTAGGAACCCATGTAAAGAAATTTTGGATCGGTGTATAGAAGATACGTACAAGGATGTGAACTGTAACTCTGACTGGAATGGTGAGAAACTGTAAACAGTCTAAATGTCCAATTTGGGAAACTGGATCAAGTGTGATGGTATATTTGCCCAGTGGAATACTATTCAGTCTTGAAAACGAGAGACTCTGAGCCATGTATACCAACATTGGAAGGAAGTGATCATTAAGTTTTCTTTTTCTTTTCTTTTTTTTTTTTTTTAAAGGTAAAGGCTACTGTGACCAGCTTCCTGGAGACCAAGCGCCTTCACCTTGGCAGGAAGACTGTCTTGTTTCAGAAGGTTCCTGGGCTTTCCTATGGCAACAATAAAAGAAGGTTGCACAGCACAGAAGCCTAGTGCCGGCTGGTAGAGCGTATTTTGCCTATTCTGAGAAAACCAGAATATACCAGAATATACCAAATATACCAAAATTCCTTACGGTATAGAGAGGAATCCCATAAGAAATAGGTAGTTCTTTCCAACCTTAAAGTATCTGCATTGCAGTGCAGAAACAACACAGACAGACCTTGCAGTCCACATTCCCAAATTGCTGTTAAACGGGGACAAAGTCCAATGCTGGCTCTTCCTCTCTGATCCCTCAGCCCTCTCGCTGTCCACACACGGCCATAAACCCATTAGAAATGCACATGTTCCCACGAGCCCTGGATCTCACGGTTGTTAACCCCATCTGGCTTTTCTAGGTTGTCGACATTGTCTATCTTCCAAAGGGGCCCCAGAGCATACCTGGTCCTAGTTTGGCCACGGCGTAGAGGAGGTCGTAGTTGAGCACTGGCGTGGCATCGCTGATGGGCTGCCAGCCCACGGGAGGAGACGCCGGGGGTGAGATGAGGAATTGCTTGGCGGGCTGTGGCGGTGCCAAATGCAGCTTGTCACCGTCTGTCTCTGGAGCCTGGACCTTTCAGACAGAGGAGAGACGAAGACAGAGTTTTCATCAGGGCCTCAGACGGGCCGTGCAGGGAGCCGAAGCTGCAGAGTCTCATTTCCAGCCCGTGACAAAGGAACCAGTGAAGCAGGCTACCCTAATGATCTCTGCTTACCATCCACCACTTGCTCGGTCATCTGATCCTTACAACAGCGAATCTCGACTCCTAGCAGACATCACGATTACCTGGACAACTTCCAAAAGGCTGGAGTGCCGGATTCGGCTGAGCGGGGTAGGGCCCGGGACTCTGCATTGAGCACAAGTTCCCACCTGAGGCTGAGGCCGCTGCTCCCCAGACTCCCTGCTCCCTTTCTTTCCTCTCTCTCTCTCTCATTCTTTTGAGGTGATCTTCCCGTCATGTGACATGAAGCACTCTAATGTGAACAATCAGTGGAACGGGGCGCCATCCCCACTTTGGCCTAGAGACAAAGCATCTGTATCGCCCCGAAGCAAACGCTGTGCCCATGAAACAGTTCCTACCATTCTGGCCTCGAGTCAGACCCTGGCAACCACCAGTCCACTTCCCATCTCTATGGATTTGCCTGTTCTGCACATTTCCCAAAAACAGAATGAGATGATGTTACCTTTTTGTGTTTAGCTTGCTTCCCTTCGCATATTTACAGGTTCATCCATATCCTCGCACACCCCGGTACTGCATCCCTTCTGAAGGTTGCGTAACATCCCAGTGAGTGACGGACCACCATCTGTCTGTCTCCACCCACTGACGCACATTCCAATTGCTTCCAACTTTTGGTTAGTGTGCATAGTACCACCATGAGCATATGAATACCTGTACTCATATGTTTGGAAGACTGTTTTCAAGTCTTCCAGATGTATACCTCGGAAGGGATACTTGCTGGGTCAGATGGTAACTCTCTGTTTAACTTTTTAAGGAAACAAGTGGGGATTCAATAGACAAAAACTGAGGCTTCTACAAGTAACACAGTTTCTGGCAGTAAGGGATTCAAACATGGGTCTGAGGCCAAAGTCTATGTTCTTCCTTTTTTACATTTTATTTTACTTTATTGGGAAAAGACCATTTAACAGGAAATCCACCCTCTTCTTTTAAAAGAAGATTTTATTTATTTATTTGAGAAAGAGAGAGCACAAGCAGGAGGAGGGGCAGAGAGAAGCAGGTTCCACCCCAAGCAGGGGGCTCGATCCCAGGACCCCAGGATCAGATCTGAGCCAAAGGCAGATGATTAACTGAGTGAGCCACCCAGGGACCCCAGGAGATCTACCCTCTTAAGAAATTAATTCTACAGTATATTATTGTTGACTATAGGTACAGTTTTGTACAGTAGATCTCTAAAGCATATTCATCTTCTTTACCTGAAATTTTATATATGTTAATTAGTAACTCATCCTTTTCCCCTCCTTCCTAGTCCCTGGCAACTACCATTCTACTCTTCGGTTCTAATGAATTGCATGATTTTAGATCCCTCATCTAAGTGGAATCATGCAATATTCGTCTTTGTGTGACTGGCTTATTTCACTTAGCATCATGTCCTCGAGGTTTATCCATGAACCATCCATTCATCCAGAATGTCCATACTGTCCAAAGCAAACTACAGATTTAAAGGAACTCTTACCAAAATCCCAATGGCTTTTTTTTTTTTAAAGAAATGGTAAAAAAAAAATTCTAAAATTCATACAGAACCACAAAAGACCTCAAATAGCCAAATCAATCCTGAGAAAGAGCAAGCCCACACCTCAAGATCACATACCAAATCATAAATACTATAATGTATTTATGATTTTAAAATACATTATAAAGCTACAGTAAGCAAAATAGTATGGTATTGGCATTAAGACACACATACAGACCAATGGACATATAGAACAGAGAGTTCAGAAATGAATCCAAAATATAGGGTCAACTGACCTTCAACAAGAGTGCTAACAGCACACAATGAGGAAAGGACAGTCTCTTCAACAAATGGTGTTGGGAAAATGATATGCACATATAAGAGAATAAAATGGAAACCTTATCTTATCCCATATACAAAAATTAACTCAAAATGGACTAAAAACTCAAAATGTAAGACCCGAAACTGCAAAAATCCTAGAAGAAAATAGAGTGAAGAGCTTCAAGACATTGGCCTTAACAATGTTTTCATACATATGACACTACAAGCACAGGCAACACAAAGAAAAAGAAATAAGCAAGACTACATCAAACTAAGTCTTCTGCCCAGCCAAAGAAATATCAACAAAGTGAAAAGGCAATCCACGAAGGAGAGAAAATATTTACAAACCATATGGAGGAGAGGTTAATCTCCTTATCCGTATACAGGACAAAGAGTTAAGGAACCTCTATGATTCAAAAGCAAGAAAAAAAAAATCCCTCAAAGCAACAACAACAAAAACCCCAAATTAAACCTAGCAACTCAGTTAAAATATGATCTAAGGTCTCAAATAAACATTTCTTCAAAGAAGATACATAAAGGGCCAACAGGCATATAAAAAAATATTTAGGTCAGTAAGCATCAGGGAAATGCAAGTCAAAACCACAGTGAGATATAGCCTCACACCCATCAGGATGGGTATTATCAAAATCCAATAAATAGATAAAAGACAAGTGTTGGCAAGGATGTGGAAAAACTGGAACCCTTGCATACTGTTGGGGGAATGCATATGATGCAGCCACTATAGAAAACAATATGGAGGTTCCTCCAAAAAATAAAAGATAGAACCACCATCTGAGAAATTCCACCTCTGGATATTTACCCAAAAGAATTGAAATCAGGCTCCTGAATAAATATTAACTCTCATGGTCATTACAGCACTATTCATAATAGCCAAGATGTGGCAATGACATAAATGTCCATCGACAGATGAATGGGTGAAGAAAACGTTGCATCTACATACAATGGAATACTGTTTGGCCTTAAAAAGAAGCAAAGTCAATGCTTTTTCATTGTGCCATCTTTGTAGAGTTCGAAGATGGGAACAATGTTTACTGACCAATAAGGGATGGATCAAGACATCTGATGATGAAGGGAAGACACTGATGGAACTTTTTTCTTTTCTTTTTTAAAATATTTTATTTATTTATTTGTCAGAGAGAGAGAGAGAGCACAAAAACAAGCAGGGAGCCTGATGTGGGACTCGATCCCAGGACCCCGGGATCATGACCTGAGCAGAAGGCAGATGCTTAACCAATTGAGCCCCCCAGACGCCCCTAGGACATTGATTTTCTATTGCTGTGGACTTTGTGAGCATTGCCAAGAATTGCCCATGCCCTTTGGGAATAGCCAATATGAAATAAACAAAAATTGATTTCCATGTTTGTCATGTTTTCTCATGAATAGGAGTCACTAAAACTAGGATGTAACTGAAATTTTAACCATAACCCTGCTAGGAAGTTTTGGAGTAGTTATGAATAGACCGTTCTTACTACGACCACCAGCTGGTGTTTACTGTGTATTTACCAAATGCCAGGCATTTGAACACACAGTAGTTCATTTAATCCTCCCAGCAACAGTAGGAGGTGTGTATCACCCTCCTCCTTCTTCAGGTGAGGAAGCTGAGGCCCACTGAGAGTATGTGTCTTGCCCAGTGACAGCCCAGGCTGTCAGCCCTTATAGCCTGCTTTCTGAACCTCTCTGATGTACCCGCCTGGGGATCCACGGTGCAGGTTTATTTCTCCATGAACTAATTATAGACTACAAACCAGCCTGAAAGCAGAAAGGGCTCCATTTACATTTTTAAAAAGCAGAAGATAACGCAGAGCAAGAATGACCTTACCTGTGCAAAGTAGAGTTTTAATTTCTTCCCTCTGAACTGGGTTTCATGAAGCTCTATCCTGGCTCGTGCTGCAGATTTGGGATTGCTGAAGTTTATTCGGACACGTCTGAAACTCTTAAACAGCTGGAACGTCACGCAGTCATCATAAGTCCGAAACAGGCCCTCAAATTTTTCCTGGTAAAAACAAAACAAACAGAGGAAAATCCATCAGCCATGTATCTTGCATGATGCCTGATCCAACACAAATAATTAAGTAAATAAATAGGCTTTTCTCAAATAAAACAGAACACTAGCAATGTGTTTTTTTTAATTAGTGTATTATTAGTTTCAGATGTAGAGTTCAGTGATTCATCAGTTGCATGTAACGCCCAGGGCTCATTACATCACATGACCTCCTTAACGCCCCTCACCCGATTACCCCGTCTTCCCACCCCTCCTCCCCTCCAGCTGCGCTCAGTGTGTTTCCTAGAGTTAAGAGTCTCTTATGGTTTGTCTCCTTCTCTGATTTCATCTTAGTAATGTCTTTTTTTTTTCCTCCTTTCATCTGTTGGTCTATTACCAGGTGTTAACATGCTTGTGGATTCAGCATAAGGATTTATAATCTGGGTCCTGAGATCTGCAGAGGAACAGTCAATGGGCTTTGAAATGCATAAAAAACCTGAAAATCATGCAAAGTGTTGAGTAAGTTTCTGTGTATCTGTATCTTTTTTTCTGGGGAGAGGGATCATTGTTGGTACAAGATTCTCAAAGAAGTCCATACTGCCAAAATACTAGAGCTATCAAGTAAAGTATGTGATAGATATTATTAGCAATTATCAGTCTTGGTGTCACTAGTTAGCTGGTGCCATGTGATTAGTCCTGGTTCATGAAATGTGTGCAGAAGGCAAGAAAAAGCCCTTAAGAATTTTTTGTCTCGGGGCGCCTGGGTGGCTCAGTGGGTTAAGCCGCTGCCTTCGGCTCAGGTCATGATCTCAGGGTCCTGGGATCGAGTCCCACATCGGGCTCTCTGCTCAGCAGGGGGCCTGCTTCCCTTCCTCTCTCTCTGTGATCTCTTCCCTTCCTCTCTCCTACTGTGATCTCTCTCTGTCAAATAAATAAATAAAATCTTTAAAAAAAAAAAAAGAATTTTTTGTCTCTTTCTCTGAAGATGCCATGTATTCCAGATGGCATACCATTTGGAAGCAGGATTCTCCACAGCCTGGGTCCCAGAGTGGCTGTGTGGAACAGAAATATTTTTCTCCCTCCTCCCACCCATCCTATGGTGGAGTTTGCCTTGGCAAGGAAAAACAATAACAACAACAATGCAACAACAAACCAAAAACCAAAAACCAACCAACCAACAAACAAACCTCTATTGCATTGAACCCCTGAGATTTGGAGATTATGTTATTCCCACAGCATAACTAAACTTATCACAGTACAAGGCAATCATTTAAAATTTTTGACTTGGTACGATTTCAGTGCAGCTAAACAAATCTCTGTTAAATGCTCACTTTATATAAGGCATGGTCTCTAGGCTTTAGGAGGACACAGAGATGAGTATCATTATGTTGCCACCCTTGACGGTCTAGGAGGACACAGAGATGAGTATCATTATGTTGCCACCCTCGACGGTCTAACGTCTTATTGGGAGAGGCAGACACAGTCACAAATAAGAGAATGCCCATAAGGCTGGGGAAGGAAAATTAGAGAATTACACACACACACACACACACACACACACACACACACACATTTGTATACATATAAATACCATCTGTCTGGTTCTTCTTAGCTTTAAAAAATTTCTTGTTCTAAGTAACAAAACCAGAGCATGTTAAATTACTGTATATTCTCAGTGGAGAAACTGCTACTAAGTAAATAACTTTTATTTAAACTAACAAACCAACAAACCCTGATTCTTTTATTTCTACAATGAATGAACAAAGAACAAAGGGTATATTGTAAGTGTGAGTATAAGTGGGAACAACAATGTACCAAGCAAGGAGTGGCAAGATTTACTGAACTTTGATTTGTAAGGGACCTAAGCGATAGTTAACCCTTTCCTTCCTCACCTCTATCGTTTTACCAATCAGGATCCTGAAGTCTGAGAAGAAAAGGACCCACCATGGTTACGCAGGCAGTTAGTGGCAGAGCCTCGACCAGGCCAAAGTCCTTGTGACCCTGAACACAGAGATACTTTCCACTATATACAGAACTACACTGCCGGACTGAGACAAAGAGGGAGGTGCTGTAGTAGGAGTCAGAGCTGGGCATCAATAAACTGACCCAAGGCTCATGTGTGACCACATCCAGCAGAATCAGCAATGTGATGGGGGCCTGTGACATCACTGACCTCTGGGGTTGCAGAGGAGGAAGAACCCAGGTGTTAGAGAAGACCTCCTAGAAGACCTCCTAGTCACACACACGAACATGTCTTAGACCTTAAAGTTCACGGCCTGTGACCCTTCCAAATGCTCGGCCCATTTTTGAGATTTCCTCAGGCCATGCCTGTAGTTCTTCACATTTTTGACTCCTGTTTCTTTTTCTTTATAACCTATCTATCCAGTCCAGAACCACCAATGATACATTCAGAGCAAGTTTTATTTTTTATTTTTAATTTTTTTTGAAGTTTCATGACATTCATGGAGATATGAGGGGCTCTTTCTCCCCTTTTCTTATTCTTATTCCCCTTTCCCTCTCAAGAACAAAACAAGAATCTTTCCTTGTCTATTCCTTCTACAGTTTTTCCTTCATCTCTCAAGCCTTGGGATTAGCCAACTCCCGGGCCTGGGGCCTCCACCATCCCTCCAAGAGAGCTCACTAAGGAATTATTTCCTGACAATACTGTATTTTCCTGAATAGGAGTTCTGGTGAATACAATGTTTTCTAGTTCCTCACAATGACAGTACCCTCAGCTGGTCATACCACAGTTGATGGTTTAATTAATTTGGGGAGTTTTCAGGAATGAAGAGCATTAGGAGATTAAAAGCTCTTATTTCTATAGAGAAATATTCCTATTTCTTAGGACAAAATTCTTGAGTCTCTGTAGCTCTATATTATTCCACTGCCAGTTTCACGTCCCTATCCCTTCCCCAGGGCCTGAGTGTACGCAGGGAGGCCAGCCTTGGAGGGGAAGTGTTCTTTTCCTTTGCCTCTAATCCCTTGTTTGCATTTTGTATTTCTTCTTTATGCCTCACATCTCAGCTATCTAGAGCTGTTTGGCCTCAAGAGCTTGGATTGGTGAAAAAAAAAAAAAAATCAAGGAGTCCTGGCTTTGGGCTTAGGGGAGGGCTGACAATGTGGGAGGCTTTGGCAGATGTCAATTACTGAGTGCAACTGTTTTCTCCACTGATCCTCAGAAGAGGGTCTCAGGCAGCTACTGCCTCAAGCTAGAGTTGGCAAGTGACAGCAACCTTTTTGATACCCCTTGTTTTGGGCTTAGGTTCATAATCAAAATAGGTCTTTCACCAAACCTGAGGTGCGGCCCAGAGCTCAGGGGCCAGGGTTTTCACAAGTTCTATGGTGATCGTCATCTTTGTCCCCATCAACTAACATGTACTTGGCTTGTCCTCTCTGCAGATTTCTTTTGAGAACCAGTATTGGCAGGGGGTGACAGCTGGGCAAGAAGTGGGGATTCACCAGCCAACTCTATTTTCTTCCATTAGTGACATGATAAACATTTCATTGGCAGAGGCAACAGAGTACGAGACAAAATTCTTTACAGGCAGGGCAGCATTGCGACCTACCTTTAGGCAACACAATGTCCTGAAGAGAGCCAGACACAGGTGGCTGTCTCTCAACGGGCAGGAGAGCAAATCTATGCTTTTCAGGCTCAGGTCGCCACCCCCCACCCCCGTCCCCTGCAGAGACACACAGTGGTACTTTGTTGTCCCCTGGCTGCCACTTTCCTCCAGTCTGGTACTCCACAAACCCAATAAATTCCTCATGTCCTCAACAAGTAGTTCCCTCTGTAACCATTGGTTTGAATAAAGTTCCACAGCAGTGATCTCAAATTCTGGTCTCTGGACCTCGCTACACACTTACAAATTATGCGGAATCCTGAAGAACTTTTGTTAATGTGGGTTTCACCTACCAGTGTTCATTGTACCAGAGACTTTTAAAAATATGCATTTACAAATATATTTAAAAGTAACAATAATAAGCCCATTCTATGTTAAAATAATATTTTTAGGAAAAATAACTATTTCCCAAAACAAGACAGTTTAGTGAGATCGGCGCCTTTTTTTTTTTTAAACATTTCTGCAAATCTCTTTAATTTCAGAATTAATAGAAGAGACCTAAATCTCCGATTTGTCTCTATGTTCAATCTGTTACACTATGCTGTTTTGTCTGAGGGGTGTGACCTAAAGCTGACCTCAACCAAACACATGGTTGGAAAAGGGAGGAGTAACTTAATAGCTTTTCAAATATTCTTTGAAATTCCTTGTGGATACCCTTTCTTGATACTTCATCAAAACCGGACAAGTGGCAGTGTCTTAAAGTATACTACAATGTTAAATCTGATTTAATGTATAATCTTGATTACAAATATATAATAATCTTGATTATAATCAAGTAACATTATCATTTGATTATATTAAGATCTATGTATCTATTTTGCACCTTTATCTATTTGGCACGATATATTACCACCTATATTAATAAAAATTCTTCAGAAATTGGGGAGTTGTCAGATTCACGTTGGTATATATAGGTTTTCCAAAATTCTACTTTTAGCTTGAAAGTTCTTTCCTTTTTTTTTTTTTTTTAATATCTTATTTATTTATTTAAGAGAGAGACAGTGAGAGAGATCATGAGCGAGGAGAAGGTCAGAGGGAGAAGCAGACTCCCCAAAAAGCTGGGAGCCCCAAGTGGGACTCGATCCCAGGACTCCAGGATCATGACCTGAGCTGAAGGCAGTTGCTTAACCAACTTAGCCACCCAGGTGCCCTGTCCTTTTTTTTTTTTTTTTTTTTTTTTAAAGATTTTACATATTTGTCAGAGAGAGAGAGAGAGAGAGAGAGCACAAGCACGGGGAGTGGCAGAGGGAGAGGGAGAAGCAGCCTCCCTGCTGATCAAGAAGCCAGATGTGGGACTCCATCCCAGGACCAAACTGACTGAGCCACCCAGGTGTTCGTCTTTCCTAATCATTGGTGACAAACAATGCCAGTTATTTTCCTTGGTGTAACAAGCTCATTCATTCATTTTTGGGATAATGTCTGCCAAATATCTAAGTCTGCATAACTACAGTTTGACTGTTGGTTGTTCTTTCAAGTAAAAATTGTGTTCCATGAGAAAAGTAAATGCCTAGTTCATCTTAGAATAGCCTCCAATGTCTCCTCAAGTCAAATACTGTATTTTGGGGTGCTGTAGAAGTGTACTTTACGTGTTCTTCCCATTTCATTATTTGGATTATTAAAAAGGCATATGTTCAAGGATATAAAGTTAATAAAATTAATAAATTTTATGGGCATTTTTAGGTAAAATCCACATTTTTCTTTCTTTCTCCTTTTTCTTTCTTTCTTTCTTTCTTTCTTTTTTTTTTTGACTGTGAGCTTGTGGCTATGAGGAATACTGGTAAAACTGGTATAGTTTGCAGCCCCTACACTGACTTGTACACAAGTATCAGCAGTTTTAACCACTATTGCTTCTGTACCATGTGAAATGTCAACACAGCTGAAAAGGAAAAGAGTGTTTTAGTCTTATTATGGAAATGGTTTTGACCTCATGGAGAATGATGTTGGGAACCTGTAGGAGTCTGCAGACCGTCCTTGGAGAACTGTGGTACCATAACATCTCTAAGAAAGTAAGGATTTATTTGGCTTGGGTTGAAGACAAGAGGTCTAGTGAGAATCTTTAGGGTACAACATAATGGAAATAGAAGAAGAGAAATCACTCAAGAAAGGTGGTGATCATACCTGAACACTGTAGGGATGGTGAAGAGGATGAAGATGGTCTTGACCACTGGCAATCCTCCTGAGAGCTATCTGAACAGATGTGAAGGTGAAATATGGATTATTATGGATTGAGGGGAGAATGGAGGGGGAAAGGTGGAAAAAGATAACTTGGCAACAAGAAAGAGGGAGCTGGGTGATAATTATATGGGAAGTCAGATCGAAAGAAGATTTTTAGTAGCGTGGAGAGACGCTTACTGGTTGACGAAATGAAACTATGATGAAGGAAAGAGAGGAGACAGGAGAGAAAGGGGGTGGTGGATAGTGGAAACAAGAAGAGGGGCTTCAGAAAGACTTGTAGGATTTTTTCCTGTGAGAAAAGAGCTGATAGGTCACAATGGAAGAGTCTGGAAATGGAACAAGCAAAACAGAATGGCTTTCTCATCTCAGGGAAGTGGAAGGTGAAGGGACACTGAGGTCTTGAGGAGCTAGAGGCAAGGAGAGTAAATGTGGACGAGTCAAAGGACAGTGTAATGGACTGAATTATGTCCCCCCACCCAAAGGCTATGCTGAAGTCTCCAGTACCTCAGAATCTGACCTTATCAGGAAACAGGGTCACTGAAGATGTAACTTGTTAAGAGGGGGTCATATTAGAATGGAGTCCCTAACCCAGGATGCCTGTTGTCCTCATAAGAAGACAGCCATGGGAAGACAGAGAGACATAAAGTGTCACGTGAAGATGGAGGATTGGAGTGATGCTTCCATAAGCCAAGGGAGGCCAAAAATTGCAGGCAGATTGCAACTACCAGAAGCTAAGAAGAGATGAAGAAGGATATCCCTACTGGTTTCAGAGGTAGCACAGTCCTGCTAATACCTTGATTTTGGTTTTCTAATCTCCAGAACTGTGAAGTAATAAATTGCTGTGATTTTAAGGCAATCGGTTTATGGTATTTTGTGACAGCAGCCTTAGGACACTAATGCAGGCGATTATGCAGCACTAAGGGTCCACATAAAACTAGGGATAAGATGGTTTTTAACAGAGCCTGCTGATAGAGTTCTGCCATTTTTTTTTTTTTTTTTTTTAGGTGAGTGGTAAGTGGATAGCGGGGTCATTCCAGGGTAGCATGGGCAAGACAGGCGTGTGTACACAACCTGTATGTGTGGGAGGAGTGCAACAAGAAGGAAGGGGGGAGGTTTGCTCTCAAGAATGAACACTTCGGGATTTTACAATCTCTATCTTTAAACGTATTTGCTTTTCTTGAGCAGGCTGGAAATTGTATGGAGGGACCACCATGAACGGGACTGTAAGCTTGCAGAAGCTCACTATGGTTTTCCTTAAATCTTCTTAACTTCACCTGTGTTACAATTATTTGTTCCTTTATGCATTATTTGTGCTCCACGTTTTTAAAAAGATTCGAACATGGCTTATAAAGACATACAAGATGCCAATAATTACATAAATAAATAAATACAATAAATAAATCTCAAAATAGAAACTTGAGTCTAGAAGAAAAAAAAGAGGAAAACAAGGGTAGAGACATAAATTGGGGCCACGGAGGTCTAGTTACGTTTTTCACGCAAAGAGTCTGCATTATGAAAGATTCACAAGAGCAGCTTTTCTGACAGGATGCCCTCCTGAAAACTAGAAAAACTTCTCGTGTGGTCTCAAACATGGGCCATGGGTGGGCCAACATTTTGCTTCTAATCTTTTTCAAGGCCAACACGAGACGGCATTCCTCACCGGTGATACAGTCCTCTCAGGGTCCTGAGGGTAAATATTAGCCTGGCCTCGACACCAGACAGAGGGATCTGTCCAGAGTCCTTACCAAGAAGCTCCAGTGATGTGAAGAAGACTGTCCTCAGAAGTTATGGAACAAAACCAAGTGGCAGGTGGACTGTTATAGTTTCCAGACACTGGGATGCCTGGGTGGCTGAGTTGTTAAGCGTCTGCCTTTGGCTCAGGTCATGATCCCTGGGTCCTGGGATGGAGCCCCAATTCTGGCTCCTTGCTTAGCAGGCAGCCTGCTTCTCCTTCTCCCTGCTGCTCCCCCTGCCTGTGCTCTCTCTCTCTCTCTCCCTCTCTCACAACTGAATAAATAACATCTTAAAAAAAAAAAAAAAAAGGAAGCAACTATTGTTTTGTAGACTCAGGAAGACTTAGGAAGTGCTCAATGTATTCTGCTCAATTGTTTGATACAAAACCGCGAGGTGTTTTTTTGTAGAAAGAATATTAGGACACAATATTCCCTTCATTTAACTCCTAGCCTGACAGGCTGCACATACACAATTTTATGAAGTCACTGAACCCTCGCTTTTCTGGACGGACCGTCTGAGAGTAAGTTGAGATTTTTCCTGTCTTTGAATAGCACATGAAGCAGCTGGAAGTCAGTGACCTCCACAAAGCCACCAGACCGCCTAGTTAGCAAAACCCAAACTGGGAAGTTCAAGTCATTCAGACGACCCAGGGTCACTGAGAACACGCAGACAAGTGAGAGGTCTGAAGAATGAGGGTAAACAAGCCAGCGCTGTCAAGCTGAAGGAAGAGTGCTTAAAGATCCCACTGCTAGGGGGACCGATGCTGCCTTCATCCACATTCCAAACGAGGCTGTATGCCTTTACGTATGCTTCAATTTTCTCACTTACGATCCCTGTGGGTATAAATTATCTTAATAAGAAATTCAGCTTCTCTCAAAATCACAGGGCTCTCATCGGGCAGATAATACCTCCCAGAACCTGCTGAGGAATGAGACAATTCATTTCGGTTTATCACCTCTCAATGGGTTCCACTGACAAGTCCTGGGCAAATCCCATGTTTAGGGATCATACTGGATTTTACAGGCTGCTCGGGAGGCTTCCTGTCGGAAGGAGTGTTACTGTTAATAAGGGATAGCAGGTGTGCAGGGGGGCATTTTTACATCGGGATTTTTAACTTGTCAGGATTTCTAAGGCCAGGCAGAATTGTATGAAATAATGCTTTGATTCTTTTGTGGTTCTGAAGTGACCTAAACAGAAAATCATGATGAAAAGGAGGCTCACCCCTTCTTTACTGATAAGAGAAGTGGACAGACCTTGGGTCACACAACTGCTTTGGGAGAAGAGAATTTGCCGGTAAAGGCACAAAAGCCTTTCTCCCTTCTCACTGGAGTCCTTGCGAGAGACAAAGATGTAAAACTCAGCGCCAAACTCTGAAAGGACCCACTTGGCCCTAAAACCTCATCACCTGCTTCTCTCAGCAGAATGGTTACCATGGCCTGTGTTCTAGTCTGTTCTTTCGTTCCCACCATTAAAGCCCAGGGTGGCCGGGTAACTTTTCTATCCAAGAGCTCGCGCTCACTCCATTCTAGCAAAGCAAGTCTCCATTTCTCTGATTTCACTGTGCTGCCATCCACACATTTAGAGCTGGAAAAATAACCCAGCACCTAAAACTCCTTTAAAGCAAAAACTCCTCTAGGCAAAATTATAAAAAAGAGGCACCAAAATGGAATATTTTTTAATGAGGACAAAAAATTCATAAGAAATAAATTTTATAAATTTTACCCCCAAAATAAAAAAAAAAAACCCAAAAAACAAAACCACCAAAACCTGACTGTAAAACACATCGTCAGAGCTTTGCCAGGGCCTGGGTACAGGCCCATACAAAGAGGACCTCTGAGCTGAAACTTCACTCAATTTCCAGGAAATATGCCTAAGAGAATGACAAGGATACTGTACATTCACAAGGGAGTCTGGAGTCCAGGTGCGTAGAATGGCTAAATCTCAGCTGAGGGGGACCCTTTCCCTCAATGTTTGACTCTCCGGAACGAAAGCCAAGAAATGTGAGACATTTTCTGGAGAGTGTCAGTACGTGGGTCATAGGGATGGCTGAGGCTATCCCTACTACACGCACCAGAACCCATTTGGTAAACACCCAAGGTGGAGGCAGAGGAGATGCTGGTAAGCTGGGTGCTTGGAGCCTGTCCCAGCAACTGTTCAATAAAGGATGACAACTGCTCGATATGTGGACTGAGAGAGAAACTTCCCGGAGGCACTGTGTATGTGCCCAAGACCTTTGCTGGGTCTAACTCTGTGCAGCAAAGGCCCACCCTTTGGGCGATTGAGACCCTTGGCGCACCTGAACCCAGGGCTGGTTCTGATGGGTCACCCTGCCCCCAACAAGAGGGCCCAGGAGAGTGTAGATCCTGACTGTACCACTCAAGATACCATTTGTGTGGATGCCTACCTGCTCCGTGCCTGCCGCAGGATGCTTGTAAGCATCCCAAGGGGTCTCTGAATTCCTAGGGAAGAGAAGAAAGGAATATCCCCACATGTATTAGGAGTGGGGAGGAGGTAAACCAGGTAAACTCTAGACCTCTGAGAGAGTCATTATGAGCACAGATTCTGTTAAGTGCCACAAACTGGACATATCTGCATGCTCTTAAATACAAAGGAAGGATCTAATGACACTTCTATGGCTGCCACATTTCAGTGCACAGTATTAATGGCTGCCTTGATTCAGGGCATATCCTGAGGGTGAATGACAGTTTCATCCTTCTCCGGGCTATCAACTCCTCTTCTTTGATCATTAATCTGCAAGAGCGCCTATGGCTATCCCCAGCCCTGCCGAGATACAAGCTCTAATTGTGCATGTGTAATTGACAAAATGCACAGTGTCCTTTACAGCTGGTAAGACAAGGAACTACATTTTAAATTCATTTAAATATTGTCTTACCTATTAGATAAAGCATAAAGCTGTGTTACTAACACAGACTCTAGAGTCACAATCCCTAGTTAAAATCCTGAACCCAGGATTTGTGCAACCTTGAGCAACGGACTGGTCTATCGGACACCTCATTTTCTGTATCTGTAAAATGGGCATAGAATAATAACAGTCTCTATGTTATAGGGTTTTCCTGAACATCAAGTAAATTAGCCTATTTAAATCAGTTAGAAAGGTACTGAGCTTGGGTATGTGAGAGTTATTACTGTTAGGAATACCAGACTGGAAGAGAAACAATGTTTCATTTACATGTCTATATTTGGCCTGCTAGCCCTAGCTGTGCATATCTCCCTCTATCCAGATCAAGATCTTTGCTTACTACCTGTATCTAATCCTTACAGACTATAAAGAGCAATTGTAGGAATGCCCAGAGTAATATTTCATGTAAAATTAAGACTAATTATACTAACATGATTTTATTTATGTTATTATCTACTTAAGACATTGAGTCCAAATTAGGCATCATGATTTCTTTCTTGCCTGCTAAGCTTTAAAAGTTTTCTTGGTAAAGTAAATAATTCTAAGGAGGTATGGAAAGGGTAATTGTTGTCAGCTGCTCCCCTTGGAGATCCCCTATCATCAAAGAGAGAGATAGTAGGCACATGACAAAGGTGCCAGGCACTACCAGAAGTGTTTAAAGTTCAGATACACAAGAGATTCATTAAGTCCCTTGCACCTGGCTCCTTTCGCCCATCTAACACTCTTCAGATATCTTTCAGACAAGCCCATCTCCAGAACTCTATTCCCCATCTTCAGCTGGTTCCTGAATATTTCCTTAGAGATATCCAATAGATAGGTTCCTGAAACCCAATATAGCTCCAGAGCCAAATTCTCTGTTGGGGCCTCTAAATCTGCTACCCCTCTCTCTCCATGAATGGCCTCCACCTACCCAGCTGCTCAAGTCTGGAAGCTGTGGGTCACCTGATCTTTTCCCTCTCCCTCCCTCTGACATCCTGCCCACATCTCTCCTACATCCCACCACTCAACAAGCCCCGTGTTCTTCCAACCCTTCACCCCTCCATCAAGTCCTGGCTTGCCACAGCTCTCCCTGTTATGGCACTATGTCTCTCTAGACTCCGTTTTGGAATCAACTTTGAAAGTGTGCTGCAAGAAAGGTCTTTCTAAAAGACAACATTCTGGGGGCGTCTGGGTGGCTCAGTGGGTGAAAGCCTCTGCCTTCAGTTCAGTTCACGATCCCACGGTCCTAGGAGCCAGTCCTGCATCAGGCTCTCTGCTCAGCAGGGAGCCTGCTTCCCTTCTCTCTCTGCCTGCCTTTCTGCCTACTTGTGATCTCTGTCTGTCATATAAATAAAATTAAAATAAAAAAATAATAAAAGACAACATTCTGATTAAACAGTTCCTCTATAAAATCCTTCAGTCGCTTCATATGGCTTTTAGAATACAGCCTGGCTTCGCATTGAAGGCCCTCTATAAAACAGCCATCACTCACCCCATTAATCTCATATTCTACTCCTTCCCTAAGCCATCTCCTGTACAACAGCCAAACTTCCACTTACAGCCTTCCATGCAGGTGATTCTATATTTCCAGGCCTTCTCTCACTTGCTCCTTCTTCTGCCAGAGACACCCTTTTCCATCAGATAACTTTTACCCCCATATTCCTTTTGTCCAGTTTTATTGAGCTTTCATTGACCCATTTAACATGGCACAACTTCAAGGTATCCAACGTAATGATGTGACACATGGATAGACTGGGAAAAGATCACCATGATACATTTAGTTAAAATAGGTCACCTCAACCAGTTACCAGTTTCTTTTCCTGCAAGGAGAATTTTTAAGACCTACCCCCTTAGCAACTTTCAAATACACCGTATACAGTGTTGTTAACGACCATCATCAGGCTATGTATTACACCCCATCAGGTGACTTCTGATGGTCCTTCGAGCTCTAGCTTAGGTGTCGTATCTGAGAAATCTCTCCTGAATCCTGGGTTAAGACATTCTTCCCCTGTGCTCCTAACAACACAGGGATCTACTTAGTGAGGGTAACTGTTCCCTCACTAACTAGACTATAGTGACTTTAAGGAGAGAAATGGTGTCATTTTTACTTTTATGTCCTTTTCACATGTATACATTATTGAGTGCCAACTGTATACTGTGCAAGATCCCTGCACTACGGGAAGGACTCCCTTGATAACGAAATGAGCAAGTCGCTGTGGAGAGAACAGTCCTCCCCTCCTCCCCCATGCTTTTGGTGAATTTTCTCTTTTCTTCAAAGCCACCCTCCAATAAAATCAGCAATTGTGTACTAACCACACAGGTGAAGAACTTCCATACTATAATAGGGAAGCCAACGTCAAGTGGTCCACCCTTCTTCCTAGAAGTCTTTCTTGACCCTTCCCCTGACATACCCTCTCTCCCTTTGGGGTTGGCCTCCACCTCCTTTGATTATTTCACACACGCTGAATCTCCTTTCAGAACAATAACTCATCAATGTGTGTGTGAGCACGATCGAGAAAGACCTCAGGGAAGAAATGGTATGTGACAGATGAATGGAATATTGATGTGTGGAAACGAGTGGTGTGGGGGGGGGGACTTCTAAAGAAGCCTGTTGTTCTCAGCAGGGGAGCAGTCATGATCAAAGCATTGATATATTCCCAGGAATCTGATATCACTGCTAAGGCAGGCGATCTTGGGGGACTGAGAAAAAAAGGCAAAAAGAATAGTTGATCCTAAGCCATATTTCCCTAGGTCTGGTCTTGCGGCACACTTATGACTGTTACTAAATACGTACGGAATTGCAGAAACTGCAACCCAAATGAGACTTGAGATTCTATTATTTTAAGCTCTTAAATGTTTCTTACTGTATTTATTTTCCTGGTGATATGCTCCACTGACTACCTTTTATTTGAATTCTAAATGATAGGTCGTGGGCAGGTTGCGGCTCAGGGGACCAAGTGCTCCCCAGCTAAGAGACCAATTTTGGAAATGACCCCTTTCCTGAATGCCACACTGTGTTGTAACTGAAAGAGAGAGGAAATGTACTTCTAAAAACAAGCAGTGTTCTGTCTTCCCCAGATTGAACTGAAGCCTCTGTTTCAATATCAGGTGGTCAATAATTGATGAGGACAACTTTAGGATGTTTAATGTTAAATTAAAGGGCTAAATCCTAAATATGTTCTGTATCGCATCCTTCTGAAGATAGGCAATTTAAAATTTAATTCATTCATTTTACCATTTGGCATACGATCAAAGTAAGCTTTTCAAAGGCAACATGGTATCCTTAACTTATTTTTCCTGTAAAATTGAAATGGCATTTGCATTCTTTTGAGATGCAGATATGAGCAAATTTTTATGACTCAATCTTTAAATCTAGAAAGAAAATGTAGTTTGTTATGCTCCTAATGGTCCTCATCACTGTTCTTTTTCCACCTCTTAATTATGCTTTTTCTTGTTTATTTAGCTTCTATTCTCTCTTCTTTATGTAATGGCATAAAAAGAAGACTTGTTAATGATAAAGCCTTATATAAAATTAAATCGCTTATGTTCAAATTCCTTGAGATTTGAAACTAAAACGATTGTTTCAATCGGTTATAAATTCGGGAGGCAAGTTACCTGAATGAGAGCTTTCCAGATTGAAACACGACAGTCAACAACTAGCATGGCTGAAAGGGATTTACTAAAAACAACACCCACCAAGTCTGCAGCTCTAGCTAACAATGAGTAGGATATGGGATTGCAATTTTGCACAGTGATTAAATTTTCACCGGACATTTATGAAACAGCCAAGCCCTCTCTCTAAGCCCTTACAGACAACAATACCTTTCAATCTGATAATAAAGCTCATGAGGTAGATGAAGAAATGGATTGAAAGAGACTCAGCCTTTCCCTTATGTGGTCAGTCAGTCAGGGACAGAAGGCACACTTCATCCCAGATAGTCCAGTAGCTGGAGTTCTAGTCTTAACCTCTAGGCTACCCCACTGAGGGCAGAGAGAAGCTGAGTTGACATGGCTTTATCCCTTAGGTGACCCAGTGAGATGGATGCATCTTTTGTGTTCAGTCAGATTTGCTCATGCACATCTCACAGGGCAGCAGCAGTGTGAAGAATTCTGGTATCTTTCCAGGAGAAATGGTTGCAACCTGAAAAGATGCTTCTCCTGTCCAAAGGAAGGGAGCTTCACATCGACATTTCAGACTAGAAGTAGCGGCAGATCATAGGATTGAAAGTATGTTTTTTTCCCACAATACCCATATTTATATGTGTGTGTGTGAGTATTTTACACACAGAAGTTCAGGACTGCTGGACATAAGCCTGATTTAGAGCCAAAATCATCGTCAGCAAAGAAGAATGATTTGCTTAAAAATTCCTTTCTCTCCCTGTGACAGGAAGTTTGTGGAGAAGCATGTAAGCTGGATGAAGCCAGTAACTTGTCGTCAGTGTCCACTATAATGAGAACCACTCTACCACATCTTCCCAGAGACAGGACACTTTGAAGGGGGGGGTGCCATTGAAAACTGTGACATCAGGACTGTTCAGGGCACGCTGGGCATGTAGTCCTCAGTTGGCTGAGCCTCTGAACCAGTAATTCCAAACCTGTGGTCCCCAGCAACCTAGGAAGACGTGACGGTCTTGTGGATGCGTGGATCCTGTCTGAACACACCAGCCTGCTCTGCTGTTCATACCAGCAAGGCATGCGCATATTATAGACTTTCTTTCTACGAAGGGCTATTCATTTGTAATTGAATGAGACAGTGACAGAATACATTTTTAAGGTTATGAAAATCACTGCCTTCATCGCCAACACTTAACAGACCTCACTAAGTGCAGGCAGGGTTTAAGAGCTGTATGTCATCCTGAGAGGACAACCTACAGACCCACAGACCAGCAGCAGCAACCCCGGGGAGCTTGTTAAGTAAACAATATCTCAGTCCCATAAACCCCCAAGACCCACTGATGCAGAATCTGCCTTTCCACAAGATCCCCGGATAATGCCCTATTTAAGTTTAAGTAGCACCAGACTGAAAGAAAAGGGTTGGACAATCTGAGGCACATGAGCTTCCCAACTGCATGAATACCCTGATCTATGGGACTGTGCTATTGGGAATTATCAGTGCTGTCCTTGCAGACAAGCGATTGTCAATTTTTTGCATTCATCAGTACTTCTGTAGAGTTATGGTGAATGATGACACCCATTGACTGCTTTGCTCGTACCATCACTACACTGTTTTTACTTCGATTATTATCTTGTTCTTTGCAAGTTCTTTGTTTTCACTGTTTTTTTTCCCCCCACTAGAAAAAAGGAGCCCATTGGGTAGGTGGGACACTGTGTGGGAGGTTTCCACAAACAAGTGAAGAGGAGAACCTGAAGAGATTTCCAAATGGTACAAGCTTTGGTCTCTGCTGACCTGAACTGCAATCTGCCTTGAGGATCTCCAGAATAATTTACTTCTGCTGTGTGTCTCTTAATCAAGGTACATTTGAGACTAAGCAGTATTTTACCCAAGAAGGAGATCAACCTTAGCTTTGCAACATGAATGGAAGCATCAGACCTCCGAAATATTGTCTTACTCAGTTTTTTATTTAAATTCAATTAGCCAACATACAGTACATCATTAGTTTCAGATGTAGTGTTCAATAATTCATCAGTTGTGTATAACACCAACTGCTCATCATGTCACGTGCCCTCCTTAATGCTCACTCAGTTTTAATGACTTTTCCCTAAGGTTCCCAGTGATCAAGTTTTCTCTGCAACATCACTTTCATCTCTATTCTTAGAAAGGACAGTAGAGGTGACCTATTCTAACCCCTTTACTTGAAAACCGCAAGAGGTAAAGCACAGAGCAGGAAATAATATGCTCAAAGCCTCATCACGAGCCACAGGCAACACTGCCCTTGAATTTGGGTCTTCAATGTACAGACATGATTTTTAAAAATCAAGAAGACATTACAGCAATTTTTAAAATCAAGAATGTCCTCTGATATGTTTTGACCTTGTGAACAATGCAAGTCTTTGAATAATCCAAATATATTCAGCAATGTAGTGCTGGAAATCATATATTCCCTAACAAAAGCAGGTCTGTGATACTTTTTTTTTCCCAAGAAGTCTCAAATACAACTTTCATCTCTATCAAAAAAGCCAAGGCCAAAAGAAGCAAAGTGATTTATTAAAGGTTACAGGCAAGGGGAAATAATAGAAGTTCAAGCATTACATTGATCAATGGAATGGGTTTCTTTGACACAAGGAATAGTAAGCAGCCTCTTAAAGAGGTCTTCTGAAGTTTTAAAGGAAAGGTATTAAGAAAGGTATTAAGAAAAAAAATGGGTTTGTTTTCAAGCATAACACCTAAGTCACCCAGCTCATGAATATCAGAAGATAATGCTGGTGTCTCAATCAAAATTTAAAACCTCTGTTTTCTTTTAAGATTTTATTTATTTATTTGACAGAGATAGAGAGAGATTACAAGGAGGCAGAGAGGTAAGCAGAAAGAGAGGGGGAAGCAGGCTCCCCGCTGAGCAGACAGCCCAATGCGGGGCTCGATCCCATGACCCTGAGATCATGACCTAAGCTGAAGGCAGAGGCTTATTAACTCACTGAGCCACCAAGACGCCCCCAAACCTCTATTTTTTAATTAAAAAAAAAAAAAAAAAAAAAAAAAGGAACATGAGCTCACTTAAGAAAAAAAAAATTACAGCAAAAGGCAAACAGAACCAAAAGCACTAGCTGCCCGGGAAGTAACCACAACTGGGACATAGACTAGCATTAGATAAACTGACCAGAACAATTTGTGACACTCTTCATTGTCCTCCCTTTTAAATTTCTTGACATGTGGGGGTTTGGATTAGTCGTTTCGGAAAACAATATCTGTTTCACCTCATCAAGGGCACATATTTTCGCTTGTTTCATCACACAATCACAAATCTGTCTCATTTTTCCGTCCTAGAATTTCTAAATGTCTTTCTGTTTTTGAGAGAAGAGAGTTGAGCTTTTATTTCATTAGTAACACTGCAAAATTGTACGTCTAGGTTCCTAATTATGCAATTTATTTTATCTCAATGGATTCTTGAAGTCTCTCACCAGAGGACCCCAGCAATGCTGAGGCCCGCATCCCACTGGTTCAATCTTAGGCCTGTTGTACTTCAGTCATGACAAGATTCCTTTTCATTTTGGTCTTGGGTTATTTCTACCATTTTATGTATCTCCTATCTTTCTCTTTCTTGAATTAATATTTTTCTGTTACATGGGAAAGCAGCTTGGAGTAGATGCTCTTCCCCACAAAGATGACAGTGAGTGGGCATTCTGAGTCACCCTACTGACAAATCTGTACATGTTCTGCCATCGAATGAGACGGTCGGTCCCCACAAAGACCTTAGCGAATCCCGTGGTGTCTCTGGTTCAGCACCTTCCATCCCTTTCACTGGATGAAAGCTCTCCCTAGAGAAGGGCCATGGCCATGGTGAAGTGCCCCTCCCTCCCCACCAGTGGCTGAGAGCTGTTCCCTTCAGGTGAGAACCTTCCACTGCCAATGCTTCCGAGACTGGGGAATGCACCCTTCAGGCATGCTGGGATGGCCTGGAGGACTCTGAAGGTGTGTGGGTGCTATGTACTGACAGGCTTCCAAACGCAGAGGCCAGGAAGAGTCTGTCTGCTGATACAGGAACCCAGGGCCAGCCGGCCATGATGGCCCTACTCTGGGGCCACAGTCGAGCCTGCCCTTCTGCCTCACAGTCCTGCTGAAAGTGACTGAACTCAGATTTCCTCAGGCTCAGCGCTTTCTCCTGCATCCCCAACACTCTTCAAGAAACCTCAAAGGCTGACTCCCCACTTTATTTCATGATTGTTTCCCCACAGGGTTCAGCCTGGAGCAAATGCTGAGGCTCTGAGGGTGAACACAGAGAGGCCCCAAGGGGCCTGCCCTGCGGAACCCCGGGGCGCTCTGCCTGAGTGGCCAGATCCACACTCAAGAGAGAGCGGGCCCATCCTCAGGGGTCCCAGACAACCAGCGGCAGCCCTCCCTGGGGCAGGTGGCTCCGGCTGGGCGCCTCCCACCTGCCCGCAGTCTTTCGGGACTTCCGATCTGCTCTCATGAAGCTCCTCCTTCCAAAGCCACGCATGCTCCTTTCCAATGCTGCTGCTTCTCTTTTGCCCCTGACATCTCAGGGTGGTTTTAGTTGAGAGAGCAGTTGAACCCTTTCTGTGCCTGCTATTTTGAGCCAGAAGCACACCAGGGACTTCTTGCCAGATGACATTAGGTTGAGCCACACGGAACTGCATTTTTATGGAGTTTAAAAACCCTCCCGTATTAGCCATTTCACTGGCTCAATCTCACAAACACTGAGTCCACGGGGCCTAAAATAAACCAGATAAACCAAGGAATAGCTTCCTAACTCTCTTTAGGGAAATAACAAGAATCATCAACTATAAAAAAAAGGGTATCTTCTTCTTTTTTTAAAAAAAAATCATTCATTCTCCAATTCCGAGGCAGAGAATGTGTAATTCAGCTCTGCTTGCGGTGTCAAACACCCAGCTGGACGTTTTCTCCTCCGTTATTTCATTTAATTCTGAAACAACGCTGTCAAGTAGACATTCTGACTGGCTTCTTTAAGTATCGTTGGCGTACAATATCTTATTAGTTTTCAGGCCTACAACAGAGTGATTTGACATTTATATACATCATGCAAAGCTCATCACATGAAGTGTAGTCATCGTCTGTCACCAAAGTTCTAAGAATATAGCCCAAAGTTTAAAGAATATAGTCACAATATTATTGACTATATTCCCAGTGCTGTGCTTTTCATCTCTATGACATATTTATTTCATAACTGGCAGCTTGTACCTCTCAATCCCCTTCACCTATTTTGCCCATCGCCCCACTCCCTCCCCTCTGGCAACCACGAGTGTGTTCTTACCAGCGATTATTTCTACCACTTTATGTATCTCTTATCTTCCTCTTTCTTAGTATTTTCTGTTATGTGGGAAAATACTTAGTATTTTCTTAGTATTTTCTGTTATGCCCTCCCTCCACAAAGGTGACAGGTGGTAAGCATCCTGTGTCCCCCCAAAACAGGTTGAATGTCACATACACTGCCTCAAGGGACAGCAAAGTAGGGGACCTGGCTCTACACTGTGGTGACTGGGCCAGTTAATGCCAAGCTTCAATGCTCTTTAGGCAGAAACTTCATGTCATTAAAACTGTAACAGAGATCATCCCTTTTTACAGATGAAACTATTGTCAAGAAGTTAAAGACCTTGCCAGAAGCTACTCAGCTAGGGACAGGGCAGCTGGGGTTTTAACACCAGTGTTTGTCTTGTGCCCTTTTCAGCACAGCAGGACTTTTTCAAGTGCCCACAACATGTTGTTCATTGTTATCCCGAGGAGCCGCTTTGCTAAAAAGATGGACTTGGGAAAATATCATCTTAACAATCATCTAAACATTCAGAATGAAGTTAAATGCAAAATATCCTTTACAAGGTCTCTCTCAACCTGCCCCTATCCCCTCACCCACAGCCTAGCAAAACTATCCCAGCCACCTGACTTTTTTAAATGAGGTTCTTTTCTTTCCCAGCTTAATTGAGATACAGTTGACACATTGTGTAAGTTTAAGATGTCCAACATAATGATTTGACATATGTATAGACTTCAAAGTGATGATCGCATTAGGGTTAGTTAACACATCTGTGACCTCACCTCAATGTTTATTTTATAGTTCTATAGTTACCATTTTTTATTTTGGTAGTGAGAATCGATTCTCTTAGCAACTTTCAAATATATAGAATTATTACTGATTCTATGTCCCCACTCCCCACTCTCTTCCTGCCCCTGGCTACCATCAACTTGATCTTTGTTTCTATGAGTTAGTTTTCCATTTACCAGTTTTTGGGTTTTTTTTTTTTTTAAGATACCATATATAAGTGAGATCTACAGTATTTTTCTTTCTCTGAGCTATTTTACTTAGCACAATGCCCTCTAGGTCCATCCATGTTGTCATAAATGGCAGGATTTCCTTCCTTTTTGTGACTGAGCAATGTTCCATTCTGTATGAATACCACATTTTCCTTCCCCTTTCATCCACCGGTGGGCACGTGGGTTATTTCCTTGTCTTGGCTAATGTAATTAATGCTGCAGTGGATCCGGGGTGGCAGTTATCTCGGCAAGGGTATTTTCATTTCCTTTGGATATAGGCCTAGAAGTGGAATTGGTAGATCATCTAGTATTCTGATTTTTAATTTTTTGAGGAGCCTCCATACTGGTTCCCACAGTGGCTGCACCAATTTATAGTCCTACCTCTGATGAAGCTATAGCATTAGCCTCTTGAGACAGGGAACAATGACCTAATCCTAAGTTAGCTGGTAGGTTTATAAAGAATTATTTTATTATGCTTCACAGCTTACATATACCTGAAGTAAACACTTTTATTTATATTAAATATTACAAAATAAATAACACAAAAATGAAAATAATTAGAAGAAAGTACATCAGAATATTTTTGTTATGAAACTGCATTAAGATTCTTTATCTTTTTTGGTACTTTTTCACTTTTTCTATAGATATGTCTTGTTTCTGTAATTAGAAAAAACATAAACATTATTAAGGATGAAACAAGATTTTTTGAATTATTTTCAGCCTGCATCACCACTAAAAAAATTAGTTCCACGTTTGTTCCAGGTTTAGTAGCTACTTCTGTTAAAGCATAGATTCTATCTTTTTTTCTTTTTCTTTTTCTTTTTTTTTTTTGTCGTGAGTTTGGCTTTTGTAAGTTTCTAATGGTTTTGCTACACTAAGAAGTTATGAATAAGGGCTGTTTCACCCTATGTAGGCCTCCCGGGTAAGCACCTTTCATGTAGCACTTTTTGTTTGAGTTTAATGGTACCTCATATTTTCAAATGTTCTGGAATATTTTACCTGTCCTGATTTATGCCCTGGCAGGCCTTGGCTATGTTTTTCTGAAGGAATGATAACCAGAGATGTGCTATTACTTATTTTAGGAGCTGGCATTCCAAATATTGGTTGTGGGTGGTTCATGTTGACACCATTTTTCCTAATGCCCTTCCTGACAGTACCAACACTATGCTGTCCTTTTGGCCACTGAAGCAATTGGGCCAACAGACTTTCAAAAATCAGTTTTTCCTTTCACTGAAGATGAAGGCATGAGCTTCAGAACTTCTCTTTCTCTATTTCATCCATGAAAATGTGTTATATCCTAACACTAATGATGATAAAAATGTGAACAGCAGGTGTTTTTATTGTACTTCAAGCTTTATATATTGCTTTTACCTATGTAATCTTTGATAGAGATTATAACTTCATGTTCACAACCCTCTGAGGTATGTAGTGGAAACATTATTTTTTTTTTTAAAGATTTTATTTATTTATTTGACAGAGAGGCAGACAGAGAGAGGGGGAAGCAGGCTCCCTGCTGAGCAGACAGCCCGATGTGGGGCTCGATCCCAGGACCCTGGGATCATGACCTGAGCCGAAGGCAGAGGCTTTAACCCACTGAGCTACCCAGGCGCCCCGAAACATTATTTTCTTTAAAGATTTATTTATTCATTTTAGAGAGGGAGCGAGAAGGAGAGAGAAATCATGTGTGTGTGTGCATGAGCAGGGGGAGGGCCAGAGGGTGAGGGAGAGTTCTTAAGCGGACTCCATGCTGAGCACGGATCCCATGATCTTGAGATCACGACTCAAGCCAAATTCAAAAGGCAGATTCTCAACCAATTGAGCCACCCAGGTGCCCCCAGGGGAAGCATTATTACTATTACAATTTTTCAGATCAAATAAGACTTAAGGAGCTTGAGTGATTTTCCTTTGCTGAAGTCAATGTCTTCCTTTTCGTTAGAATAAATGAAAATTATTACCATATTTCTTTGTTGGCCTAAAAATATCTACTTGTGCAGGATTTTAAAAATGCCTGATGGTGTACATAAACAGATATAAACGGTACCCAACATATCTGCAAACATGAATGCATTTCCTTTCTGCACAGTGCAGAAAGGATATGGACATAGACGTAGCTGTGGCTGGGTCCACCTATGGCAAGGGTGTTGTCTCTAAATGGAACTGTGGCTGTTGAGCTAATCATGATCACCTCCTCCACAGCCTAAAGAATGTGGCCCAAGGGGGAAACTCATGATTTGTGTGTTTCTTTTCTGAACAAGCCTAACCATTGTATCTGGGTCTTAGGGCGAAGCTGGCTTTTAGTCAGCTCTCTGAAAGGCTGGAAGCATAAAATGCTGATGAAGAGGATGAGGAGAATTTTGGCTGAATGGGATGCAGCATGGAAGTTTCCTGTGGATCATGCAGCCAGCAAAACCTGGACTGTGACTGCTTTACCACCCACTTTCTAGCACAAGTTTAACTGCTTTCCTGTTTATGATTCAGAGATTAACACAGAGTTTGATTCAGATGAGAAGGGGTCCAACCTGCAAATCTTTGATAACACAAGCAAAGTGTTCGCTGAACTTCTGTTTTTGGAAGGCTGGTTGTATTTGTGGAGGGATGTATTAACTGAATCTTGTTACTGTATTCAGGTAGTTAAGTATGGGTCATCTACTCCCTCAACTGTGAAAGCAGAAGACAAAGGGGGTCAGATTCTCAGCTTTGGGATTCAAAAGAGGAGGTTCAGCTGCCAATGTAAAATATTCAGAATATTTGCAGAGTCAGTTGTTTCCACCAAAAAGGATAAAATTCTCCAGACTAGAGAGAGAGCTGGAGGAAGAGAGAAATACAGTTATGTTTTGTTATGGGTCTCAGTAGGGGCCCTATATCTTGCCCCAAACTTAGCCAAAACCTCAAAGGGGCAGATAGAATTCTGCAACCCCAAATGAGTTTGGAGACTGAAGAACAGAAAACACTGTGCCTCACTTCCTCAGAGGACAGGGGGCCAGAAGAGCGAAAGGTCCCCCAGAACAATCCCCAGCATACCCCCCCCCCCCACAATCTTGTACAGGAACAGGAGAGTAGACATGGTTGTGTGGCCTGTCCAGGTAGAGAGTGCCCAAGGCAGCCCCAGTGGATTTATCATAGCTCTAGACTGTCATGGAAGAGCTCCAAACACTTTTTTGCATTCTTTCAAGAGGACGGCAGATGTGGACAGGTATGGCTAAGAGACCCAGGAGATGCAATCAGAACAGAATAGAGTGACCTAAAACAAATGAGCATGGGAGGGTGTGGGGAGAGAAAGAGAGAGAGAGGCCAACAAAGAGACAGACTCCTAACTATCAAAAACAAGCTGATGGTTACCAAAGGGGGTGGGTGGGAGGATGGGGGAAACAGCTGATGGGGATGAAGGAGGGCACCTGTGATGAGCACTGGGTCATGTATGGAAGTGCTGCATCACTGTACTGTACATCTGAAGCTAAAATTACACTGTATGTTAACTACCTGGAAATTGAATAAAAAGTTCAAAAAAAGAAAAAATAGAGAGTAACATCATAGTCTTTTCACAAGGTTGCAGATGGAATCATGGGTACTTCATGCTGGGACAGATGGATGCAGATGACCAGGGAGCAGCAGCCTGAGGATACAGTAGTGGATTTTGTTCGGCTACATTTGAATAAGGTCACCCTCGCCCCCAACAACTATAGCTTAACACTGTGACAATGTGTAAATGTTTTATATTCAACCTTAGTTTGGATGTGGTCTAAAGTGACTGAGAGAACCCTGTAGCAATGATGTGAAAAGCCAGAGTGATATTTACAATCAGCACACTAGGGTTTCACAGCAGATATTATTTTGACTAACAAAAATAATGGACATAATTGCATTCATATTCCTGAGTCTATGGCCCATAAAGTTTGTACCTTCTGTGCCCCTCGAGAGCCCCCTATGAGATTGCCGTTACAATGCAATACCATTGGCAACTTTGCCAAGACTGGACTAGGTTCCCATCTTCTCCAAACACAGATCTCATCTAAGCCATCAGATGACACATAATCACTTCTTCTTCTTCTTTTTTTTTTTTTAAGTGGCTTTTTTGTTGTTGTTGTTGTTAGGTTGGTATAAGCATCATTTACTTTCTAATTCTTAAAAAAGAAAAGCTATTTGGATGTTAAGGCCAGTGATGACAAAGCACAGTGGACAGACTATAGAACTAAGACCCCATTTTGCTGCATGGCTACTGAAACACAGGCTCTTCCCCACCATTTAGTCTTAGAACCAAGTCAGTTTCTCAGGGGCAATCTATACATATGACACACAAAAAATTGTAAAATCAGATGAGAAAGTTTCTTAAAACATGGGATATGACCTACAACTGGAACAATAATGGAGGAACATCCACGATGAATTCATCAGCATGTCAGGGAACTGGTTTCTTTTCCCAAATGAGAAGTGATCCAGAGAAAGAAATACAAGGTCAAAGTCTGATGTGGAGCATTCTACTGGATGTTTAATATACCATTAAAAGATTTCCTAAAGGGTCAGGACAGAGCTTATCATGTCTACCTTCAGCTATGAAAGACAGCAGCGCCCATCACGGGGCATATTTTGCCACAATGCCGCAGGAGAGATAAGGCACTAAGACTGACAGCCGTGTCCAGAAGTTCGCGACGTGTGGCCAAAGCAAGGGGTTCTGCAGCTCCAGGATTTTAGTCCCTCTGTCATAAGAGGGATCCATGAGACCGGTTGGTCTCCCTCAGCTGAAACAGGAAGCAGGTGTTTAAATTCCAATCTTGTCACAAACAAACTGTCCTTGTCTCAGATCTTAGGAAATATACACAGTCTTTCCCTCAAAATGCTGCTTTGGGGAACACTTTAAACATGAAAGGCTGTTTAGGTTTGAAAGAAGTCATCCCATACGCTCATAAATAATTTAAACCACAGTCACACTTTTGCAGTGCTCAACCATAGGAGTAGAAATTGCACTAAAGACTCTCCTTACTGTGTTAAGTCATCCCTTGGCTATGCACAGGCTACCATTTATTTCATCTTGATGGAGACTTTGCTTCCCAGATGAGTTGAACAGAGCCATGAATGTGGGCATCATTTTGTGAGCAAGGCAGGGCCAGAAGCTGGCTGAAAGATTCAGAGGCAGTGAGTGTTTTGCAAACTCCAGCAAATACCTGGGAGGGCTTCCTCTGAAATTTGATGTGAGTTTCGTTAAGTTCTTAGGCAGATACCATCAGTAGTATTGGGCCCTTTTGTGGAATTGGAACGCAAACAGTGGCTGAGGATATAAGGCTCAGCCTAGAAGGGCAGGAGGAAACACAGCTTTATGCTTCCAAAAAAATAATTTAGAATGGTGGTTGGAGAATAAAAGATCAGGAAAAATGTCTTGTTGAATTGACTTTTTGTTCTCAAGTCTCCAGTGTTTCATTTGTAGCACATGTTTCCTTTCTTTCTGTATATCCATCACTGTTTTCCCTCAAATGGGCTCATATTTCCACATGGTGATTTATTGAGATCTGGTTAATTTTTCTACTATGAAGCTCAGAGATTTGAATAAAATATCAACCTTGGTTTTGGTGTACAATATTCCCCTGCAGGAGGAGAAATGGCTATTTCCTCAAGGGGATGACTGCAGAAGGTAATATTCTACCTGGGACATTTGTGAGTGTCAAAGGAGGCACTGATAATTCTGCTGGGAAAACTGGTACCTACTGGGACTGTACTGGGCAAATTCAGGTGTGTAGTCACCCTACCTGTGGATCACCAAGGATAGTTAACAAAATCATTTCCCCCAAATAGACAATGATGTTTCTGTCCAGAAATGCTCATTTACTTCACCTTTTTCCTAGAAAGTAGATTTTAATTTTATTTCCTATTTTATTGTCTGTAGAGAAGGAACAATCCCTGTACACTTTTTTTTCCCCCCATCTATGTTTTTTGCCAGAGGGAGGCATAGATGGGCCCCAGGTCATGAATAAGAAATTTAAAATGTGGAGGAACATATACTCTGAGACCTGTCCTCTAGGTCTGTTAAATTTTCTTGGCAAATGTGAAAACTCCCATCATTGGAAGAGCTTTCCATTCAACCCACCTTGCATTAACCTTGATTAAGAGCCGAAGTCTTGCTTGCTAACAAGGAGATCTGTTGGTTCTCACTGTTCCCTACCACTTGATAGCTGGAATTCTATAGTACCTAATAAACATATGTGGGTACTTTATATCATCAGACAACAACAATCATCTCCTTCTTTGGAGATACACAAACAGAATGGTCTTGTTCTAGAACAAGAGCTTTCCCAACCTTGGCACTATCATCTGGGCACATTTGCAGACAGATAATTTTTATTGTGTGGGGCTGTCCTGTGCATTGCAGGATGTTTAGTGGCAGCCCTGTCTTCGATCCAACAAATGCAAGTAGCGTTCCCTAATTGTGACAATAAAAATAATTTCCAGATATTGAATGTGCCCTGGGGAGGAAGGAATGGCCCCCTGAGGAGAACCACTGCTCTAGACTTCCTTGCCTCTAGGCTTTTGATCAAACTACTCTTCACATCCATCTTCACCTATCTAAATTACACTTGTCTTCTAAGACCAGCTGGATCAGGGCCTGTATAACATATACGTGGTTATAAACAGTAGCTTAGTTATCAGACTATACTGGGTTCAATATTTTGCTCTGCCACTTTCTGTAGAAGAATCTTGTTCAAAAAGCATGGCCTTTGTAACTCTCAGTCTTCTCCTCTGTGAAAAGGAAATAATAATAGCTCCTTCATAGGATTGTTGCGAGAATTCAATGAGATAGCATATAAAATGTAAGTGATCAATAACATCTGCTCAAAAAAGGATTTCCTAATGAAATAGTTCCTGTAAAGTGATGAGAATAGTGCCTGGCACATGATAAGATTTCAGTAGATATTATAGTCATCGTCATTATCCTCACTGATGAAGAAATTCTGGCACTGAGGGATTGAGAGTCTTGGTCAAGGTCAAATACGTACATCGTGGCAGAATTAGGAGCAGAGACCATGCTTTAATACTCCCAGCAAAATGCTCTTTACCCCTCTCCAAGCTTTAAAAGATCAAGGACAATTCCAGGAAAGATGAAACTATTGGCTAGATGAGCTCTGGGCAGTGCTGTGATAGCCAGGACTTGGCAGCACAGGTGAGGTGATTAATCATTCTGAATTGGAGAAGTTGGAATGAATGCTGTTCAAGGGAGCATTTTAAGGCACAGGATCCCTTAAGTACCAGCCTCTGAAAATAATTTTTTAATTTAATTTAATTTAATTTAATTTAATTTCAGAGGGAACAGAAAAATAACAGGAACACTTTAATCTCTTCAAGCGAAGAACTGGCATACCAGACCCAGACCCTTGAAAGATATCAACACTTGACTATTAAAAGAACCTTGGTCTATGAGAACAGACAGATGAACACAGAGGATATGACTACTCCAGGCTAAAAAAACTACACCAAAGAGCAGGCATCGCCAGGCACGCAATAAACATGTTATAAGGGGAAGAACTAAGGGGACTTGCTCTCCCAGCAGAGCTGTATTTAACTGGGATTCTATCTGTTCTTGCACAGCCTTGGAGAATTACTCCTACTGCCAAGAGGCTGTACCTTCTTAGGCAATAATAGGCCAGAGTAGTTCATTCATCATATCCTGTGGGTTGGCAGCCTTTGTCATCCTGCTCTTTCTTCTCTTCAGTGAAGAAGCTGGGTATTAACTATACTGAAGGACTCTAGGTAAAGTAGTTAGCAAGCTGGAGGTGTCTTGGTAGGGTGTGTGAGCACACAGGCAGCTATGCATGTGGTGTGGTGTGTGTGTGTGTGTGTGTGTGTGTGTGTGTGTGTTTATCCAGGAACAGAGTTGTCACCTTTTGTTTATGATAGTCCCTTTTCAAGGTCAATCTCAAAGCTATGTATCAACAGTCCAGCTCTAGAGCAGACATCAGCCACATCCCTGATGGCAGAGGCCCATGCCCTGTTAGGCTCTTTTGTTCCTGGTTGTTTGGGAGGGTCCTGGGGGGAAGGGTCCGGTAAGAGGGGAGGGGATATGATGGGGAAAGAGGAGTGCTCAGGACTCTGGGCAGCAGCTACTTAGGAATGGTGGTAGGGAGTTAGCCTGATATTTTCACAGATGTGTGTCGGCGAATGCCAACCCTGGATGGATGTCCAGCATAAGGCATCTGGCTTTATTTCATAGGCATAGGTTCACAAGGCTGGCTCTCAAAGGGAGAGTTTCTCAAACTTGTGTGCGCAGTTAGTCGGTGCATGAGAATCCCTCGGTTTGCTTGTCCCAGTCACACATTCCTGGAGGGGCTGTCTGGGAACGCGTGTTTTAAACAAGCTTCCCCAGTGATGCTTGAGCAGTTACAGGATTTGATCTCTTCCTCAAAAGTGTATTCAAAGAATAAAAAGATACCAATGGTTGAGAAAGATGGCGTGTCCCTACACCAAGTGAAAACGAAGATCTGAATCACTTAATTGGCAAGAGGGAAGACCCAGATGTGATGTAACAGAGTTCATACACTTTCAATTAGCATGTGCTCCAAAAGGCATTAGAGAGAGAGAACTAAGCTCGACCTTTCCCCCCATATTTTTCTTTGTTTATTCTTATGAGTGACTTAATTTATGTCTTAGCACTTGTGATATATAATTGATCCTGCCAGAGACACTATAAGGCATAGCATTTCTTATTTTATCTAAAGACATGAGTTGATCACAAACCATTTGATCGTGGGTGGCCTCAGGAAGAAGTAACCTCTAAAATCCAGAGGACTTTCAACTCCAATCTAGAATTCTCTAGGCAGGGTTAAAGGAAGTACTTGACTAAAGCTTGGGGGGTAGGAAGTCCACTTTACAAATAAAGAGACCAAGGCTCAGAGAGGTTAAATAACAAATCTGACTAAGATTACAGAGTGAATAAGTAGCTGCATTTCCCCAGAGCCTACATTATTAACCACTCTACTACTCCACCTCCCATTATCACCTTAATCGATATCTTTCTTTCACGGAGTAACCAATATCCTGAAAGCCACATGAGGCCAGGGGCTGCTTCTGTCTTGTCAACTTCCATTTTCCAAAGGTCTAGCAGAATCTGGAGCTGCCCAAGAGTGTGTGTATGTGTTTTTTCCTAATTGCATAAAACAGAGATTCAAGATATGTGTTTTAGAACAAATAATTCACATTCCCCCTGGTGATTTGAATATGCCTATCAAAAAGAAACCACTCAAATAGCCAACATGCAATTAGGTCACCGCTCTAATCTTGTGGTTGCTGATAACTCAAGTAGAGGTCATCTGACGTGTTAAGAGAAAATGATGTGATCTTAATCCTTCAGTTCCTCTCTAAAGAAACCCTCTCATCCATTTTCATGTATGGAAAATACTTGTGTTCACTTTCTAAATTGCACCATGATACCAAAGCCTGCTTTGGGGACCACTGGGCTAGAGCCTGGAAAAAACCATCCATCTTTATGATGCAATGAGGGCACCATTGTAATCTCGCACTGGGAGCTATTGATGGACCAAAGCCTACAGATCAATTTGGCAGAGAACGGCTTTGAGGCTCTTCCTGGCCTTCAAATGCAAAAAGAGCATCACACCCTTTCCCAAAAGTCAATTTCAGGGGCAAAGGCAGAATTCTGGCTCCACATCAAGCCTGTCTTTTCCTCTAAATAGTAAACGTATAAAAAAACCCTCCAGTTTTTCAGGTTAGAAAGAACTTTAGGACAGCATCCCAAACCCCTGGTTTTCTGATTCCCCTCCCAAGATGCACGTGTGGTTTTAATCAAAACTACTTTGTTCCTTTGTCCTCAATACTCGCCTACCTTGAGGGTGGGTTGCCATCAACATAACACCTTGGATACAGTCCCAGTTAGATAAGGAACCTTTACCCAACCTCCTTCGCAGCCAAATCTGGCCATATGCTAAGTCTGAGCCATTGGAATAGAAGTGGAAGTGACGCATGACCAGTCTCAGTCTCACTCCTAAAGAACCCTGGTTGTCCTCTACTCCACATGTTTCTTTCCTCTAGGTTGAGAAATGGAGAAAACTGGAGCACTCGGGCACCTTGCACCCAGAGGTGGAGCCATGTCGGGAACATGGCAGGGCTTGCTGCCACGATCCCCAGATGACCTGGTGGAGCAGACTTATTGACCCACCGTGCACTACCGACTACCCCCAAAGTGTTACCCCCCCCCAAAAAATTTCCCTCTCATGTAAGGCACTACATCTTCAGTTCTCCTTCTACAGTGCTTTAACCTGTCTCTAGTATAGGATTTTATCCATCTAGCATGCTTGGAGTATGCTGGAAAAACAGAGAAAATCAAGAACTCCTGCAAATTAGGCAAGAAATTCCAGTTGTGTAGATAGAATTAACAATCATGATCTCTTGTGCAGTAATCATGATAATTCAGAGCTGAGATGTTAAATTATGAGAAAGAGAAACATATAGCAAGACGGATGGGGGTGAAGCTTACAGGGGGCCCCTTTACCTCTTCTTGGTTGATGGCTTTGTTCAGTGACAAATGAAACTTGGCATCGCTGGAACTTTATTTGAACTCCCTCCCCCCCTTTCCCTGTTAAGTATGCCACCCTTACATTTTC
This sequence comes from Mustela erminea, assembly GCF_009829155.1. NCBI lineage: Eukaryota > Metazoa > Chordata > Mammalia > Carnivora > Mustelidae > Mustela > Mustela erminea. Next base: position 92,651,562 of record NC_045617.1, read on the forward strand.
TGTGAACTGTTGTTCCAGAACAGCTTTAAATATCAGTAAGTCATGTGCCTAAAATAATTTTTTTTCTTTTAAAAAGAGGGGAAAAAATATCTATGTCACAAATCCAGGATAAGTGTAGAGGGAAATGAATCATTACAGCAGCATTCATATGGCGCTGTCAAGTTCATAGGCACTAGTCAAAGATATATGACTAAACACAGGAAGATGCAAGCCTGAAGGAAAGAATTATATCTCCTCCAGTCAACATGCGTCTGAGGAAACAGAGAAGCAAGATCATGATGATAGGGTTGAAGTAAAATTACTTAGAGGAAATTATGACATTTTAGAGTAGGATTTAGAATCCTGATTAAAACTCATGAGGAACAGTAAAATTGATATTACACTATTTCCTCACAATTTCTGACACAATAAACTAAGAATAAGCATAATCAGGGCTTGTCCACGAAGCACTGCCCAGTAAGGGGCCCAGTTATATCCAGCACCTAACACATAAGACAAAGTTCCAAGAGGTGGAGGAGTTCAGGTCCAGGGGACGTGAAAGGCAGCTCCCTGAGGTCTAGGAAAGTGTAGAAGAGGACAAGAGAGGCTTCAATCATGGAATAAGAAGGAGAAATGTCATCACGCTTGTTTCTCAGAGGTCTTTGATTGACATCTTAAGAATTCAATGGAGCTGAATCCAGTTGAACTGAAAGACATTCAGTATAATTAAGCCGTGTCTTCACTGGTCTTATTTTTGCTTTTAAAATAAAAACAAGTAGGGTGGGAGGCTGGGAAGGAAAATGAGAAGGAACGACCCGAGTCTTCCTGATGCTGAGTAACAAGTGTTGGGCAGTGAGATGGCTCTGGAATGCCAAGGGGGCTGACACAGAGCCAGTGGGTGGGATCAGGCACTGTTCCCTTCAGGGATCTCCCCTTCCAGGCACCGCAGTGCTTTGAGTAAATGCTCACAGCTGAGGGTGCTTTAGGAAGGAAACTAGATGATAGCTCATGTCTTTTTCTTGAGAAACAAAAAAAGAATTCTGCACACATACTCACCTATTTTCCTCATCTATTCCTTGTCCCCCCCCCCATAGACAAGGTCACCTTCCTCTAGAACAAAGTAGTTCTAGAACAAAGTGGTTCTAGAACAAAGTGTGGTTCCATTTCACAACCACAAATGTTTTGCAATTCTGTAGGCTTACTTGGGAGGACTCCTTTCATCAGGGTCTTTCAAGGATGCATCTGTCCCTGAAATGCAGTTCTGCTGCGTCAGATGCATGCCTGACAAGGAACCTTTATTGTACGGCGGCAGCACACACACTTCTCCGCTAGGAACCACTGGCCAGTAAGGGAGGGATCTGAAGTGATGAATGCTTGTTTCAAGCAAACAGAGTAGCAGTTGCAAAGACACAGAGGCATGAATGAGCAGACAGCATTCAGCAACCAGCACAAATAGCTCGGATCTTTCCGGTTGCTTATCGATGCTAAAATTTCTTAACACTCCAAAATTGGAATTCAAAGGCTGAGAATGCAAATACCTCCTGAAATTGCCCCATCAGCAAACTTATTCCAGTGAATTGTGATTAGTCAGGCAGGCAACTGGTATAATGCCCATCTAAGTTCTTTGCTGTTACATAGAGAGAAGCAGATAAAATGGTAGTGCTAAGAAAGTGAAGAAGGCTACAGACATTGACAAACTTGGCTGATTCTATATTTGAGAGGTTGGTTGGTCTCCAAATCATTAAGCAAACCAATCAAATATATTAAAGGCATGCAATTATTATTTCAGCTTTCTCCAAAACAATGTATTTCAAAAGTGAATCTTGGGGAGGGCACCTGGCTGGCTCAGTCAGTAGAGAATGAGACTCTTGATCTCAGGGTCGTGAGTTGGAGCCCCATGTTGGGTGTGGATCCTACTTTAAAAAAGTGAATCTTGGCTTCCTAATATAATTAATTGATTTGGGATGTTCTTATTATGCTGTTTGACAAGTCCTTGGAAAGACCTTTTTATTTTGTTTTCCTCTAATTGTACAACAGAATTTTGTCAGTTTCCCTTTTTCAAGTTTTAATTATTTTTTATCTCAGCGTATAATTTAATTGAAACTCAAATGGTTTGCCAAAATGATACAGATGTATCTTTGTATGTATTCTTAGATAACAGAGTGCTATAGTCTTCATATTTGTGTCCCCCATCCCAAATTCGTATGTCAAAATCATATGCCAAGTGATAATATTAAGAAGTGGCGCCTTGAGGCACCTGGGTAGCTCAGTGGGTTAAGCCTCTGCCTTTGGCTCAGGTCATGATCTCAGGGTCCTGGGATCGAGCCCCACATCAGGCTCTTTGCTCAGCGGGGAGCCTCTTCCCCCCCCACACCCCGCCGACTGCCTGCCTACTCGTGATCTCTCTCTCTCTGTCAAATAAATTTTTTAAAATGATTAAAAAAAAGAATATTATCAACTTATAAAAATAAAAAAGAATCTCCGGCTAGCTGAAGCAGTCTCAGCCTGCTACTTCTGAGGGTTTTGAAGGGACGGGGGGTGGGAGGTTGGGGTACCAGGTGGTGGGTATTATAGAGGGCACAGATTGCATGGAGCACGGGGTGTGGTGCAAAAATAATGAATACTGTTATGCTGGAAATAAAATAAATAAATAAATAAATAGTGAAAAAAAAATAAAAAATAAATAAATAAAAAAGAAGTGGGGCCTTTGGGAGGTGCTTAGTCATTGAAGAGAAGCCCTCATGAGTGAGATTAGTGCCCTTAAAAAGGAGACCCTGGTGAGTTCCCTAGTGTCCTTCTGCCAAGTGAGGTTACTGAGACAAGATGGTTTTCAATACATTCATGACCTTACACTATGAGACATAAATATTGTTGTTGATAAGTAGCCCAATTTATGGTATTTTGTTACAAAAGCCTGAATAGACTAAATGAACAAGTTTTCTAATTAATAAGTAAAAGTGACTTATATTTTCTTTTTTTTTTTTAATATTTTATTTATTTATTTGACAGACAGAGATCACAAGTAGGCAGAGAGGCAGGCAGAGAGAGAGAGGAGGAAGCAGGCTCCCCGCCGAGCAGAGAGCCCATGTGGGACTCGATCCCAGCACCCCGGGATCAGGACCCGAGCCGAAGGCAGAGGCTTTAACCCACTGAGCCACCCAGGTGCCCCGTGACTTATATTTTCCATCCATCCACCCATCCACCCTCCTGCGCTCCTGCCTTTCTCTATGTTCTTCACATCTCACTGTGTTCTCCTTAGAATTAAGCTGGGAAATAAAATACTATGATAACTAAGCTCAGGAATTTCTCATTCTTTGCACTTAACAGTAAATGAATTCTGGAGGTAATCAAATCCACGCCATAGAATTCTTTTTCAGTAACTTCATGATAAAGTATGGACACTGCATATATGGCAATCCCATTCTATAACAGGGGCTTTAATAAATAAGCAAAATACTAGAGCTCTACTTACTTAGATGAAGAGTCAGTATATATTATTATAATACTCTGATAGGACATTCAAATTGGGATAAAATTCCCAGGGCAAATATAGCCCTTTTTATTTTTATTTATTTTAATTTTTCATCTTTTAAAGATATTTATGTATTTATGGATTTATTTATTTATTTTGGAGAGAGCATGAGCAGGGAGAGGGACAGAGGAAGAGTAGAGAGAGAATCCCAAGCAGACTCCAGGCTGAGTGTAGAGCCTGACACAGGGCTCGAACTCAGGATCCTGAGATCATGACCTGAGCCAAAATCAAAGGTCTGATGCTTAACCAACTGAGCCACTGGGGCACTCCCAAAATAACCCTTTTTATACAGAGAATGCAGCTTCATTCATTCTCCCCTCTCTTCTTCAGTCCCCATTGTATATCTCCTACCTGCCAGCTATTGTTGGGCCCTGGGAAAGCAGAAACAAGACTTCTCGTCTTTGTGAATAGGAAAGAAAATGCGGTGTGATAAGGGCTGGGAAAGAGGCCTGCCAGATGCTGTAAGAACTCTGAGGAAAGAGACACATAATGCAGACTGAAAGTCACAAGGAGTTCTCACCTCAGGGAGCTACCTCCTGAGTGACCTGGAAGGTGACTGGCAGTTTGGTAGCCAAAACAGGGGGCAGGTGCAAAGTGGTGCCCAGAGCAGAAAAAGAGAGCACGGTGCTCAGAAGCGAGGCATATATAGCAAATACATTATTCTGAGAACTGGAAAGAGTTCAGAATAGCCTGTGGTGTATTTGTGTGTCCTGGCACACCAAGGGCAGATGGTCAAGGGCAAAATAATAGAGGGCACTGTGTGCCAAGCTTGGGGATTTCCACTTACTCAGAGAGTTTGCAGGAAAACAAAGGATTTGGATTTCAGAATGACTGCTCACTCATACAAAGTAATAGTAATAATAATAATACTTTAATAGAAAAACAAATTGAAAACATAAATAGGCAATTCACAGAATAAGAAATAGCTATAGCTAATAAACATATGAAAACACATCCAACTTCATTTAGAAAGTGCCAAGGTTTCATTTTTCGATTACTGAACCAGAAATTACACTCCTTAAATGTGAGCATATAATTCTGGCAAGAGTGAGTGAGACATTCAGTCTCGAACATTACAGAGAGAATAATTTGTTACTCTTTTTCTGGGAGGCAATTGAGTAAAATATATGGAAAACCTCAAAAATACTCATTTTAACCCAATAATTCCTCTTCTAGCTACTGATCCCAAGGAAATGAGAGGTAAGAGTTAAAAATTCAAGCACAGAGTTGTTTGTTCACTTACTGTTAATTAAAATAAAAAAAGAGATGAAATCCACATGCTCCACAATGGAAGAGTCATTAAATTATGGTTTATTTGTTTTATTTTCTAGACTATGAGGTAGTCATTAAAATAATATTTTAAAAATAATTTCTAATGATATGGGATAATGCATTATGCATTATGGGGAGATATCAAACAATAAACCGATATATATAACATGATCCCAGTGGTGGTTAGAAAAAACTACGCATTTTTTTTTTTAAGCTGGGAGGAAATGCATCTATATGTTTCAAATGGTTATATCTGTTTTAACATTATGAAAAGCTTTCATTTTCTTTGTTATATTTAAAGAGCATTTCCCAAGTTTTAAGAAAAATAGTATGAATACCTATCATTTTTATATTTTCAAGTTATTTTTTAAAAGGGCAATTTTAATTTGTCTGTGATGTGTAGGCTGCACTGGAGGGTGACAGAGAATTAAAACAGGAAGCCCACACTCAGGGGATGCTGTAGTAATTCGAAAGGGAAAAAGTAGGGGCCTGGGGCCAAGGTGGTAGCAGAATGATAGAGAAATAAAGAAAGCCTCAAAGGAAATGAAACAAGATGGGATCGGGAGGGAGACAAACCATAAGAGACTCTTAGTCTCACAAAATGAACTGAGGGTTGCTGGGGAGTAGGGGAGGGAAGGATAGGGTGGTTGGGTTATGGACATTGGGGAGGGTGTCTGATATGGTGAGTGTTGTAAAGTGTGTAAGCCTGACTATTTATAGACCTGTGTCCCTGGAGCAAATAATACATTGTATGTTAATAAAAATAATTAATACTAATAAAAAAGAAAGCCTCAAAGGACATTAAGGAGGAAGAGTCCTCAGAAGAATCCATATTGCTTGGGCTAGGGCCACAGGAGGAAGGAGGAGCTGCGTGGCTCCCAGATTCCTGGTGATCCTGGGGAGCAGCAGATTTGCAGGAATAAAGAAAAGAAACACTCCACTTTGGACATGTTTTTATTAGCTGTGACTGTGGAATATCCATGTGGAAATGTCCAATAAAAAAATCCCTTTACAGATCGGGGCCTCAGGTGACAGACTTGGGTCTGAGAAATAGACATGAAAGTCATTGGGACATATACGAAATGATTCAGAATTTGGGATGCATGACATAAAGATGAAGTATGGGCCAAAGACAGAACCTGGGGAGATTAACATTGATGGGAAACATGGAAGAGAAGATCAGAATGAAGATGAAAAGTAGCAGGAGAAGATTAGAAAAGCCCACGACAGGAACCTATGAAGAAATTCATGCCAGAAGTGGGGAGGGGTGACCTGTGTGTAAGGCAGAGGAGAGGACAAGGTCAAGACTGAGAAATGTCCATTGGATTCGGGGGTAAGCAAAGGCAGTTTCCACAGGCAGAAGATGAAGGCAGGACTTTAGTGAGTTGAAGAGAGACGAGAAAGCACGGGAAAACAGTCTGATATTTAAAGACCTGGAACGTCGAAGAGAAGGAGGAAAGATGGGAAGTGGCTGGAGAGAACATGGTTTTGAGTCTGCAGGCACTGTTACCATGGAGGACACCTGGGTACAAGTTTGCAGCTGGAGACAAAGGAGCCAGGGAAGATGGAGCATTTGAAGATTCAGGAGTAAGAAGGATAGTGATGAATCTGGGAAGGCAGCAGAAGACAGAGTCCAGAACTGGGTGATATCCTTGGCCAAAGAAAAAATACTTCTTCCAGTGATACTGGAAGGGAGGGAGGCGGGAAGAGGTAAACTTATCAAAAGCACTACTCATTACCTATAGGGTCAAGTCTTGTGCAATGGCTAGGGATGCCCTGGAGTCAGACTGTCTGGGTTTGAATGGGGGTTGGGGAGGAGATCTAGGGGAAGAGGCTTGTTTTTGCTAATGCTTATAGAGCATGTACTGTACTGTAACTATTGTTCTAAGAGGCAATCTCATAAAGTAAGTCCTGTTATTATTTCCGCTTTTGCTTATTGGCCTCAATTAAAGATTTGTCTAAGATCATGAAGCTAAGAAGCAGGGAGCTGGGATCACTCAGTGCTCAAGCCCAGGGGCTCTGGAGCTAGACTACCCTGCTTCTATCACATTGAGCCACTCTGGGTCTCAGTTTTCCCATCTGTGAAAAAATGAGTATGATATTGAATTGGCCTCTTGTCGTGAGGATTATAAATGATCCAATAATATAGATTTCCGAAGAGTAGTAAGCACTCATTATTACTGCAGTGTTGTTTATGATAGTGAGATACTGAAAGCCCCCTAAATATGTAATAGTGTTTTAAGTCACTCAGTCTACGGTACATTGTAATGACGGCCCTAACAAACTAGTACAAGAGCAATAATGCTAAGTCTAAATGAATTATACAAGGATAATAGCAAAGTCTTCCCCCAAATTTAAAAATCAGGATAGCTTTTAAGCATGAAATTGTGGGAAGTCACCTATTAACCAAGCAATAAGACATGTAATTGACAAGTACCCTAATCTGGAACCCTGTGCATAATCTTGAATATATCTGAAGCTGTGGTTTTCAAAATGAGGTTGGACTTCATGCCCCACTGGAACTGGCAATGGTTTGTTGCCCAACTCCCTCCCTGATACCCTGTAGAGGCTGGGGCTCCAGCAGATGACCTCAATACACAAGGAAATATATAACAGAGGTGATGGGTTGAACTGTGTCTCCCCCCAAAATATGTGTTGACATTCTAACTCCCCATACCTCAGAACGTGACCTTATCCAGAAGATATAATTTGTTAGAGACATAATCGGGTTGAAATGAGGTCACGAGGGGAGGCCTGAACCCAATGGGACTGGTGTCCTTATAAGAAGGGGAAATTGAAAGACATTCAAACAGACACACTTCATGCTGTGTGAAAATGAAGGCAGAGATTGGGGTGCCATTTCTTCAAGCCAAGGAATGTGGAAGATTGCCAGCAAATCGCCAGCAGCTCAGCTGGGTTCATGGAGCAGATTCTCTCTCAGAGCCCTCAGAAGGAACCACCCCTGCCAACACCTTGAACTCGGACTTCTAGCCTCCAGAACTGTAAGACAATACATTTCTGTGTTTTAAGTCACTCAGTCTACGGTACATTGTAATGACGGCCCTAACAAACTAGTACAAGAGCAATAATGCTAAGTCATTAAACACACAGCCCTTGCTCCGGTTCTATGATCATCAAGCAATCTTGGGATGAACTTTGGCCTGCCATGTTGCTCTCCCTACAAGGAGAGCTAGTTAGAGCGTGTGAATATCCAGTTACTTTGGTGGTTCTATTTCTCAGTGCATATTATCAAAGTGGCCTGGTTTATACACCAGTCATTCTTATAAGTTTGCATGTGGTCCGAAGAGGACTAAAGGGTTCCAGAAAGGTAGATCCACTCTTGGAATATGGACAATTACCAGCTTTCTGGGTCACAAAAATGGAGGGTTATTTCTGGAATGTAATAAAGACTCCCATAAAACAAGGGATTGTTGTGGGGGATACCACCTGTTTCTTTTTCTGATGGCAAATTTGGGGAATCATACATTCCCTTCTTAAAAATAATGACACGAGGCAGAGAGTTAAAATAATTCTCAGTAGATCCCACCTGACTTTGAAGATACCTAATAAACAAATGAATACTTACGTTTCTCTTTCCTTCTTTAAGGTTGCATTTACTTAATACATTATTCATGATCTCCAATTGAAGTTTATATTTCATTATAAATTTTTAAAATATAAAACAATTTTTCTCCACTGTGAATCATTAAACCCTGAATCATAATAGAGGGAGGAAAAGCAGCATAGTATAAACTTATCTGACACCCAGAGGCCATCTGACCCACCATCTGGCCTCTTACTTGTACATAAATATTCCCTCAACAAGGGCCTATGATGTTCTGAAAAGCTCCAGGCAAAGATAAATGGCATAAAGAACAAACAACCTACCAACCACCAATGACAAGATTCATTCCAGTACTAAACCATCCTCTAACTCAGTATTTAATAAATGTATCTCCTGTAAATCTTTCCAACTAACAGTTTTTCCTTTTTCATGGAGTGGCTGCCTAGGTAGCCTGTCACACAGAGGAGACTCAAAGTCAGGACTTGAAGAAGTCCAATCCTGTCTCTTTCCATTGTACCCGAAATACTCCAAGTTCCTTTCCTCATTTGCTTTCCTTACAGTGAAAACCATCTTAAAAATTTTTTTTTTCTGTTTTCTGAACTCTCCCCAAGAGAACAATGTGCTAAAGCCTCCATCTGACTTGCAGTATTCCTTTATTATGTTTTAAGGGCCGGTCTTGAACTTGCCTGGCTCTGCATCATGCAGCAGATACTCTAGGGGGATGGGGCATCCCATTTTGCAAAAAAAGGATTTCAGGGTGAAGGATCTGCAGACACCGATTGGCTCAGCAGGTCTCTGCCAGGTCTCTGAGATGAGAAGAGGCAGCCTCTTATAACCTGAGAGGGTAAGGCTACGCTTTCTCCTTAAGAGAGTAATCAGAGTACAGCTCCCTAGCGGGGGAACAGTGGAAGGGGTGTAAACAACCAATGTCTCTCCTTTACCTCCCACAGGGTGCAGAAGAAGCGCTAACCAACCCCAAGTCTGAGTTCTTACTTAAAAAACAACCACCACAAAGTCTGAACAGATAGCATCAGCCAAAAATAAGTAAATAAATAAAATAATGCAGAGGAGAGATGCTAAGAAGTGCTAGGATTTTCCATAGGTGGAAGCACAGAACATATATATATTTTTTCAGAATCCCTCAAGGACCAAATTAAATTTGAATTTGTCCATGTATTCTAAAATATTTATCACTATGGGGGCCCTGGGGTGGTGCAGTCAGTTAGATATCCAGCTCCTGGTTTCGGCTCAGGTCATGATCTCAGTGTCTTGACATAGGGGCCTCCGGACACAGCTCAGTGAGGAGTCTGGTAAAGTTTCTCTCTCCCTCTCTCTCTGTCCCTCCCTGCATGCACGCCTCTCTCTTTCTCCAAAATAAATAAATAAATCTTTAAAAAAATAAAGTATTTATCACAATGGATTCAATCATTCCAATGGCAACAATGACAACCAGCCTCAGCCTCTCTGAACTGGTAAGAAATCTCCATCTTTTAAAATTTATACAATTTACGAAGAGAGAGAAGTATCTTAAGACATTTTTAGAATGCTTCCTGCTAAAAGTAATTGAAAGAAAGGCATTGATTCTACTTTTCTGTGAAAATCACTTAACTCTAATTCTGTCTGCCCCAACATAGAGAGAACAACAATAGAGAGAATGGGCGGAGAAAGAACTAATGGTCTGCGGTGAGAATTTCCCCCCCCCAAAGAGGGAAAAAGTGAGAAAAATTAGAAGTAGAACGTCTTTAAATAAATTTTACCTGCTCAATATTCCACCAAAGTCAAACTGGCTTGAAAGCTCTATTCAAGTCCTGAAGGTCCAACAAACATCAGAAGAAAGTTGTTGATTTATGTAAATTGCATTGCAAAGCCTGTTCTAATGCTTAATGACAGAGTGCCCAGTATTAATATTGTGGTTTCAAAATGCAATTACCTCCTCAGCAGCATACAAGGGAATAAAAGTCCTAAAAATAATTTAGAAAATAATCTTCTTTCACTACTGTGAGATATTGTAAATGCTTTCCCAAGTTAGGTGACATTCATTCCTAGTTGTAAATAAGACTGACTTTTTTATGGGGTGTCATAAATGTTGCTTGGTTTGGGGCAGCAGCATCATAACAGTGTTCAACTAATTAAAAATAATGTTGGGCTGGGCGCAGCAGTGAGGGAAATAGCTAGCAAACCTCAAACTCTTTGAGGTCTGGCTTAAGCTTCTTTGCTTTAAACTTTATTTTCTACTAATGTCTCAATTTTTACAATACAATACTACTAGTACTTATGCTAAACCAATGTAGTTTTTTTAAATTTGGTAAATCTTAATATTCTCACAGGCAGAAAGATTCTCTCTCAGTTTGGTAGACACTATACAAATTAATCACAGATGGAAACTCTGTTGAAAAAGTTATCCAACTTACAAGAGTAGAAACTGCCCGAGTTCATTTGGGTTGCTAAAACAAAGTATAGTATAGACAGACTGGATTGTAAACAGCAGAAATTTATCTCTCACAGTTCTGGTGGTTGGGAAGTCCAAGTTCATGGTGTGAGCAGATTCAGTATCAAGTGAGAGCCTGCTTACTGATTCACTGATGGCTCCCTTCTTGCTGTGTCCTTACAGGGTAGAAGGCAAGAGAGCTCAGTGGAAGCTCACTTTAATAAGAGCACTCCTCTCATTCATGAGGGCTCCACTCTCATGACCTAAGCACTTCCAAAGTCCTCACCAACAAATACCATCACCCTGGGGATGAGGTTTCAACATATGAATTTTGGGGGACACAAACGTTCAGTCCATAGAAGAAATCAAAATACCATCTGAACATAATAAGTGCAGTTTTGAAGGCTGGTTTCTTAGGGTGATATCATCAAAGTATATGGTTCTCCAGAGTACCATTGCCCCTCCAATGCAAACATTTTTAGGACTTGTAGTTCATATCAGAGAACCTGCTCAGAATTGCTATTGGTAACAATAATACCGATACCGTTTGGGTACCTACTCTGCATCAAACATTCAATTTGTATGATATCATTCAGTTTCACAATAACTCTGCATCGTAGGTCTTATCCCCATTTAATAGATGAGAAAAGTGAACTTCAGAGAAAAGGTGGGTGGCTTGCTATATATCTAGAAACCAGAGACCTCCAGAAGCCTGTTTGTAGGACTCTACACAATGTCTGGAATTAGTAAAGCAAAATTACCTGATCAAAACTATGGACAGATGTCAGCAACTCATCATTCTTCTCAAGGATCCCTGTATGAAGCTTACAATGTAAAGATGATAAGCATTTGAATCACTCATCTACACCTGAGCAAAATTAGGGAACCTGAGACAATGCTATCACATTTAGAAGGCCAGTGTGTCCCCGAACCAAAAGGTCCACAGACCACATATACAGAAAGAAATTCTCAAAGATCTCTAGTGCTGACTTAAATCATTTTTATTTTAATCTTATTTAAATATGCATGAACACTGAACTAGGTATAATCATCTTATTCTTTTTTTTTTAATTTTTAATTTTTTATAAACATATATTTTTATCCCCAGGGGTACAGGTATGTGAATCACCAGGTTTACACACTTCACAGCACTCACCAAAGCACATACCCTCCCCAATGTCCATAATCCCACCCCCTTCTCCCAAACCCCCTCCCCCCAGCAACCCTTAGTTTGTTTTGTGAGATTAAGAGTCACTTATGGTTTGTCTCCCTCCCAATCCCATCTTGTTTCATTTATTCTTCTCCTACCCACTTAAGCCCCCATGTTGCATCACCACTTCCTCATATCAGGGAGATCATATGATAGTTGTCTTTCTCTGCATGACTTATTTCGCTAAGCATGATACGCTCTAGTTCCATCCATGTTGTCGCAAATGGCAAGATTTCATTTCTTTTGATGGCAAGGGAAGCAAGGGCAAAAATGAACTATTGGGATTTCATCAAGATCAAAAGCTAATCATCTTATTCTTAAAGTGCTTATAAAATTATTTTTTTTAAACACCCATATAGTCAAATTCGATACAAATTACAAAATCAGTACTACTTCAAATTAGCAGTGGCTCTCAATGATAATGGGGTGCTGGTCTATCACACAGGATTGTTTTAGTGTGGCTCACCACTACCATCCTGTCCTAAGAATATAACTTTTCCTCCTTTTTTTGCATGGGAACCTGAGCAACTAATAAACTTCAGTCTCCTTTCCTTTTTTAGGGAATAAATCCTACCCTGTTCTTTTCTCCTAAAGTGAAAGTAATATTGCCACCTAATGCTTCAAAACCAGTGGTGAGTTGGCTTCTCCCTGCCTCATCTTTTTCATCTGTAAAATGGAAACATATAAACAGGACCTACTCGCATGGATTATTGAAGATCAAATAAGTCAATAAATATAAAGTAATCACAATAGTGTTTGGCATAAAGGAAAAGCGTCTCATTGTTATATAGTGTTATTGTAATTATAAATACAAGGATTAAGAAAAATATAAACATGGGAACTGAGAGACAGCTTCAAAGTTCAATTAATAATAAGGTGATCATACCAATGATTCAGAATCTAATTATACTCAATTCGGTCATATACATGAAGATAGAGTAATCAATTAAAGGTGCATATTGTATGTATATTGTAAAGTCTAGGACAACTAGTAATGTTTTAAAAGAGATATTAAAAGAACCCAATAGTTGAAATAAAATGGAATATCAAAAACACTCAATGCAAAAGCAGGCAGAAAAAGAAAAAAAGGGAATAAAACCAAAAGGAATAAATAGAAAACAATTAGAAATGGAATGGACTTCAATCCAATCACAGCAGTAATTACATTAAATGTAAATGATCTAAACAGATGAATTAAAAGACAAAGATTATCAGATTGGGTAAAAAAGCAATACCCAACTCTATGACACTGACATAGAAGTCCACTTTAAATACAAAGTCATCTATAGGTTTAAAGTCAAAGAGTGGAAAAGATATAACATGTTAACACTAGCAACAACAACAACAAACCTGGCAGGGCTATATTAAAGTTTAATTACTACAGAAATGAATACACGAAAATTTAAAACATACAACCACCATGCCTGTATTTAAATCTCTGATCTCTAATTGTCTCCCTGTTAAAAAGCTCATAGATCCCTGAGAAATAAGACTGGGAAATAAAACTGAATTCATCTTACTTAATACCTTGTCTCAGATGCTTAAGAGCTACCACATCAAATTTCTCTTTAGTTTATTTTTTGAAAGCCTATGTAATGGCATTTATTCACTTGTATGGAATTCGGATAAAATAGAATAATCAGGGAGCAGGAATATTAGATTGCAACATGCCTATGAATTCTAACTAGCTGAAAACAAATTTGAATTCCTGTCATGGATTAGGCAAATCTTTCACTATTAAATGACCACATTCTAAAGATTTCATTTAGCTAAAGTAGGAAACTAAAAATGGGATCCTATTTCCAGAATTCCCCAGGCAGTGTAGGCCTTAATTAAAACAAAGTAAAACAAAACAGATCGCTTTCTAAAGTAAGACTATAGCAACTGAAGGGGCAGCAAGACTCTTATTATCATTTTTAAAAACTCAGAAGTGGAAAAAAAAAAAAACCTGGCGTGGGTAAACTGAAACATCTTGTCCCATAGTGAAAATCTGGGCCATATTTCTTTCTTGTAGGAGGAAATGAGCATTCCAGCACCAGTGTTAACACAGAGTAGGTGTAAATGAAGGAAAATATTTATCAACATACAGTTAACACTATTGGTTCTAAAAGACAGAGATGTGGAGATGTTTCAACAAGAACAGATAAAGCACAGTCTGTTAACAGAAAATAACATGGTTCAATGTCTGAGAATGTCCCTTAATCACTCTGTGCCTCAGTGTCTGTATCTGTAAAATGAGGACTAAACCCCTTAGGATGGTTGTTAGGACTGCAAAGATACAGAGGGATGGGCCTCAGGATAGCTATGCCTGTGCTCAGGGACCCTGGGACCTTGACCAGAGGTGAAGAGCCCAGGAGAAGTCATTGTAGCCCTTCATCTGTACAATCAGATTTTCTCTGGCATTTGACATTTCACAAAGAAGTTAACACACTTATTCATTCATTCAACAAATATCCATTGAGTGTCTACTAAGGGCACTGTTCTAATCTATCTCTGATGAGTAAGACTGAGAAAGATATTATAGTCCTAACCTTCTATTAGGAGATACACACAACAAACAAGGAAATATTAGATCCTATGCAATGGTGAAAGTTCAACAATGGAGAAGTGATGAGGAGGGACTGAGTAAGAGAGCAGCTACTTCAAATTAAGTGGTGAGAAAAGTATTTCTCAGGAGGTGATGACAAGGAGTCAATCACATAGGACATTTAGGGGAAATCATTCCAGGCAGAAAACAGGAAGAAGGCCAATGGGGCCTGGAGCATAAGACTAGGGACTGAGCAAGTAGAGATGAGTTTAGACAAACAGATCAAATCATATAGGGCCTTATAGGACATGGTAATGTGTTTGGATTTTATTACCAGTGCAAGCGAGAGCCACTGGAAGGTTCAGTCATAGAGTAACATGACCCAGTTTGTGGTTTCAAAACATCACTCTGGCTAAGTGATCCAAAGGCAGGGGTAGAGACTGGATTATAGAAGAGCAAGGAGAAAGCAAGAGAACTGTCAGGAGACAACTTCAGTGTCCAAAAGGAAGGTGATGTGACTACAGTTACAGTAGGGAGACGGTGTGTAAGAAGTGAAGTTTGGAGGTGAAATCAATAGGATTTGCTGACATGGGGACATGGGAAAGAATACAGTCAGGGAAGACAGCTCTGCTTATGGTCTGAGTGACTGGGAGGCTGACAGTACAGTTTACTGAAATGGGGAGGTCTGTGAGAGAAGCAGATTTGGGGCGTGGGAAGGGGAATCCCAGAATTCTGATTTGCCAGGCTACATAGGAATGCTGGATTAGACACTGAGTAACATGTTGGGTCACAGTTCTGGAGACATCAGAGCTGAGTCACATTAATGGTGATGTCCAGGTAAGGATCTGCAAATCCTGCTGTCCTCAGGGAGTCCTGGTTCCTGCCATTCTATAGTCCTGCTGTTTAGCTTTTCCTGTGACTGCATAAGATGCTCCTGCATCCTTTCAATAAACTGCCCTTTTTAGCTTTTCACCATCTATTGTTGGCCACCTAAAAGAACCTTGACAAATTTTTGTTGTTACAAAGATAATTTCTAAGGTGCTTTCTTACTTTTACTGCCTTATGACCTAAAAAGCCATTTTATAACTAAATTTGGTGTCATCTTAGGTCATTGATGATGGCCATAGGAGGTACTGGCTACACTAAAAATAATGAATAATGGCTACATTTTGTTGAGTACAAGCGTTGAAGAACCCATGTACTAAGGGCTTTGGCATACTTTATTCCATTTAGTCCTTACAGATACAATTCTGAACTGGTGGTGACTATCCCATTTTGCAGATGAGAAAATTGAGGCTCAGGGTCTTACATGACCTGTCTAAAGTCACAAACAGTGTTAGGGCTGGGTTTTAAGGCCAGATCACATTGACCCCCAAAACACAACATCAGTTACCACTGCTCTGCAGTGTCTGGAGCAGGTGTTCCCTGCCATGACTAGCGATGACTCAGTGAGAATCTGAAAGAAAATTCATGATCTGTGTGGTGGTGGTATGGGAACTGCAGCAGCCTATGGGGGACATTCACTGCACCAGCTATTATACCATCTGCTATGGTAAGATTCTAAATAGAATGTGTAGAGTCACAAGCTCTATCCCCGCTTCAGCTTGGGACGCCGCGCTCCTCAGTGTCAGTCAGCAGAGCAGAAGCAACATGAGACCCACATCTTCATATTGGCCTTAGGTAGGAAGGCACTTCACCGGGATCTTGTGATTCAGGAAGCCACAAGGTATCTTCAGCAGTCAGCTATTTTACAGGCTAGGAAACTAGATGACATTCTAGGATTACATGGCTAATTAGCAAAGAATTAAAGTTTAAAAATCAGGTTTCTTGAGTCAATGTCTAATTCAAAAATTTCCAATTTTATTATGGTGCTATCTCCTCTCCTACTTGACAATGAGGTCTTGGAGCCTTTCCTGAGAGGATGGGTCATCAACTTCCTGTCCTCAACCTTGCTACATCTTAATTTATTTTTATTGAGATTTAATATACATATATGAAATGCATAATCTTAAGCATCTACGTCAATGAATTTTTGCAGTACAATCACCATCAATGTAACTACTCCTAGTTTCAGATATAAAATCTTTCCAGCACCTTAGATGGCTCCATTCTGCTCCTTTCCAGACAATAACCACCTTCCCCATTCCCTGACATAACCACTATCCTGAAGTCTATAGCTGAAGATTAGTTTTTCTGTTCCTAAATTTTATTCAAATGGAATAAATATTTACTTTTAAAATCTGTCTTCTTTTACTCTACATTATAATTATGAGATCCATCCATGTTGCCTAGAGAGGCCTGTTCCTATATACTGCTGTGTCCCATTCCATCATGTAAATATATGCAGACTTATTCATCCATTCTCCTGGTGATGGGCATTTGGGTATTTTCCCCTTTAGGACTACTAAGAACAAGGTTGCTATCAACATTCCATGCACATTGCCTAGTGAACATATACACTCATTTGTCTAGGGAAATAGAATTACTAGAGCACAGTGTAGATACATATTTAGTTCTAAAGACACTGCAGTTTTCCAAAGTGTAATAATTTTCCCTCCTACCAGCAATAAATGAGAGTTCCAGTTGTTCCACAGTCTTGCCAACCCTTGGCATTGACTGTCTTTTTGCTTTTACCACTCTGTTGGCTGTGTAATGGTATCTCACTGTGGTTTTAATTTGCATTTCCCTGATGAATAATGGTTTTGGCCATGTGGATATCTTCTTTTTTGAAATGTCTGTTCAAGTACTTTGCTGATTTTCCGTTGGATTATGTGTCTCCCTCTTACCAACGTTTAGGATTTCTTGATAATTCTGGAGGTGAGTCCTTTGTCATATACATGTTTTGTGAATATCTTCTCTCAGTCTGTGGCTTGCCTTTTTATTCTCTGAGTGGTACTTTATGATGAGTATGAGTTCTTAATTTTTAATAAAGGCCAATCTGCTCATCTTCTTATTATAGTTAGTGCTCTTTGTGTCTTGTTTAAGAAATCTCTGACCACCCTAAATATTGCCTCTTTAAACTCAGGAAGCTCAGGAACCATTTAGAAGTTGTGCGTATTTGACCAGTTTGGAAAAAGCTGACAATAAAGGCTTTTTAGGCATATGAGAAGAAAGATATTGGGAGATCAGCAGGGAAGGAGCACAGTGGTGCCCAAGCAGATGGCAATGTATGGGATGCTTTGGTGGTACACAGGGGGAAGGCAGAAATCAAGGACTTTTAACTGGAGTGGGTGGGGAGGCTTTCTTTCCTGAGAGAAAATAACAGTAGCAACCATCAGACCAATCTGACCCAGATTTGACGAAGCGTGACCACCCCCACTCTTTTGATAAAGACGGTAGTCAACACCTCACACAGCAGTTGCTGTAATTTCCTGACCAGGTTTCAAACAGGGTCTTGCCAGCAGAAAGCTGCACAAACAGTAGGTGTACAAACAACCTTCCACCTTTCTTAGAACAAAGTGGACTATAAATAAATAAAGAGTCACAAGTAACCAGTGTTTGTACTGGATATTTCTAGTGCATCACTTCATATTCCCTTGGCCCCACCTATATCCTACTCCAACCACTGCTGCAGTAACCAGTTCTGTGTGGGTTCTGACCAGCTTCTTGCTGTTGCAATCTCAGGGTCTTGTTCTACCTCAGGGCTTGTTTCTTTCCATCCCAGGCTTCTCTGCTGAGACAGAGCCAGGTACCCCAAGAACATACTTGGTATTCATCCACACAACTCTGATGAAGGACAGGGGAGTTATGATATGTAGGAACAAACTTGGGCCCATGGTGGCTTAGAGCCAATGAGTAAATGATTTCCTGTTCCTTTCCTTGGACAGAAGGTTCTGTATCATATTTCATACAGCTTCTCAGGCTTTCCATGGAATCCAGGAACCAGACACCATAGCAGCGGCCCACTCCTCTACCCATTATCTTCGCACTGGCTCCACTTCCTTCCCTGCTTCCCATTATATGGCCTCCTTCCCTGGTCTGGAGCTCCCACTCACCAGGGAAACACTTGCATTCCGGCTTTTATCTCAGGCTCTGTTTTCTGGGCACCCAGGCTAAGAGAGCACTAGGTATGATTTCTGCTTGATTCATTTGACTCCATTAGATTTCAAATGAGGATCAATTTCACACTTTTATAGCTTCAAAGGAAGATGCATACCTTTTATAGGGAAGAAATCATTATGAGTAAAATCCGACCAATCAGCTACATACGTCACTACAAGGATAATTTATTCAAGAATCAACATGATTCACTGTTAGCCACAGAGCTGAAAATATTTCTCTGTAGACAGCTGTTGGAGAGGGTCCAAGACCAGGAATAAAATTTATGTCGGTTCATGAGCTAATCAAGGCATTGAACTCAGTTAAACCAATTCGGTATGTGAGAAATGTAGTAAGAAGCCGACTGTCCAGGAAATGTGAACTCGTTATTGGCTTCTACGACCGAGGCATATTCCTGTTCTCCACTGGAGGCATTTTTGGTCATGATCGCCATCTTCTATGCCTGGCACCACTCCTGGTAAGCCAAGGTGCTCAGAACATGTTGCAGAGATTGTCGAGAGGGAGCCTTTCTAGACGCTGTGAAGGCAGTAGTGAACATGGGCTGTGGATAGAGCCAGGATGCTACAGAAAGGGGCTGTGCTGTACAAAATGCCACCTGACATAAAGGAATGCAGTGAGAAGTAGCAGCATGTCAATAACAGTGTGACATCCATCTGAAGGGGCTGCGTGGCTCCCAGACTGGCTTGTTTTCATGTCTAAAGAGCCAAACAGTAAGGGTTGTCAGCAGATGGTTCAATTGAAATCACTTTATCCCTGGCCTGCTCAGTGCACTTCTCCTGCAGGAATCCCAGGGCAAACGTGATGCTGTTCATCACCAAATGGAAAAAAAGCACACTGACACTTCCAGACCCATGGTCACCACCCGATACCCTCAAGGTTCCTACAATCCCACAGAGTTACGCTTTGTAACTCTTCCAGAAAATGTGCGATGTTCTGGAGTAACCCTTCTCATGCTCTGGGCAATCAGAGGCCCCGAGACAATGGAGAAAAGAGCAGGAGGAGAGTTAAACAGAGATGAGGATGAGGATGGTGATGGTGACATTCATGTGGCTTCTGGAAGTCAGTTCCCTCTGTTCACACAGCCTACTGGCATCCCATTTTATTTCGGCTGCCCTCACATTTATCATATTCTGGTTGACTCGACAGTCTTCTCACTAGTGTGAGAACTCTATTTTGGAATTCTTAGGCTTTCACACCATGCCTTGCTCATTACAGTACCTCAGCAAATGTTTCTGGAAGGCTTCTGAAGGCTTTGCTCAAATGCTATCTTCTCAATGAGGGTATTCTTGCCACCCTATTAAAAATTTCACCTGCTGCCCCAACTCACAATACCCTCCATTCTGACATTGTTGTTGTTGTTTTTTTTTTTTTAACTTTTTCTCTTTAGCACAAACCACTTCCAGCATATGAGGTAACTTTATTATTTTCCTTATCATCTCTCTCTTCCTGCTAGAATGTTCCATGGTAGTCATTTTGTTGGCTGACATCTCTCTATAACTAGAATAGGACCTGGCATATAACGGGCACTCAGTAAATTCCAACTGAATAAAGAACTACCATCCCCAAATGGCAATTTCTGTTTTTAAACCCACTCAGAGCTAGCTTATGCCTCCCCTTGTGCTTCTAAATCTCCATTTAGAAAAACAGTATTTTTTTAAAAAATTAACTATTTATTGAGCACTGACTCTGTGCCAGGCACTGTGCTGGGTGTTGGAGAAACCAACAGGAGGACAGAGTCCCTGCCTTCAAAGAGCTTAGAGCTAGTGATGGGACATCTACAAGCGTGGGCTATGATTAATACAATGGAGCACATATGATGATAGAGACAAACACAGGGCATTAAGGAAACATAGAGGAGAGCATGTATGCCTTAAAGATCAACTAGGGCTCTGGCAGAAATCAAAGCCCTGGAGAGCTGAGTTTCTAGGCTGACTAGATATTAACTAGAGAGTGCATGTGAGGATAGAGAGAGAGGAAGGCAGGGGATCATGGTGGTAGTTGAGAACAATGAACCCCAAAGCTCAAAAGTTTATTTTCAAAAGGTGATAAAACTGTTTTCTTATTGTGTCATTCATTCAGCATATATATTTGCTATGTTTCTATTCTGTGCCAAGGTGGGGATGCAGCAATAAAGAAAAGAAGACCAACATTTATGCCCTCGTGGAGTTTATGTTATAGCGGGAAGAGGAAGCTAAGAGAATAAATAGGTGCATTATACAATATATTATAAAATAGGGGCTACGGACGAGAACAGAGCAAGGGAGGGGGTGAAGAGAGAGAGAGAGATGAGGATAAGCACTGCAATGCTCAGCGTTCAAATACACCCACTCCTCTGGATTGCCTCCTAATATGCTCCGTTAGAAATCTTCTTGCAGCGGGAGGTGGCCTGCCTACGGTATGAAGCCTTCCTCTCCCCGCTGTGAAAGAGAAATGGCGACAACGGTCCTTACTTTCCGTGGGAGTGCGGAGAGTCAGTGAGATGATATGGAAACACATGAGAGAAGAGGGAACGGCAAGGAGCACACGCTCGTCGCTGTCAAACGTTGTCAGTACAGCCAAATATGGCTTCCTCCATGACCCCAGAGAACTGGGCCTTGACCAACTCCTAGACCAACTGGCCTCTTAGCGGCACAAAATGCGAGAAGTCTCAGCGAAGGGAGAGGCGAGGCCAATGTTGGGTTGGGTGGGGCTGAGGGTATCTTTTTGGCAGAGTCTAGGGTGGAGTGAGACCAAAGCAGCTAACTGAACCCAGAACTGCTGAGCGAGGGGCGGGGCGGGGGCAGGGGGCGGGAAGAACCGCTGCTGGGAGCCTGAAGTACAGTGGAAGCTGGGCAGACCTACAGGACGGGACCGGGGAATGTGCAGCCACATCGTGTGAACAACAAGCTGAAGAAACTTCAAGTCTAGTCTGGAGAGAAGTTCTGGGTGCACAAAGGAGGACAGGGGAACTGTCTTCAAAGAACAAAAGCTGGGGCGCCCCGCTGGCTCAGTCAGTGGAGTACGTGACTCTTGATCTCAGGGTCACGAGTTCAAGGCCCACACTGGGTGAGGAGCCTCCTTAAAAAACAAATGAACAACAACAAAAAGCAAAGAACAAAAGCATTTTTTTTTTCTGGCAAAGAAAGAGCAAACCTGCTCTGCTTACCCACAGAACATACTACCACTAAGAGGACAAATGGGATTGAAGTTATAGGATTGCAGAGAAAAAAAAAAAAAAAAAGAATCACAAAAATGGTCACACCAAGGCATGAAGGAGGGCTCTATCACTGCAGGGTTCGAGGAAAGGCTGGAATACTGGAGGGGAGATGGCTATATCAAGCATCACTGTCTCTCAAGTTCTTCCCAACCCCCAAGTTCTGACTTAAAGCCTCAATAAAGGAGGCAAAAAATAATGAGAAGCCCTAGAGGGTTCCAAGCTTACAAGGAATTTGAATAAACTCAAAGCTGATCACTAGATAAGAGACGGAGGCAAACCTGCTCATAAGAAGGTTTGTGTGTGTGTGTGTGTGTGTGTGTGTGTGTATATATATATATATATATATATATATATATATATATATACATACATACATACATATGTGTATATATATAAAGAGAGAGAGTCAGGAGGTGAGGATAATACAGTCCATGAAGACTGCCACAAATACTGTTTTGCTGCTCATGCCTCACCATATGCATTCCACTAGCAGGGGCAGACCTGTAACTTGAACCCACCATTCCTTCCAGTTCACTCTACACAATCTCTATGTAGGATTATGAAAGAGGGATAAAAATGGAGATCTTGGTGTAACCAGCCTCCTTCCTGATTTCCCTACCTCTCCCCTCCCCCTTTTCAAGTTTTCTCCTTTTTCCTGTTTAGGCTGGACTTCTGGGGTCCTCTGATCTTCCTAAATTATGGCTCTTAACAGTCTAATGATTCCTATGGCCCATGGGATTAATAACAAAGCTTTGGTTGCTGCTCAAGGTCATCCACAACATTTCCCATCTTCACTCCTCCCTCTACAGCATTATCTTCCCCTACTCTGCCTACACTGCAGTAAGATAGGTGTAGAATAATAGAGAGTGGTGGGGATCACAGAATGCTTGCTTTGTTGAAAAGAACAGACTTAGCTCATCTTGAGCCAAGAAACAGAGTCAGGAAGTGATGATAATACAGTCCTTGAAGACTGTCCAAAATGTTTTGTTTAATTTTCACCATAATTCTGGGAAGTCAGTGGTAGTCTATGGGAAAAGGGACTCAGGGATGCTAGTTCTACCAGTCCTTTAAGAGAAAATAGGATGTAGACATTAAATGTTAGATTTCCCTGATTTTTAAAGGCTAACTATGTATTGAATTTAATAAAACAACACGGTATAGGACAAATAAAGCCAACCTGTAAGTTTGGTTCACAGGTGGCCCTGTGGCAACTTGTGATCTAAAGATGTGTCTTTTAGATGAAACTGGTCTTCTTCATTTGCCCAACTTGAAGGCAGCCATGATTCCTGGATGCCCCATGTTACTAAATGTGCACCTTTCTCAGGGCACTTACACTAGTCAGCCCTGCTAGACTCTATGATTTTGGGGAAACAAGTTTTCTAGCCTTTGAGGATTAACATGACACTCCATTCAGATGAAGTACTTATAAACAATTCATGAACTCGGATTCAGAAGAAAAAGACTTGAAAGGATTTGGTTTCGCTTACATTTGAAGTAAATAGAAGAGGCTGGTGAGAAAGGTTCCAAACTCCAAGCCTGGGTAATGACAATAATTGCCTGGAAAAACTGTGTAGGTGGATCAAGCAGAAGGTTCAAGGGGAAGGTGAGACATTCAGCACTTTATATTATACTCATTCAGATTCAAGAGCTTAAAGTACTTTGGGTTTATTTTACTTCCATGTACAAGAAAGAATTGGAGCTAGAACACCACCAGGAAGTCCTTATAAAATTTTTGTGCTTAGAGCATCTATTCTATAACACAGATTGGGAGGAGGACTGAATGAGGGCACATACTGTCCTGTTCCAACATACTCAGTGGGGAAACTTTGTTTCCTGATATCTGTGAAAAAGAAAAAAAGACAACTCATAATTCTTCCAGAGAAATCTCTTAGTTGACCTAACACAAGATTTCTGCTTGCTTATCTCACCTTAGTATTGGCAAATAAATAGCTGCTCTTAACAATTTTCAATTTTTGCTACAGTGTTGAACCAAAGGAAACAACTGGTATCATCAATATTAGCAACCTCATGGAAGAATTTGTCTGTGTTATCATTTTTGTAGCCTTGAAAGACTTGATGGATTTTTTATTTTATTATATTTTTCACTAAAATGGTTGATGTCCTATGCAGGAATGTTACTCAGAAAGTTGTGTGGATTTCAGGAAAATGACATATAATTTTTGCGGCTGGAGCTAATATGTGATCTGAAATAGAAAAAAAAAAAACTGCTGCGTCTTTAACAGAGTTAAATCTCATGATTGGACCAAGTTGAATTTAAGGCATTTGTATCATCAAGGTTTAGAGGGGAAAGAGGCAAGAAAAAATAATAGCCATTTATGGAGTGGCTGTGTGCTTTAAGTACATTCTTATTCCATTTACAACACCAAGGACAGCATGATTATCTCTACTTTACAAATGAGAAAACTGACTTAGAGATAATGAAAACTTCCCAAGACTACAAAACTGGTAACTGTTAGGGTCATGGTTCCAGCCCAGGCTGGTCTGACTATGAAACCCATTCCCTCTGCAGGCTACACACTGCTCAACTGGAGGTCTTGCATTCCAATGGACTATCAGAGAAATTAAACTACTTGCTCCTGGTTCAACCCTTTCTGCTCCTGGTTCAGCCCTTTCTGTCTCCTGGGGCACCACGGGCTCCCGGTGCATTACAGGCTTTGTTGCATCTCTGAAAGGCAGAGGAAAGCTAAAGACATCTCAGTAGCCCTGGGGGCAGAGACTTGCTGGCTTAAGCAACATTTTTCTAGCCCTATCCAATGACTTCAAAGGATCTGAACGATACTCTGGATCTGATTAGAAATCAATTGACATCTGTTAATAAAGATCTATCTGCAAGCAGACAGAACTATCCAAGTGGATAGCAGCAGTCCACGAAGTAGGGTAAGTGTGCAGGACACCCAATCAGCAAGGACACACAGCGAGTGTCATGGCATTGAGATAGGACTGGAGAGGCTGTCGCTGGGCTCTCATTTCACCAGCTGGTCCAAAGGGAGGCAGCTACATTGGACAGCGCCTAGTACCAGCCATGCTTTTCAAACCCCAGATCAAAGCTTCCCTGTCTATGAAACTGGACAAATTTCTAAGACTGTATAGTTGGAGAATTCATTAACTCCTTCTGTGCTAACATTCAACATTTGTGAATTTTGTGACCTGAGTTCCCAAGTCGTTTATTTAAGAGACATATTTTTTAATATTTATTTACTTATTTGACAGACAGAGATTGCAAGTAGGCAGAGAGGCAGACAAAGAGAGAGGATGAAGAAGGCTCCCCACGGAGCAGAGAGCCCAATGTGGGGCTCGATCCCAAGACCCTGGGATCATGACCTGAGCCAAAGGCAGAGGCTTTAACCCACCGAGCCACCCAGGCGCTCCCCCTACCGGCCAAGTAGTTTATTTAAAGGGTATGTAGTCGCCTGCACTAGAAATTGCCACTCATCCCTCAATATCCATCCTCCTCTTCTGTTTATAATCCCGAGTTTTAGTTGGGCACAGGGTCACCAGGAACATTCTCAGCCTTTCCCGAATCCAGGTATGTCCATGCAACCGTGTTTTCCAGCTGAATCTGGGATTAAGTGATATGGATGAGTGCAACTTTTGGAGTCTGCCCTGACAGGCAGAGAGGCTCCCCGCCCTCCCTGTTCCTCCAGCCTGCTGCTTAACACAAGACCAGACACAAACGCAGGCACTATTAATTCATGGCCCCATCTCACTTTTATTCAGCATCTATTAAATGTTGACTATTGCACCTAGGCAGGACTGCTGACATGACGGCAACAGTTAAATACAAGGACGTGGCAGCAAATGTTTCTTTCTCTTTGCTTCATGTATGCTACCCTCTGGGAATCCTAGCCCCCATGAACATATTTTAGCAATAACAGAATATTAAGTTGTTTTTGTTTGTGTGTTTGTTCTGCATGTTTATTTGATTTCAGGGGTGGGGGCAGAACACTCTAGGTCCTGCATTTAACATCGCTGAATTTCTATTTCCAAGCTATTAAAAATCTGAAGAGGCATCAGCGCAGACTTCAAATAAAGGACATCTGCCTGAGCCTGTATGTTTGTCTCCCTCGCCCACTGACGAAGTGACTCCCCAGGGCAGGGACTAGGGCTTGGACTCCTGATTTTAGATTCCTGGCTCTAGAAGACAGTCCCTACATGCCTGCTAAAGGGAGGGTACTTCCTGAATACCCTAGGTGTAGTGCAAACACATACACCTTCCTTTCCCCAAGAACACCCTTGATGAATGGCAATCTAATGACATCCTCTAGATGGTCACCTTACTATTTGGACATCTTTCCTCTTTAAAAAGGAAAGACAGAGGGCTTTCCAAAGTCAACTAACAAGGTGATCTTGAGATGCTGGGACTCTGCCCTGAGTTTGCAGGCCCTCTTCCTATCTGGCTGGGATGAGATGAGGCGGCCCGCTCCTCTTCGATGGCTCTGCAGCATCAGCCTTGGGGCGGCCACGGGCATGCTACAAGCAGAGAGGACTTTCTGCCAGAGCAGGAAGGTAAGTAACTCCTCTGTTTACAATGCTCTCCATGGCCCAGTGCAACTGCATTCGAGCATAAGGTCCAGCTCCTCCGCAATGCAGGCCTGGCCTCTGTATAAGCCAGCACCCACCCAGGGCTAGTTCTCTGTAGCATCACCACTCTCCCTGGCATTTTTGCTCTGTTGCAGGCCCTTTCTATCCCCAGAAATACCCCCTCCTACTACTTCCCTCTTCCCTTCACCTATGGAACACGTACTTTACCTATATAGCTGGAATTCAAGAGTCATCTCCTTGAGGAAGCCTTTTCTCATCATCCCAGACCACCCTCTTACAGATTCCCAAACTGGGCTTACCCAAACCATAGCATTTTCTAAACTCTTCCTCCAACAACCTGTGAGCTCCTCGAGGGCCACAGGCATGTTTCCATTCCTGAATTCCCAAGTACAGAGCAGTGTTTATATTACCTAATATGTGCTCCATTGTGTTTGATGAATGGGGGAGGAATGGATGTGATGTCTCACAGACATCAGTAATAAGGCACTGATCACCTATATTCCAACAGCCCTTAACTTCAATCTGTATCTTTTCTTACACAAATAAGAAAATCCATAAATAAGATGTAGTATGAATTCAGCTCTTTTTGCTTCCCAAGAAGTTGCTTTCTACTAAGCCATTATCCTAAGTTACTTCTTGGTTCCACCTCCAAGAACTACGCAATGAGAATGTGAAAGAAAAATAAGCAAACTTTAAAAAGTCTCTATTGATTGGGCACATAACCTGGGGGAACACTTCTAACCTGAATTCCTCACTGACAGAATACTTCCCATCTCCATCGAAAGGTTGGGGTGAACAAGCATTCAATGAAAGAGGATTCAGTCCTCTGAGGCTTACGTAAATGTTGACTGTTGTTAATAATAGGTAAGTGTTATTTAAATATAGAATATTATTTTGCTGAGCGTTATAAAGTATGGAGCACTTTCTTTACAATGTGAGACTATAAAACAGACCATCCACTAACCTGCTCATTAATAATTCAGATCTACTGCTTCTTTATTCAGGCAATGAATAGCACTTTTAGTTCAGTTCTTGTTTGGTTTTTTGGGTTTTGTTTTGTTTTGTTTTTTAGTATCACAGAATTGTTTACTAGTTTTTTGACAAAAGTTAATAAGCAGTCAGAGGAAGGAGCACATGGCAGGACACAGAGTTTTTAGGGCAGAAACCTATTAAGCAAAAGAGAAATTGAGCTCAGCTTGGGTAATTAATCTAATTTCCACCTATCTCCGCAGTTTTAAAATAGAAATGAGAAGTGAAGGTCAATATTGAAGAATTGCAATTATAGTTAAGCATGACCGTGGTGAAAATAGTCTGTAAACCCATTTAAAATTCCTGCTCAGAGAGAGGTGTTTAAATATATTTTGAAAAAATAGGTTCTGTGTTCAACCTCTCTTTATGTTAATTGGCATCTTGCCTTAAACCCCTGTGTTCTGCCATACACACTGCTCTCTGACTGCTTATTAAAGCTGGCCTTTTATCTGGAAACCTGGATCTCCCTTCCCTTTCAAAGGAGGTGGTCTAACTCATGGTCAAGGATACTGAGCATTGGAACCTAACATTCCTTTGTTAACACACATTTTCTCCATGTTACCGCGTGGCAGTCTCTAGGAACATAGCAGTGGCAAAGGAAAAAGCCCCTGCCCTCACAAAGCTTGCATTTATAGGAGGGGATGGCTAAAGATAATGACCCATAAATAAACTGATTGTACCATAAATAAAGTTGATTGTGATAGAAAGCAAGGAGGGCAAGGGGTGGCTCGCTTACCGAGGAGCAAGCCAGGTGGACTGCCAGGAGGAAGAGCGTTCAGAGCAGAGGGCGACAGCAAACACAAGTTAAAGGTGTTGCTCGGCATGTGCGACAAGGCAGCTGGGACAAGGTCTGATGAACCTTGAGGATCCCAGCAAGGACTTGGGTTTTGTTCTGAGATGGGAACCACTGAGCCTCTGAATTTGGGCCAAGTGGGGATGGGGGGGTTTCCAGATTTCATCCCTTTCCATTAACTTAGTTACCTTGGCAACTTCCGCATGGCTTCCCTGCTCTCCCCCTGCCCTCAGGTGGCTCCTGTTTGTCCAGACACCCCATTTCCTGATGCCTCCTGCTCTCAAGGGGGCACTGACCTAGGGACATCTGGACAAGATAATAAGAGTTACAAAGCAGCCAAGAGACCCAGCCTGACAAACACAGCATCCCTGCTGCTGGGTCTGTGGCTCCCTGCTCCTTCGCTGAGCCGGTGGTTTCCCACTCCCGTTCTGTGACCTCAGAGTGTCAAGGTGGAAGCGCACTACTGCTCCCGTGCAAAACGGAGAGGAAAACTGCAGGGCCAGAATCTGACATATGATTCTGACATATGAGGGGCCCATCTAGTGCCCTGGCAAGATAACCCAAAACTGCCTAAGAAGTCCACTACTACTGAGCGTGATGATGATGGCGGTGGTGATGAAGGCCTACTTTACTGGTGCCTGTTCTGTGTGCTAGCCACTGAGTTAAGTTTTTTTATATACTCAAATGCATCTGTTCCTCACTGCCAACTGATGAGGGAGGTACTAGCATTTCCTTTCTTGTGCAGTTGAGGAAACTTGCGGCACAGTGTAAGTCTCCTTGCTCAAGGTCACAGAAGCCAAACTTGCTCAAGGTCACAGAAGCCACACTTGCTCAAGTGTCCGAGAAGCCAAACAGAGAATTCCCAGTAGGGTGTCTGACTCGGAGGCCGGGCTGGCTTCCTTCTCACTTGCCCTATGTCAGCGAAAGAGGCTTCTTTAGAGGTCGAAACAGCATGGTCCTTTTTGGGAAAAATGAAATGGACTGGAATAAAGGCCAACACTGCCTCATGACAGAGCACTGGATTCTGTACCCAATAGCACTGTTAATCCCTGTGTCCCTGGAGTCTAGTGTGAGGCCTTGAACAAGGAAGGCATCCAATACATATTTGATGAATGAATGAATGAAAGAAGGCCCTTTGCACAGTGTCTGAAAAATAATAAGTACTTGATACATTGTTGCTATTATTAAGTGTGCTCATTGCTTGACTTTCCTGTTCTAGGAAAGGTGGCCTGAGAAGATTGTCTTAGTCAATACCTAAAAGCACAGGGAAGTCACAGAAGAGGAAATCAATTCTATTAGATGTACTATTGATCAGGCTATAATGACACCCCTGTGAGATCTTGCATTGTGAACAAAATCCCAGTCCCAGCTTCCCCTTATGCATTGTGCAATCTTATTTACCTTGGAGATGTCCTGTGAGAAAATGGAGTTTGCATAATTCAGAGAGCACTGTCAACAAGTCAAACACTATTTTAGTGATTAACACTCTCAGCAATGCTGCTCCACGCTTCACAGATCACCCCTTTCCTGTCAATGGAAAATGTTCAGTGACACCAGGAAAGGGTCAGAAGGGCTGTCACACCAGGTGTTATCAGCCTGTTGGCGAGCCCCTGGGTTTTCCAGAAGACTTTATTTTTTTTTTCCTCCCTGACAAACTGGCATTATTAGATTTTGAAACAAATTTTAAAGTGAAATCCAGAACAGATGCTCTGCCTAGGATTGTCACAGTGCTAGATTTATCGAGAAAAGTAAAATGATCTCAACTAATGATTTCTGTAATAGTAGTACTCCTGCTTCTAATAAGAAATACAAACCAAAGAGTGGTTTTGGACACTGTTAGAAATATTGCAGATGAGTTCACTGTCTGATCCTCTAAGACTTACATCTTTGTTCGCAATAATTAATTAATGTCTTGTTAATTAATCCTTAGGAATAATTTAGTAGTGGAAAGAATAAAGCAAACTGAAGTTTGAGTCCCAGTTTTTCCAAGCCCTTGCTGTGTGATCTAGGGCAAAAGTTTTGTTTCTCTGATCAGGAACCTGTATCTAATGGGGCAAGAAGAGAGATGCCCTAGCCTCTTATGGGGATGTCAAGCTGTTAAAAGTTCTTTTTTTTTTTTAAAGATTTTATTAATTTATTCATGAGAGACAGAGAGAGAGAGAGGCAGAGGGAGAAGTCTGAAGTGGGACTCGATTCTAGGACCTTGAGATCATCATCTGAGCCAAAAGCAGATGCCCAACTGACTGAGCCACCCAGGCGCCCTGTAAGAATTTCTAATTTGCTTATCTTGATAATAAACAATATTGTTTATGGAGATGAAAATCTCTTGGGTTTACATTTCTCATCATGTTTAATGATCAACTTATTAAACGACTCCCCCAAATCAACTCTTTCGTGCACAGCAGGAACCATGCCCACTGATTCCTTTAGAACCACCAGAGATGGGGAAAAAAGAATCTTACAATTAAGCAGCAAACAACCCTACTGTTGAGACAAGTAGAATATTAAGAAAGGTGCCATTTGGAGGGATGAAATCTGGCCCATGGTCTCATCTAACAGAGAAGGACAAATACACACACATCATCTTTCTGGAAGCTGAAGGGTCAAGATCTTTTTGAAAAACCTTTAAAAAAAATGTTCACAGTTCAGTGCTGGTATATTGGGTTCTGGAGAAAGTGACTGAGCTACTAGACTGTAAGACTGTACACATTTCATTGATCTACAATAATAAGATGAAAGGCCATGGGTTTCTTCATATTTCCTTTACCTGCAGGAATTGTTCAGCCTCTGTTCAGCTTTTTTTGCCAGGAACCTTCTCTGGACATTTTTTAAAAAATATATTTATGTTCAGTTAGCCAACATATAGGACATCAGTAGTTTTTGATGCAGAGTTCAACGATTCATGAGCTGTGTGTAACACCGGTGTCCATCTGTCTCTGGACTTTTAATGCTCTAACAAGTTTAAAAGCTGGTTACATAGGCCAGAGTAGTACAGAAGAAATGTTCCATGGTCACGGATGGGGAAAAGAAAGAAAAAAAACCATATAGTATATACATGCGATCCAATGTCATACGTTTCTGTGTATGTGTATGTGTGTATTTTCCACATAGATACACTTAGTCAAAAGAAGAATATGAAATCACATATAGTAAATATTTTCTAGAGAAGGTCTAACTCGGTAGATAATTTGCTCTCAACTACTTTTAAATTCTCTAGACAGAGTGGAAAGGATGGAAATTTTACCCACTTGAAATACTTGTTATGGGGCGCCTGGGTGGCTTAGTTGGTTAAGCCTCTGCCTTCAGCTCAGATCATGATGTTGGGATCCTGGGAATGAACCCCATGTCAGGCTCCCTGCTCTGCAGGGAGTCTGCTTCTCCCTTTCCCTCTTCCCCCTCCCTCCTGCTTGTGTGCTGTCTCTTGATCTCAAATAATAAATAAATAAAAGCACTGGATGTTATACTGAACTGATGAATCATTGAACATTATATAAAAAACAAATGATGTCCTATACTTTCACTAGTTCAATTTAAATTAAAAAAATCCTCATTAAATGATACTGCTTTTTTTTAAAAGTTGTATTTAGAATGAGTTTAGACTTAGAGCTGGGAAGGGATACAGCCCTTTGCATAAAGAGATTCTAGGCCAGGCGTGGGCTAGAGAGCTTACGACCTCCCTGGAAAGCCGGGGTGCTCACCACAAAGTCATGATGGCTGTGAAGCTTACAACCTCAACGGAACAAGTGATAACACATGTTTCAGGTGTCATTTTCTTTCCTATTGTCAATTCTAAGCTTCCTCAGAAAGTACTATAACGGGCTATTATAAATTATGGATAGTTGTACTTGAACAGAATCAGATGCAAATGGTACTCTCTGAGTTTTTCACTTAAATCTATTGCTTTAGGAGAATGAGGTTAACGAGGATGTCGTGTCATCCTTGACGTGGCTCAATGAACCTGACACTTAGGTTAGAGGTAGAGACTGTTAGTGTCTCAGTTACTTTCCAACAGTGAAAAGACTCTTTAAACAGATAAGAAAGTGTTTAGTTGACTTTCCTGCTGGACAATGTCATTAGTTGAATACATACCTTGGCGTCTCCTAACATGACAGGTGGCTGAGAAATCTGTTTGCTAACCTTCTCAAGGAGCATCTGCCACTTGCATAAAATCACTTCTTCTCACTCTGTGAAAGATGTTTGCTACTTTCTTCAGAAAATATTCGATATGGCCCCTTTAAGAATGTTAAGTTTCTTAAAGTATTTTTAGGGTTAATTGCTAACGTTCAGCTTTGCATTAATTCATTTATTTTCAAAAATGTTCTCAGTTTCAGTCCATTTTATTATCAGAGAAAGAGTAAGAGTTTTAAAAAAGATTTAATTTATTTTAAAGGTTTTCTTCATTTACTTGACAGACTGAGAGAGCACGTGAGTACAAGCAGGGGGTGCTGCAGGCAGAGGCAGAGGGAGAAGCAGGCTCCCTGGTGAGTAGGGAACCCGATGCAGGGTTTGATCCCGAGACCCTGAGACCATGACCTGAGCTGAAGGCAGATGCTTAACCCACTGAGCCACCCAGGCGCCTCTAGATTTTATTTCTTTGAGAGACAGAGAAGGAGAAAGATGAGTGCACACACACAAGTGGGGAGGCGGGGTAGGGAGAGGGAGAAGCAGACTCCCTGCTGAGCAGGGAGCCTGACAGGGGGTTCGATCCCAGGACCCTGAGATCATGACTTGAGCCAAAAGCAGAAGCTTAACTGACTGAGCCACCCAAGTGCTCTGAGAAAGAGCAAGTTTTTGATCTGTTATGAACATGCCACCCCACCCACCCTCCCATACACTCCCTTTTGGTTTTCAGAAACTAAAAGTGGGCAGATACATGAAATGAATCCTGTTTAATATTATAGCCATCAATGACGGTAGGAGAGTTTCTGTTAACATTTCGGTTATTCCATGTAACCATGAATATTCTAGAAGGTTCCAATTTTTGAAATTAAATCATGTGCAGTTCAAAGTCATCTAAGTTACCAAGGGAGTGCAACGGTTTCTGAAGACTCTGAAAGAGCTGTAGAGCTCTGCAGAGCCATAAGGTCATGGTTGTGGCCAGACCCTCTACCTAGCACTGCATCTGCAAGAAGCATGAGAAACAGGCATGAAGCTTGACCAGTTCTCCCGACAAATACTCACAGCGTTTCTTCCAAATCAATCCGCAATACCCATTAACCACACATTCACTTGTGTTACTTGTCTCTCCGCAAAGCAGAGTACAAAGTGTGTCATACCAGCTCTGCTCCATTCTTCTCCTCCTACGACTCCCGCCAAACAAAGCAAGTAATTTGAAATTTCCAGTGGTTCCAAATGACAAAAAGGTTTCTTTATATTAAGTGGCCTCGATGTGCTGGTGTCTTACATAACTCACAAACAACATGACACAGACCATGAGTCAGTCACCTCATCTATTGTGTGAAAAGGAAAACAAAATACACAAAGCACTGAACATTTTTCTCAGCATGATTATCATATGTCCAGAAAAGTTAAGAGACTTGCCCAAGTTTACATGGGTTGCAAGGATACTGGGACATTTTCAAAAGCAGAGAAGAGAAAATAGGAGTTATGAGTTACCTTAAAAGGCCCTGGCCTTTCAGAAATGGGGGGGTGAAGGGAAGTCCTATAGTAACCCTAAGATTCCAAGCAGAGGAAGCATTATTATGCAGAGAACAAGTTTCTGCTTATAGTACTTCCTCACCCCAGAGAACCAACATACTTAAAATGCAGCATGAGGAAATCAGCGTAAACACAGTTTCTAGAAAGGAGCATCTTTTAAAAATCTACATAATGGCATAAGATAGTAGTAGCCTCAGTAGGTCCCTGAATAAATGAATGGTAGAAAAAGGTTAAGTGAGGGGCTGAGTAAAATAGAAGAACTTCAGATAAGATGGCCTCTCTTTGCACCTACTGTTCCTGGGATGCTCTGCCCTCAGATCTATGCATGGCTTTCTCACTCACTTCATTTAGATCTCTGAATGACATCGGAACAATGACATTTAATAAACTGTCACTTCCCAGAAGTGGTTCCACTGGCCATCCATTCAAAATTGATCAGTGGAATTTCTGGAGAAAGACAAATATGGCAGAACTCTATTCGCCTGATTTTGTCCTCTTTCTGATACTACTGCTGTACCGGCTTTGAGAAAATTTAGGAAATCAGAGCTCAAAGGACCCCCCCCCCCAAAGCAACCCCTCCTCCAACAATTTATCCTCTCACTGCTTCATTTCTCCTCATAGCCCTTATCATACCTGAAATTACAGAATACATTTATCTGTTTACTGGCTGATTGTCTACCTCCCCTGCTAGAATATATAGTCTGTGGGGGCAGGGACGTCAGTCTTGACCACCTCCCAGTGCCTGAAGCATTGCCTGGCAAATAGTTCAGTGCTTCACACATATGTTTTTGAAGGAATGAACAAATGTCTAGCTCCAAGAGTCTTTGAAACTTTTGTTCTTCTAATAAGACGTGTCATGCCTTCTGCCTATTTCCTCATGAGCAGAAAGGAGCTCTGAGAGACCTTTGTCCCCCATATGAATGCCCATGGAGAAAAGACTGGATCCATGGAATATGAAACAGAAGCCCTCTAGCCCAGAGAGGAGGCACTCACCTCTTTTCTATAGGGGAAGCTTCCATTGCAGAGAAGCAGACAAGGGATGGCCCCAAGCTTGGTTTTCCCCAAGTGGAAGGGAACATTCCTCTGCAGGCTGCTTTTGCAGCTCTGGGAAGGTACCCACAATGGCCAGCAGTGGACAAGAGTGTTTATCATTGGCTGGGAACCAGGTGGAGGAACTGCAGGTGTGGGGAACGGGTCAAAATGTGTTGGGTGAGTCTCAACATTACTGATTGCTTAGAGACACTGCCTCTAAAATTGCATATGTCAAAGCTTCATTTGGGGGATATGGATCATAGTGTTTAAGCAGAGGTTTACTCTAGGGACTTCTTGACTGACCCTACCTGCACCCATCTGAGCCTAGAAGAGGCAAGATCCTGACTTGACAGGATAATCTGTCTCTGGGCTCCATTCACACCAGCCAAGTTCTGGGTTTGGGCTTGGGCTTCGTTTTTTTTTTTTTTTGTTTTTTTTTTTTTTTTTTAAGATTTTATTTATTCATTAGCGAGAGAGCGCATGAGAGGAGAGAGGTCAGCAGGAGAAGCAGACTCCCCACCGAGCAGGGGGCCTGACGGAGGACTCGATCCTGGGACTCCAGGATCATGACCTGAGCTGAAGGCAGTCACCCAACCAACTGAGCCACCAGGTGCCCAATCATCAGTATTTTTTAAAAGTTCTCCAGGGGATCCCAATGGGCAAGCAGGTTTAAGAACCACTGGACCGAAGTGAAATATAAATTTCATTACACATATTTGGAGCCCTTTCATTTTCCCAAGGATTTGGCTCCTTGTGGAGGAGGAAGACCATTTTCAGAAATATGGGAAGAACACTGTACAAAACCAACCCTATGTACTTAGACACACACACAATCTACCTTTCATCGTATCATTTTCCTTCTATTGGAGGACTTAAAATTTCTTTATATTTCTGAGCACTCTTATGCCATAAAACAGACAGCTAAGTTCATAGCAGCACCAATGGAGTTTCTGGAGAAAAATATGGCAGAACTCTATCTGGCTGATTTCCTCCTCTTCCTGGTATTATTCCTCTAGCAGTTTTGATGAAATTTAGGGCACTGGAGCCCAAAGGGCCCTCAAGGCAACCAGCTGAGATCCCCTACTGAGGATAAGGCTTTCTCAGTTGCAATAGGATATTACATTTGCGTATGTCTCCATTCCTTTCAAATAAGCCACCGCATTTCTGAAGAGTGCCTGATGGCTGCATCACCCCAGTATGGTCGCTTTCCTAAGAGCACCACATACATAAAGGGAGAGTCTGTAAAACGCAAGAAAGCCTGAGATCAAGCAACTTGGATACAGGCACGTGAGACAATCAGCCTCCCTCGCCCCCCCCAGCACCCCCCCCCCCCCCGCCCAGGTGCCTCCCTTTTCTCTAACCATAAATATTAAAGACCTTGAAGAAAGGAACTTCTGGCTCCACTGTGTATTGGAAATCAGTGATTAATGAAATTTACCTTTGGAGAAACTGGTGCCAGAATTTTACATTTGAATGTCTCTTCCTGACAACAAGGAATGCTCACTTTTAAACAAGGAACACATGGTTTTTCTCAACAAACCTCTTTGGGTCCCCCTTAGTTTATGCATTTTTTCCTCCTTTTTAAGAAGCACGAAGTAGATCTCTGCTCGATAATAATAATGTCACCGTTTTACAGTAAATGATTAAATGTCTAAATGGAAGAGCTGTGTTTTCTAAGTTGCTAGTATGTGTGCATGCGTGTGTGTGTGTGCGTGCGCATGCATGTGTGTGTGTTTGGAGATTTGGGAGGGAAAACTGGTTCTGTGTCTTGGATTGTCACTGTAAACTCACCTGGAGTTACGACGTTCTAGTTAACTAGGAAAAGGAACCTATCACCTTTAGAGGATGTCTAAAAACATGATGGGGACAGTAATGGCAGAGCTAACAGTTCTTGAACACTAAATATGTGCCAAGTACTGGGTTAATTATCTCACATTTATAATTTTCTTTAATCCTCCTACTAAGCAAGTGAGGTTGAAATTACTATTACATCTACATTACTGGTGAGAGAATAAGGCACAAGAAAGCTTAGGTAACTTGCCCCAAAGAGATAAATCCATTGTGATTCAACGGTGTTCAGCAGTAAAGATATCTAACACATCTTTCTGGAGAGAGCCTTGCCAGAAAGCCCCATAAATTTCTAATGAATAGTGTCAGCTGCTTTATAATCTGGCCGTGACTCACCCCCCCGGTTTTCCCCTCCAATCCCTCCCAGAGAGCCTACTGCAGTCAAATGCTTCCGTTCACTCAACTGCAAAATGGAATGCTTTCCATTCCCATGCCTCCCCTCTTCTGCATCAAAACCCACCTTCAAGTTCAAGGATCACTCTCTCCACAAAGCCATCCCAGCCACCTAACGACAACCAGCTGTAAGAATCCTGTGTCCCCTTAATTCCACAAGACACTCTGTGTTTAAGAAATACTGTGTGTCTTTATCACTGACCCATCCATCATATAAATCTATTGTAAGCTCCTTCCTGAATAAACACAATGCCTGGCATATTGCAGATCCCGAATAAATGTGTTCTTACTATCGCTTCTCGGACTAAAAAAAGTCCAGATTATCTTAAGATGTCAGCAGAGCATGCGTGTAATCGACAGAGAATTGTTTAGGACACAGGGGAACTACGAAGTTTGACTTGATAGGCATGCCATTCTGTTCCAGCAGTTTCTGGGAAATGTCTCTCTGTCCAGCTACCCGCACCGGACGTGAAGTTGGCTTTAAACTGGAGGGGCTCTCATGGCTGTTCTCTCTCTCCTGGAGTGCTCAGGGCAGGTCTGACCAGCAGGACCGGCAGTCCCTGCAAGCTTGTTTCCATCCCGGACACATGCAGAGGCAGCGCCAAACCATGATGTTCTAATTCTCTGGACCTCAATATGACAGGTGGGAGACACAGGCACAACACCAGCAGAACTGGTAAACACGGACTCACACATCTGAAATATGCAGGAACAACAAATCGGGATTCTTGAACTCATGTCAAGAGAGGGTTCAAAACCGCAGTCCCGAATGACGGAGCCAAGTGTTATGCTAGTGATCGCATAAATCCCCACCTGGGAAGCCCCCGGAGTGTCACCTACACACGCTCAACAATGCAGAATGCAGGGTCTTCCTTTAAGTATAGACTAAGGGGAGGACGGAAAATGATTACGCAGTGTAATTCCCCTTTGCGTCCTCCTGTTACACAATGAGTAACTGTCCTTTCTCTGTGTGTGAACTGTTCAAGTAAGAGGCTTCTGCTGGCTCTTCTTTGCAATACGAGAGAAGAAATCAAAATCCCCATTTTACAAGCATGGAATCTTCCTCATAATATAAAACCAAATGGGGAGGGGGGAATAAAAAAGACCAGCTATCATCAGGGGACAGTTACCTAGTCAGTTAAACGACTGCTGCAGACAATCTGTGGGGACCCACGGTCTGGAATTCTACATCTCAAGATGCAAAATT
This sequence comes from Mustela erminea, assembly GCF_009829155.1. Lineage (NCBI taxonomy): Eukaryota > Metazoa > Chordata > Mammalia > Carnivora > Mustelidae > Mustela > Mustela erminea. Next base: position 92,689,853 of record NC_045617.1, read on the forward strand.
GATTTATGCCTGAACTTTCTTTGACGGACAGCTGCTGAAGGAAAATGACTTGCTTCCTTTGCCTGACAAAGAAAATTTTGGCGGCTGCTCTCCAACTTTGACTTCCAGAGAGCTAGAGATTGAAACTGTCATCTGTAGAACAGCTTTTGTTCCCTTGGAAGTCCACATCATGGCATAGTTCAGTGATGTGCCCTGAAGGGGTTACTGTCCCACTCTCAGGGTGTCCTGGATGCGATGTTTATGATTACGTGTGTTTTCTTCATTTAATCCATGCTCAGTGCCCCTCTCAACATTTAAGGACTGGCACATTCTCCTTACTGACACATAGATACGAGACTACGAAAACATGTCTACTGAGAAAGGGATCCCTGGGGATCACCTAACAAAAAAGATAAGAAAAAAAAAAAAAACCAGACAGTGGTTGACCTTATCACATTGGAAATCCATATGCCGGTACCTCTTCTAACTTATCCTAATTAACAGAGGCATGCACTCACCACTAGCATTCCTAGCACAGACTGTGAGCCGAAAACTATAACCCAAAGTCCTGTCTCTGTAAGCTAAAAAGGCTCCACCAAGCAGCTTCACTAACAGCAACAATGAAAAGGAAGATCGCAGGTGCATACCTTAACCTCCTGATTGGTAAAGACCTCGACATCCACCACACAGGCAACCAGAGTGGAAACATCACAGTCCATGCTAGGGGCTGGCATTACCCCTCCTGATTTTTCAGTCAAGAGCTAGGCGACCTCAGAGCTGTGCGTGATGGGAAGAGCCTCCAGGCGGATGTCACCGTGGCCGGCCCCGGGTGCCGCCTCGCCCTGGGGATGGCCGGCGCTCGGCACCTGGAGCCCGCTCCCTCTGCACGCACGCAGCCCGCGTCTGAGTCTGCACAGCACAGCGGAGTAATGAACGGCCCGGCTCTCTCATGGCAATGACATCACCACAAAGACTGACACAAGCTGAAGCGATTTTTTTCCCCCAAGCCTTTTATCTCTAGGCAGTGCAGTGGAGCAAACTGAACATGATTATGTGCTAAATCTGAACTCAGACTAAATCAATTCAGGCAGTGTTAGCTAGGAACTGAGTCATAGCTGTCGTTTCAGCCGAGTGCTTATGTTTGCAAAAAGCAACGGGGGAGAATCTGACACGAGAGGCTCTGCCTCGGGAGGGTGTGTAAATAATTCTGCAGATGAACCTCCTGAGGTTAAGGTGTGACAATTTTCTGCCTCGGAGATGAGCAGGAAGTTGAGGCATTTTGCAAATTGCTTGGCTTCTGTTAATTTGCCCTGAGCCGCTTGGAGCGGCCACACATGTTCCGGGCACCCTAATGCATCCCGGGCACGGGCTGAATAGAAATCCATTCCTGGAGTGACTAAGGAGCCGGTCGTCAGTCATTTAGGCGGCCTGGTAGGAGAAGATAATTAGAGGTTTGTGAAATTCTATTTGAAGCACAGAAGTGCAGACCAGTAACTCTAAAGGCACCCTTCCAAGCATGAGATTTCAGACTATCTCCAAGGTCATTCAAACCAAAAGCAATCGTGGAAAAGGAGTTACAGCCAACGTCTCATGCGGGGACAGATGGCAGAGTCTAATGGGCAAATGCACTGACGTGGGTCATTGTCAGAGCCTCGGGACTCTATTTCGCCTGAGACTTTGAACATGTCTGGTTGCTTTTTTTGATCTCTCTTTCTTGATTGTGAATCGCAGAGAGGCAGGGCCATGGATAATTCACCTTTGTATCTGAGACTTGAGCAGAGTGTAAAGAGAAGGCAATAACTGTTTAATGAATGAATCAACTAAACAGGCACAGCCTTTTTTGACAGCAGGGGTGAGCAAAGAGAAAAATATCAGATTAGTTCTTATTTTTATCATTAGCTGCGAAAGTCCCAGTAGAACATTCTAGCAGGATTTATTCCCCGTAGGAGTGCAGTGGCAGCTTTGGTGGCCATCAGAGCGTCATGATTTGCAACAGATGGGCGACTTTCTAACACATGATTGGACAAAGTGTTCCGATTTTGCATGCAGATGACAAAGGTGATTTTTCGGACTTTAGTACAAGTTTTGTGGTTGGACCTCACTGGACTACATTTGGACCTGGCGCTCCTCTTCAATAAGAGATTTTCTATGCTAAATGAAAGCAGTCCACAAATACAAATGCTGGACTGATGAAATTTTGTGTGCGTGTGTGTGTATCTGTGTGTGTCTGTGCAGCACCTACTATGTTGTCCAGAGCACTATGGGCAAGAGGAAGTCATATATGCAGATCATTTAACTAACACTTACTGAGTGATGACTGTATGCAAAGTGCTGCCCCAGATGCTCTTGAGGATAAAATGATGAATAAGCAAAATTCACTATCCTCATGGGGCTTAAAATCCAGCAAAGGAGATAAGACATGGAGACAAACATCTATACAATGTGGCAGTGGCGGTCGCGATGGTGGCAGCATTTAGTGGCAGCTCTGGAGGAAGAGTGGTGGATCATGAAAGCAGCTGTGGCAGGTGAGCATCAAGAAGGAGGGCATGGCCTCTGCTCTGATCCTGAAACATGGGTAAGGCTACGGTAGACAGAGAAGGGGTAGACAAGAGTAGGGGAGGGGAGACCATCAGACAAGGGGAGTACACTAGAAATGCTCAGACCAAAAAAAGAATAGGTTATTTGAGGGACAAGGCACACCAAAACTTAAATTCGACTAAATCCAGATCACTCAAAGCCTTGCAGGACCCTTAGTGCCTACCTAGTTGACCACAGAATGCGAGAAGTTTTTGAGAATGTAAACGGAACTTATATATACGTAAATACAGCTAAAATGTAAAGTATATACAAAAATGAATATAATTTGGAATACTGTCGACATCTGTTCAAGAGGCAAAACAAAGACATAGCTACTCTTTCCATATGCCATGCGTATGCTAAAATTGACTTTTTATAAAAATTTCATACCAGTGGTATGCTGGTACGTATCCAACAATAGACTCTCTGAAAAGAAAAGCCCAATGTGTCGTGTTTGCTGATTTCTGTGGTGTAAATATTCTTTTTTCTTAAATTTTAAAAAAGATTTTATTTATTTATTTGACAGAGATTACAAGTAGGCAGTGAGGCAGGCAGAGAGAGGGGGAAGCAGGCTCCCTGCTGAGCAGAGAGCCCAATGCTGGGCTCCATCCCAGGACCCTGAGATCATGACCTGAGCTGAAGGCAGAGGCTTAACCCACTGAGCCACCCAGGCGCCCCTGTGGTGTAAATATTCTCATCAGGGCTGATTTCAAGCAACTGATAATGAAGTCACTCAAATGCAAAGTTGGGAAGTGATGCCTATGGCTGTTCACATCAGCTGACTGAGCAACCTCCAGCAGACCACCATTTCAGTCCTGAAAACATTTCATCTGCAGAGATTAGATGCAGCATGTATGTCCAGAGCCCATCAGGAAATAGCGGGACAGTAAGAGCGATGCATTGTAATCATCGGCATCTGTGCATTCTTTCACACTTTCTATGTAGGAAGGAGCTGGAAAGGATTCACATAGGTTATTTCAAGAAAAAAAGCCCTGCTATGACGAGTCTTGGCAGGAGGACATTAGTCTATTCAGGAGGCAGAGACCCACTCAAAATTCTAAAAGAAGTCTTTTTTTCTGACGCATCCTCAGTTTCTCCCTCCTGGTTTGTTTCTGTCCTGGAGATTCCTTCCTGTGCTCCAGAAGCCACTAACTTTATGCTTTCCTCTTGTAAAACTCCTTTACAAGCTGTGTTGGATCCTTTACAGCTGTCAACTCATTTATATTAACATGAAATGACTGATAACTCAGGGTATTACCCATCACCGAGGAATCAGTATTTTAACAAGGGGACCAAACATTAAGTCAAGTAAATAGTGTTTTTAGAGTGGAATTATATGCATTGAGAGCATACGGCGATTCTAAAATAAAACTATTGGTTTTTTTTTAAAAATAGATTAGTTCAAGAAATTGGATATCTATTTCCTTTACAAAAGCAGTCATTTTCCTATAGATCAGAGCCCCTAGGAGGCTTCCTTTTAAAAACAGTGTCCTGTTTCTGTAGACAGTATATTTTTTATAGCTGGGAGATGACTGATGGGCCTGGAGGTGTCTAGGATATATAAATACCCAGGCTGATGACTGTAAGGCCGTACATATCCTGGCTCCTACCCACTCTCCCACCTCATCTCATACCATCTTCCCCTGGGCTCTCCATGTCCCAGACCCACTGGTTTTCTTGGCATTCCAAAATGCCAAGCTCTTTCTCATCTCAGAGCCTCTGTACTTGCTGTTGTCTTTGTGTAAACATATCCAGATCTCCTTCGTAGCTGGATCCTTCCTAAGATCTATCTCCCAGCTCACATACCATCTCCTTGGAGAAACACTCCCTGATGACCTAAAATAAAATGTGTACACACACATGCTCGTGCATGTGCACACACACAGAATCAATCCCCAGCCCAGCATCTTCATTTTAATTTTATTCATGACACTTTTCACTCTCCGAAATTACTGTTCACTTATGTATTGTCTGTTTGTTCCTCCAACTAGAATTTAATCTCCACAAAAGCAGAGGTTTCTGCTTATTCTGTTCATGGCTTCTTCTCAAGGGCTAGAGAAGTGCCTGACACTTAGGAGGTGTTCTATTAAATATCTGATGCATGAACAGATAAGTAAACGAATGAATGCATCTTCAAAGACAAGAAGAGGGACTCAACCTGAAAGAGGTACCTTCTGAGGCAACTACAGAAAGGTCCTTGCAGGAAAGTATATGGGTACAGAAGTTCAGTGATTGCCCCCAATCCTGACTGCTGAACCCTGGTACAGCTCTGCTCAGCAGCACCCTTCCCAGCTGAAGTGGCCATAAATCACAGGATTCATCCAAACCACTGCTCTTCCAATGACTGACCACATTTAAAAAAGGATGCAACATGATGCGGACCCTTTAGACAAAGATCACTTTCCTGCCCCTCTGGCCAGGCAACTCTTACAGTTGCCTCTAAGCAGGCAGGAGGAGATGTGTACCTTTCAATCCAGAAGAAGCAGCCAAATCTGCCTTGCTAATGAGCACAGATACTCCCAGGAAAGCTGTGGGATGTCAAAGGCTTTGCCTCACTATGTGTCTTTTGGTATCACTTGTTTTTAATATTTATTATAGAAAATCTCAAACATATTCAGAACTAGAGAGAATATAATAATAAGCCTTCACATCCCCACCAGCCAGGCGCAAGAATAACTTGGGGGGCCAATCTTGCTTCCTCTCTGCCAGTGGGTCTCAGAGTGTGGTCCCGACCAACAAACAGCCTTAGCATTATCTGGAAACTTGCTAGAAAGGCAAATTCTTGAGTCCCACCCAAGACCGAATCAGAATCTCTGGAGGTGAGGCCGGCATCTGCATTTCAGTAAGCCCTCCAGGTGATTCCAGTGCAGGCCAGGTCTGAGGATCAATGCGGCAGGTCCTCCCTCCCTCCCAGTTCTCTAGAAGCACATATCTGACATCGTTTATTTCATCTGTAAATGTTTCAGTGTACCTCTCAAAAAGATAAGGGTTCCTCTTTGGAAATCACAGCATCTATCATCACAAACCCAAAACAAAGACTACTTCCTCAGGATATCATCAAATATCCTTCCAGTGTGCACATTGCTCCAAACTACCAATGTTCTCTTTCTTCTCATCCTCTCTCTGCTTCCTCCCCAGTCTCATCCCTCTGTCCCCTTCCTTCCTTCCTTCCTTCATTTGTTAAGTTGGTTGGTCTAAACTGGGATCCAAGCTCTGGTGTCTTTCATCTCTCTTTTAATCTATAGAATTCTCCCACATCCCCGCCCACTTTTATTTTTTTTTCCCCTTCCTTGAAGTTTGTTGTTGATGATGAAACCATATTATTTGTCCTTTAGAGTTTCTCCTTGTCAGGTTTTTTTTTTTTTTTTAAAGATTTTATTTATTTATTTGACAGAGAGAAATTACAAGTACATTGAGAGGCAGGCAGAGAGAGAGAGAGAAGGAAGCAGGCTCCCCACTGAGCAGAGAGCCCAATGCGGGACTCGATCCCAGGACCCTGAGATCATGACCTGAGCCGAAGGCAGTGGCCCAACCCACTGAGCCACCCAGGCGCCCCTCCTTGTCAGGTTTTCATGATGAGCTCCACATAATGTTATTTAACTGGTTCCTCTGTTACCTGTAGGTTCTGTTAGTTAGATCCAGAAGCTTGATGGATTCGGGTGTGGCAAGACGCCTTCCTAGATGGTGTATTCTTCTATTAGGGAGTAGGTAACACCAGGCTGTCTCTCCTTTCATGCAAATGCCTAGATTCATTCTTTAGGACTTGCAAAATAATGGTACTCCTTCTTCATGTGTTCATGGACTAATTCCATGAAGAGGAACTACTCATCTTACATTTGTGTAAGATGGGCAAAATACACACTTTACTCTTTTCCTTTATTACCTAGTTTTTAAAAATAGTTTCCTTATTATCCTTCAAAGAAGATCATTCGGTTTTTTTTTTTTTTTAAGTATCATTATGAACTCAAGAATTAAATATATTTAGTGAGTTTAAGTGCAGAGTAGTTTTATTTTATTGATGCTTCAGTGGACCATCTTTGGCTGGTGAGAGTCCAATAGTGGGTTTAAATTCACTGTAGTTTTATTTTATTGATATTTCAATTGCCCATTTTGGCTGGTGAGAGTCTAATCAGGTTGGTTCTGGTGTCCTTTTGACACAACCCGAGTGTTTTCGAGGCTACCTCTCCTTCTGGCATGGCAAGATATTCCAGGCTCATCTTGTCCATTTCCTGTTTCAGATAAAGAATCAACAATTTCTCTAAGGAGCCTCAGTTCCATTTAACAAGTATTTTAACATATTTCCAGATCATGATTTATATACTTACAGAGAGGTGTTCTTTGCTCTGGGTTGGTTATTGTTTATAAGCACCTCAGTGGACAGAGCTAGGAATCATATAAATATATTTAAAAGATAGCATATGGGTTCAGACTGATGATTTCAAACCCAAGACTACAGTGTTTTTGCTGAGACGTATCAGTCTTATATCTGTATCCCCTTTCTTCTACACCAAATATCTTGGTCATTACCAATTAAAATAAATATAATTATTTATTTGACTTATCCTACTCTATCTGTACAGCAGCCTTGGAATCACATTATTAATACTACAAAGAACAATTTAAGATTTTTTTCCCAGTTCTTTTTGTCTTTTGGGTATATCCCATAAAGGAGATACAAGTTACTGTGTCTTACAGTCATTTGAAATATTTCCACTGTCCCACCAACTGGATAACATGTGAGGTTCATTGGATTCAAAAATTTTTACTTTTAGAAACATTTACTTTGTAAGGTTCCTTTGTCTCTAAAATGTCTCCAAATTTGTTTGCTTTTTTCCCAAAGTAACATCTTTGAATTCATAAGGATTATCATTTCCATTAAACTTAATTTTGTTTTATAATTATAAAAAATATTGCACGGTTCACAAAATGAAAACTACAAATCTACAAAGAAATTGAGCTTCTGTCTCTGTCTCCTCCACCCCATCCCCTCCCTCCCTTCCATACAAGTCACTGCTATTTCATCTTTATTGTTTACCCATTCTTTTGTTACAAAAGACAGCAAGACTGGCAAATATAGATGTATATTATTTTCTCCCTCTTTCTTAGACAAATGAGAGCACATTTGCACTTTTTCATGTCTAAAACATGTGACCCTAGAGATCATTCCATAGTAATATATAGAAATATTCCTGTTCTTTTTATAGCTGTATAGTATTCCACCATGTGGCTTTGAGAAGTTTGTGAAACTAGGCCCCTATTGATAGACATAGGATTGTTTCCAGTCTTTTGCTACTAAATAGTGCAGCCATGGAAAGACTTTGCTCATGCCTTTTCATGCTTTGGGACAGACTCTAGAAGTGGAATTGCTGGGTTAAAAGACAAACGTACATGTGATTTTTGCTAGATCCAGTCAACCTCTCCTCCATGAGGGTTGTGCCATTTTTGCTTCCCTACCAGCAATTCCCTGCAGCACGTGTGGTGGAATATACTGGACATTTGCCCATCTGGTGAGCAAGACATAGTTAGTCTAGTGTGGAGCTTTGATTTGAACTTATTTTATGATGGACACATTTATGGATCTTTCTGTAAGTGTACTAGTACAGCACTGTTACAGTCAACACCCACCCCCCCGCACCACCCATCTCTTCTCTGGCTAATTCAGGTTCTGTTTCTCACCCAAGCAAGCAAAACATCCAAAACACACACCAACAGGCCTTGATGAGCTTTGTTGGCATGACTCTTACAAGCAAAGTGGAGCATTTTCTCCTGTGGTTAAGGGCCACTTGCATTTCTTCTTATTTGGGTGATACCTCACTTAGGTCTGGTCGTCACAGGTCAAACAAATTCTCTCCCCAGGTCTCTTGCAGGTGGCATCCCTTGCCTTGAATGCCATGTCCGCCATCTTAGCAGGGCTCCCTCCTCCACAGAAGGCAGTTTCTGCTCAATGGCCCACGTCAGAGAAGTCTGTCCTCATCTGTCTCTCACTAAGGAGCACCCTCTCTCTTTTCTTCCTGTGTTTTATTTCTCTTCAAAGCACTTATCAATAACTGATGGTCTACGTTTATTTGTGTAGTTTTGTTATACCTCTCCCATGGGAATGCAAGCTCCATGAGGGCAGGGCTCCCCTACCTTGTTCACTGTGGTTTCCCTACACACCTATGATGGGGCCTGGTGCACAATGAGAGTTCAGTGAACATGTGTTGGGTGAATGATAACTGAATAAGTGAAATCCTTTTGCTCTGAGTGGCAACTGAGGGCAAGTGCTGCTGGGGATGTGGACAGGACGTAAGTGTATAAAACAGTCTCTGTGAAGGAGAATGAGCCTGAGAAGGAAGAGTGAGGCCAATGAAGGTGCCTCAGGTCACTGGGAAGTGAGGATGGTGAGGTGGGGGTACGGGAGGTCCATAAGAAGTGAGAAGGACACTGAAAGGGGAGAAGGAGGGACACAAAACCCAATGTCCCAAGGCTGCAGCAGCCAGCCCCATGCCATTAGGCAACTGCAATGCCCTCGTTCAGACTCAAGGACAGTCATTCCACCGCTGCCCAGTTAGCACCTACTGAGGTCCAACAAATTCCTGGCAGCTAATCCCAACTGGCATGCTCAGGAAGCCACCATCAACTCTTCTTTGCCTTGCCCTCTTCCCCAGTTCCCAGGGTCTTATCCCTGCCTTGACCCCTCCTTTAAGAAGACATATTTCCCCTTTCTAACCTCCACATCTGAATCCGACAGTGCATTTTTACAAGAGGCAGTACTATGCCTAAGAAGCTGACGTACTTGAAAAATGACAGGGATGAAAAACAAATAGGCTGTTTGCTTAGCCCTCCTGTCTTTGCACATGCAATTCTCTGGGAACTGCTCCTCCTCCTTCCATCCTGCATTCATCTGAGACAGCCCTAATCAGACCAAACCAGTCAGAGTTCTTGTGAGGATTTTCCAAACCAAAACTGGGTCAGGAGAATATCCATGATATTCTAGTATTATTCCAACCAATGCCTCCCTCTTTCTGCAAACTAATTCAGATACTATTTCTGTCACTGACAACCAAAAAAGCCCTAGCTAACTCACATACACGTGCACGTGCGCACGCGTGCGCGCACACACACACAGCCCTGGATTAAATGAGAGGGGACAAAGGGGATGACACTGTGGGAGACATTCATCAGGTTTTCCAACGGTCTCATTGAAACTACCCCTCCTCCTATTTACATTAGGGGTGAGGGAGCTGGCGCCATCCTAAAGCCCTCCAGAAGTACCAGCAGGAGTCCCAGGATGGGTCTCTCAATGAAAATCTCCTCATAGAATCATCCTCCCATCCCCGATGGCTTAGCCTGCTAATTCCCTTCTGAGATTCTGAAGTTATCTAACTATCATTTGGTCACCTGCTTTGAAAATTTGCATATTGGTCTGATACCTACCTCTACTTGGACTGTCATATTTATTATTTTATTGTGTCTCAGCTGCAACTTGGAATTTATCATCCTGTCATACATCATTTCATTATAGCTAACCTAATTCATTAGCATTGCATTATTTGGACTTCCCAATAGGCCCCATTTAGAGAATGAAGAAGTCATTTGCCTGAGATCAAACAGTAGAAAGTGGTAGAGATAGGTTAAATCCAAACCACTTATCTTCAAAGTGTGAACTCTTAACTTCTCTGCTACATAAACTCTAACTTTCTGGGGGCCAGAACGTGAACACTTTTGTACTTTTGAAAGCACTGTAGCGGTGATGTGAAGTCTGGATTGGAAAGTATCAAAGTCTCATCTTCAAGGAGATGGTGCCAGTGACAAGAGTGGGTTTCTTATAGACATGAAAGATTTCATCTGCCAGCAAAATCAAGAAAGTCCTGGGGCACCTGGGTGGTATAGTTGGTTAAGCAACTGACTCTTGGTTTTGGCTCAGGTTGTGATCTCAGGGTCCTGATCTCAGGGTCATGGGAGTGAGCCCTGTGTCAAGCCCTGTGTTGGGCTCTGTGCTTAGCATGGAGTTTGCTTGGGACTCTCTCTTCTTCTTCCTCTGCCCCTCCCTTCTGTGTTTTCTGTCTATCTCTCTCAGTCAGTCAGCCTTTAATAAAAATCAAGAAAGCCTTCATGAAAGAGGAGGGCATTTGATATGAATACTGGGTAGAACTAAGATGGATCTAGGTCTGTGAGAAAGATTAGGGGTTTCAAGACCAGTGAACAGGCCATTTAGTTGGAATGGGAACAGTGAAGAGGGCCATAGTGAGTTATAAGATCTAAAGGGAGGTCATGGAGGGGACCTGGGTGGCTCAGTGGGTTAAAGCCTTTGCCTTCAGCTCAGGTCATGATCCCAGCATCCTGGGATCGAGTCCTGCATCGGGCTCTCTGCTCAGCAGGAAGCCTTCTTCCCCCTCTCTCTGCCTGCCTCTTTGCATACTTGTGATCTCTATCAAATAAATTTAAAAAAAAAATTGGGGCACCTGGGTGGCTCAGTGGGTTAAGCCTCTGCCTTCGGCTCAGGTCATGATCTCAGGGTCCTGGGATCGAGCCCCACATGGGGCTCTCTGCTCAGTGGGGAGCCTGCTTCCTCCTCCTCTCTCTGCCTGCCACTCTGCCTACTTGTGATCTCTCTGTCTGTGTCAAATAAATAAATAAAATATTTTAAAAAATGAAATAAAATAAAGGGAGGTCACGGTCACATAGGTGAGGACTTTGAGTAACAGGGCAAATAGTGATAATATTTCACTCAGTAATGTATGGGATCTTTCAAAAGATTATGAGAAGATCTGTGCACTAGGTTGAATTGGAGTGAAGAAAGACTATAAATATTCATAATTGTAGACTTTTGTCAGCGGGCACTGAGGGGCTGGATTATGGAGATGGAATAGTAATGTAAGGAAAAGGGTAGATATGAGAAACACCATGAGATAGATAGAATGTTTAGGATTTAACAATTAATTGGTTGCCAGTGTAATAGTCGGGGGGGTGGGGAGTAACATGAGGAGGGAGGCAGGCTGGAGATACCAGGAAAAGGATGAGGGGAGGCAGGGAGAGAAGGAGATTCTAAGGTTCCAAGCCTGGGTCAAGAGAGTAAACTTGGGCGCCTGGGTGGCTCAGTGGGTTAAGCCGCTGCCTTCGGCTCAGGTCATGATCTCAGGGTCCTGGGATCGAGGCCCGCATCGGGCTCTCTGCTCGGCGGGGAGCCTGCTTCCCTCTCTCTCTCTCTGCCTGCCTCTCCATCTACTTGTGATTTCTCTCTGTCAAATAAATAAATAAAATCTTTAAAAAAAAAAAAGAGTGTAAACTTTATTTGAAATAACTTAGGTATGTTAAAATGTGAGCAGTTTTATATATCCCTGACAGATACACATTCACAGTTGTTCATTTCAGTCTTTAGCTAATATCTTTAATCTTTACATTAACAACAACAAAAAAAAAAAATTAAAAAAAAGAAGGGGAAGGGTAAAACCTGAGATAATGACTTGTAGTGGTAATAGGTAAGAGATATTAATCAGGTATGGACATTATTGCAAAACTGTTAGAGTTCTGACCAGTTAAAACCCTAGAAACATGCCCCCACCTCAGATCATTCTCCTTCCCAGGTTAAAGCCTAAGACATGGGCAAAAATGACGTGCAAACCTATGAACATTGGTCATTCTCTACAACTACCTCTACTCTCCTTTAAAAAGGCTGAAGCTTCAGTTAGACACGTAAATACATGGAAATATTTGATAAGTCTAACTCTTTATTTGAAACTAACAACTTAAGAAATGCAAAATACTTCTGGAAAAGAAAACATACCATTTTTGGACCTGAATTTCTAATCTAGCCAAGTCTGCTACTTGTCCTGTGCTCCCTCTCTCAACTCGGACAACACCTTCCACCCAGTCATTTTGCATCATAACCCCAGTCACTTTTGGTTCTTTCCTCTGCCAGAGGGGCTGGCTGATCTAGAGGCTCAGTGAGGTTGTCAAAGGGCCCTGTCTCTCTGACTCTGTCCTCTGAAGGTCAATGTCATTCTAAAGTTGATTCCCAGATGGCTTCCAGGAGCAAGCACTGCCTCTATTTCATTCTACAACTGGCCCACTTTGGTCACCTGTTCACCTCTGAACAGACAGTGGCTGGAGAGGTAAGGAATACGCCAACTGGCTTAAGTCAATTTAGACCTATTCCTCCAGTAAGAAGTGGTATTGGTTTTCCTTGAAGTAGAGTTGCATGAGAATGGACGGATGTGAAAGCAAGTATCTGGGTTAGGAGAGAGATGGATGCTGGGTGGACATTCACCAATGTCTACCACTGTTTTGAATGATAGAAACTGCTCTGGGCTAATGAACAGAATAGCAGCATATAAGGAAGTTGGCAGGAAGCTCTTACAGAATTAACAATTCTGAGAAACAGCTTCAGAAACTAGGTTGGAATGAAGAGGGTCTGAACTACAGAAGATAACCTCTGAGATGATGCTGTAGGAAAAAATGAAATAGGATGCTACCACTGGAACCCACAGCCATCAGACTCATCACTTCTTTTCTGCTGCCCTGAGCGATATCTAACTCTTCCTGTGACTTAGTGTAATACTCTCTGAGTGTGGTGTCCAGCTGGTCACGCCTGAGTCATGTGCCCCAAGCCCAACTGCCAGGATATCTAGTTAGGGAAATTTTGGTTCCCATGGCCTCTCAGTAACAGGTGGTAGCCCCACCAAGGGTCATAGAGGGCAGACTTCCCCAACATAGAACATAGGTGGGATGCTGGACAATCCAAAAATAACAAGGGTCTACTATCAGCCTCCTACACACTATGCTTCCCTGCCCACTTATCTTTTTACTTAATTTTTATTTAATACCACCAGATTCATCTGGAACTAGTTCTGGTGATATCACTCCCCTGGCCCACTATCTTCATTGCTTTCCTACTGATGGTAGAATTAAAAGTGTTTTATTTTTTTTTTAAATAGAGTGACATCAACCTACTTCTCCAACCATTTGTTTCTAAGTACTGCTCTGCACACATTTATTTTCCAAATGAACTGAACTTCTTTATATATGGCATATTATTAAAAGTACTCTGCTTCACATTTATTTCCTATATTAAAAGTATATTTATTTCCTATCACTTCAATTCATTCATTCACTCACCCATTCCATTCAATGGTTATTTGATGAACATACTATGACCCAGTCCACAGCAAGGCACTTGGCATAGAAAGATAACAAGTCACCATCTCCTTCTTCAAGGAGGGAAAGGTGGTAAGGAATTACAATATGATAAGACAGGCTAGATAGAATAGAATATTATGTAACCTAAATCATATTTTCTACAATTGATGTTGGTACAAAGTATAGTATGAGCATAAGATAAGAAGTAGCTAAGTTGGTGGGTATTAGAGAGGGCACGGATTGCATGGAGCACTGGGTGTGGTGCAAAAATAATGAATACCGTTATGCTAAAAATAAATAAAAAATAAATTTAAAAAATTAAAAAAAAAAAGAAGTAGCTAAGTCTACCATAAAGAGGGGGCATTTAGAGAAGGTTTCCCTAAGAAAGGAACATTTTGCTGAACTTTGAAAGTTAAGTCATTTGCTAATACCCCAGAAGGGAAGGCAAGTAGGGAGGTGACTATTAGGTATAGTCAGGAGCACAGCATGATGTAGTGTAGTACAAGAAACGATGAGTAGACTAATATTGCAGAAATTCCCAGGTGGAGTCAGAGAATAGGGGTAGAGAACCATGGAAAATGCACTGAGACTGTCAGGCAAGGGCCTAACCATGAAGAGTTTCGTGAGTTATAGATAGGAATTTCAATTTTGTTCCACACACACACAGAGAGAACCAATGAAGGCTGTAATAGTAGCCCCTTGACTCTCCCTGCCTCTAATTTCACTGCTATTGCATCTATCTTGCAAATAATGTGTGGCCAGATAGATCTTTGTACTAAGGAAATATAATCATATTAGTGTCCTTCAGAGTGGAGTGCAAACTTGGAACCAGGGCTACATATATGCAAAAGAATACAGTAAGGAAATATTAAAGACGCAACAGACAAATAGGCCCTTAAGACTTGTGCTGAAAATTTCTCATGCTATCTTATGGGAAAGTCAGCCTCCACCACTAAAATAATGCACATTACTTTCATATACATAATGCACACAAATCCATTATAGCTCTTACCTCACTGAATGATTCAAATGTTTTATCGTATACTCAGCACTCAGCGTGTTGCTAAGCATAAAGCATATAGCAAGTAACCAAGATAATGTCTGATTAATGGGTAAAAGAAAGCATAAGTGAAAGACAAAACAAGCTAATGCCATCCTCACTAGATAGATTAGTTCCGAGCTGTTCTGCCATAGGAACAGCTCTATTTGCTTTAGACTTGGGCGCTCAGCACTAAGTCCCCTGCCCCACCACGCCATTCTTTAACTCCTCAAGCTTTGAGAGCGCCAGAGGTTTACACTTCAAGAACTAAGAAGCATAGCCATGAAGCCTCAGGTGCATTTACGTGTATGAAGAGAAGTGGCTGAAAGTCCACCAAAGGCTTGTGCTCCTTCAATAGTACAGAACTGTTGCTTCCCATCAGGGCTACAGTTCTCAGTCCAAACATGAGCCTGTGATTGTTCTGTCCAGTAGAGTCAAAATAGAATTAATGTATGCCACTTTCAGGCCTGGCCTATAAGAACCGACAGCAGGACCCTCATTTCTCTTCTTCAAACGGATCTTTGGAGCCAGTTTTGAAGACTGTAGAGCCTCTGACAGCCTAGGTGCTCTGAATGGAGCACACTGCTGTTCCTTTCAACATCCTCCTCTACACACTGCCAACGTGGTTTTACATGAGTGGAAAATTAACCTCTTCTCTGGAGGCACCTGGGTGGCTCAGTCGGTTAAGCCTCTGCCTTCAGCTCAGGTCATGATCTCAGAGTCCTGGGATTGAGTCCCGAATCGGGCTCCCTGTTCAGCGGGCAGTCTGCTTTCCCCCCTCTAGTACTCCCCCTGCTTGTGACCTCTCTCTTTCTCATTCTTGCTCTCTCTCTCAAATAAATAAAATCCTTAAAAAAACAAACAAAAAAGACTAATCCTTGAATGTGGAAAGTCTTTCAAAATTTAATTTGAATGTCTTAAATTAGCAAGTAAACAGGTACCCATAATGTTATTTGATGTATAATGGCCAATATGTGTCATGACAGAGACCAAGGAAATAAATGGAGCTTGAGAAAAGAGCTGGAAAGCAAAAGAGATAAAATGAATCAGACCAGAAAAGATTTCCTGATAAACTTCACAATTTTTTAAACAACTAAATTAGAAGTAAACACTGATTATGATTGGTTAGACTTCAAATAAATAAATAAGTCATTGGATTATGTGTAAGAAATATGACTTAGAAATAATGAGAAATACATCCTGATGATGTCACTGCATCTTGTCAATCTTCAGACTGCTAATACCTCACACTTTAAGAAGATTCCATCTCCCTAAAATGTCAGGTAGGGACATCAAATGACTTGCTCTGTATTTCTAAATATTCTAGGGTCAGCCTAAGGAGGAAGGCATCTAAAAAGTCAATCTTGTTTCATAACCCATATCTTCTTTCATGTTACTTTCCCTTTTTTTGGTGTGGTAAATAATAAAGCTAGAATAGAGAAAGGTGAAGAGGGGGAGGTAAGAAGCCACATGGAATGCACAGAAGAGAAGTTTCTGGTATCAGATGTCAGGATGAGTATACACATTCATAACCCTAGACTGGGATTTGAGTTGGGGATATCTGCTAGGCATGGCAATACCTTTGGAAATTTCTAAAATTTGGAGAAATCACATTCTTTCTTTGACTGAGATATGTCTTTTGAGTGTTTTCATAGAATTGGGTATCAAAAATAGAGAAAAAAAAAAGATCTGAGACCCAGGATCAAGCCCCGCACCAGGCTCCTTTGCTCAGCAGAGATCCTGCTTCTCCCTCGCCCACCGCCCATTCCCCCACCTCGTGCTCTCTCTCTGTCTCTCAAATAAATTTTAAAAATCTATAAATAAATAAAGCACACAGAAAATTTTGTTTCCTGTTAAATACAGAAAGTTGTAAGAAACCATTGTTTCACTCTGTCAAAAAAAAAAAAAAAGCCACATGAACTATGTAATCATAGATATTTCAACACCCCATAAGAGAGTTAATGGGAAAAAAAAAAAAAAAAGCCCAAGTGAACTAAATTCCATAAAGTAATGAGCCCTCCTTATGGGAGAAGAAGCATACATATGCTTTCATCTTTCATGTAATAGTGGGAGAAAGAATTTACCAGAGACAGGTATTAGGAGAGATGAGATAAACTCCTCAGAAACTTTTATGGTTTCACGTAGGCTGGAATAATGGATTTGAATCCCACAGAGTCTGAGATGAAGAGCATGTTTGTAAAGCCAATAGTTTATTGAGACCAAAACTAAAATAAAGAAAAAGAGATGTGTGGGACACTATAAAACATTAAACCATAAGTCTCAAAAATAGAAGAGAAAATGATGTAGAAGAAATATTTGAAAAAATAATGGCCAAGATTTTCTCTAAATTGATTGAGGATGTCAATGCATATATCCAAGAAGCTTATTAAACCTCAAGATGAGCAGATCTAGACACATTATAGGTGAACTCCTAAAATTCAAAACTAAAGAGAAATACTAAAAGCAGGAGCAAGAAAAAAACACAATACATACAGGGGAACAACAATAAAAATGACAACTGACTTCTTAGAGAAACAGTGGTGGCCATAATGCAACAGGGAAAACACATTTTAAGTAAAGACACAAAATAATTAACTATCAACCAAGATTTCTATATCCAACAAAAAATTACTTTCAAATATGAAGGCAAACACTTTTGCTTATGAAAATAAATGTAGAATAGTACAGCCCCTTTGGAAAACAGTTTGGGATTTCCTCAGAAAGTTAAACATTAGTTTAAATATGACCCAGAAGTTCTACTAGTAGGTATTTACCCAAGAGAAATGAACACATAGGTTGACACGAAGATGTGTATGTCAATATTCATAGTAGCATTATTATAATAGCCAAAAATTGGAAACAAGACAAGTGTCTATCAACTGGTGACGGATGATCCAAATGTAGTACACTCATACAATAAGATACTATTCATCAATAGAAAGGAATGAATAATCTACTGACATGCTGTAACATCATTAAGCCTCACAAACATTTGCTAAATGAAAAGAAGTAAAAGATCACATGTCATATGATTTTATTTATGTGAAATATTTATAAAAATAGATAAATGATTGCCTGCAGCTGTGGGTGAAAAGGGCACTGTCTGCAAATGGGCATGAAACAAACTTTTTGGGGGAATGAGAATATTCTAAAACTGGTCTGGTAATGCTTGTACAACCCTAAAAGCTTATTAATCATCATTGAATTATATACTTTAAATGGGTGGGTTTTATGATATGTAATTTATGTCTCAATAAAGTTGTTAAACAATATGAAGACAAAATTTAAAAAACATATTCAACAATAAGAAAAGGACAGAGAACTCATTTATTACTTATCTGAACTACTAGAAATGATAAAGAATATTATTTCTACTAAAGAGAAGTAAACCCTGGGGGGAACTCAGATTGACAGGAAGGGATGAAGAGCCTTAGAGGGGTAAATTTATGGGTAAATATACAAGACCTTCATATTATATTTATTTTAAAATTCTTTAAAAGATGATTCATTATTTAAAGTATTTTAATAATAATGAATGGTGGAGTTCATAATATATTCAGAAGATAATTCTATGACAAGGACACAAAGATTGGGTAGGTGAGAAAGGAATTATACTGTGATATTCTTACTTTGTGAAGTAATACAATGTTATTGAAAGTAGACAGTGATATGTTAAAGATGGATATTATAGTCTTTACACTATGAACAATCATCAAAAATAACACAAGGATGACTAGCTAAAAAGTCCACAGAAAGGGATCAAATGCAATACTAAAAAAATAATTGATTTATCCAAGAGACAGCAGTAAAGGAGATCCAGAGTAACATAAACCAGATGGAACAAATAGAGAACAAATGCCAAGATGGTGGCCTTAAACACACCCATATTGATCATTACTTTTTTTTTTTTTTTAAAGATTTTATTTATTTATTTGACAGAGAGAAATTACAAGTACATTGAGAGGCAGGCAGAGAGAGAGAGAGAAGGAAGCAGGCTCCCCACTGAGCAGAGAGCCCAATGCGGGACTCGATCCCAGGACCCTGAGATCATGACCCGAGCCGAAGGCAGCGGCTTAACCCACTGAGCCACCCAGGCGCCCCTGATCATTACTTTAAATGTGAATGGATTGTAAACACTTGAATTAAAAGGCAAAAAATATCACACTGGATAAAAAAGCAAAAAAGCAAGAATATCTTTATCTATATCTATATCCACAAACATGTATACAAAACATATTTTAAAACTAAAGAGACATACTACTTAAAATAAAAGATTAGAAAAATATAAACTATGCAAATAGTAAGCATAAGGAACTTGGTGTGTCTATATTTGTATCACACAAAGTAGACTTTAATATAAAGAGAACTACCAGAGATTAAGGAGATAAGAATAGATAGTTTATAATTTTAAAATCAAGAGAATATAAAGGTGTTTTTTTGTCTCTGTCTTTAAATATCTTAACTTGGGGTGCCTGGGTGGCTCAGTGGGCTAAAGCCTCTGCCTTCGGCTCAGGTCATGATCCCAGGGTCCTGGGATCGAGCCCTGCATTGGGCTCTCTGCTCAGCAGGGAGCCTACTTCCCTTCCTTTCTCTCTGCCTGCCTCTCTGCCTACTTGTGATCTCTGTCTGTAAAATAAATAAATAAACTCTTTTTAAATAAATAAATAAATAAATAAATAAATAAATATCTTAACTCACTCTGCCCTTTTCCTTTCTTATATTTCTGGGATATAAAAAAATTTCACTGAGAAAATATAGCACCAATTCTGCACAAGATTTTTCAGAAAATAGAGGAGGAAGGAACACTGCCAACTCATTTTATGAGGGCAGCATCATGCTGATGCCAAATATTGTTCAAGACATTAAAATAAATACACATAATCTTTTACAGGTAACATGTTTAGAAATCGCTTATAAATATTTATGTACAAGAATTACAAGAGTAAAAATATATGTCCAACCATTTAAATAAATTATAACGAATCTATAGGGTGTGACATTATGCATCTATTAATAGTATGTTTTCAAAGGAACTGATGACATGGGAAAAGACATAAGTAAAATTAAAAAATGTAGTCTGATCCCATTACTATATTATAATATACCTTCATAGAAAAATCATGGGAAGAAATGCACCAAAACTTAACTCTGGGTTGGAGGGATTGCTAGTAATTTTGTTTTCATCTTTTATTTTGCTGTATTTTCCAAATCATCTGTGACATGTGTGCCACTTTAATAATAGAAAAAAAAATCCAATCAGTTATTTAAACAAAAATTTGGATAATGCAACACCATAATTCACAGAATGGTATTTCTCTGAAGAACCTTTGAAAATAATCAGCTCTAAACCTGCTTTTATAGACAGAGAAATCGAGTTCCCCCTCCTAGGTGGACATATGTAACTTGTGCATCAGGTCATGCATAGAGTTGGTGATAGAATCAAGTCCAGAGGGATCTCCCTCCCCCCAATACCATGCCTTTGACTTTAGGGCAAAAAATGAGGAAAATGACATTGTGGTCAGGTGTACAAAAATTCTTCTGATGTAATCACTGGTCTTTGGCCTTTGACACCAGAAGATTGATTCTGGTTTAAGCCATAAGTTCATATGTAAAGTACTTAAACTTATGCTTACCAGTATACTATTTATTTTTGTTTCTGTTTTGTTTTCTTAACTTTATTTTATTTTTTCAGTGTTTCAAGATTCATTGTTTATGCAACACACCCAGTGCTCCATGCAATACATGCCCTCCTTAATACCCACCAACAGACTCAACCAACTCCTCACCCCCTTCCCCTCCAAAACCTTCAGTTTCTCAGAGTCCACAGTCTCTCATGGTTTGTCTCCCCCACTGATTTCCCCCAAATCCCATCTCCTCTCCTTCTCCCAAAGTCCTCCAAGTTATTCCTTATGCTCCACAAGTAAGTGAAACCGTATGATAATTGACACTCTCTGCTTGACTTATTTCACTCAGCATAATCTCCTCCAATCCCATCCACACCGATACAAAAGTTGGGTATTCATCCTTTCTGATGGAGGCATAATATTCCATTGAATATGTGAACCATATCTTCTTTATCCATTCAACTGCTGAAAGGCATCTTGGCTCTTTCCAGTTTGGTGACTGTAGCCATTGCTGCTATGAACATTGGGGTACAGATGGCCCTTCTTTTCACTACATCTGTATCTTTGGGGTAAATACCCAGTAGTGCAATTGCAAGGTCATAGGGTAGTTTTATTTTCAATTTCTTAAGGAATCTCTACACTGTTCTCCAAAGTGGTTGCACCAACTTGCATTCCCACCAACAGTGTAAGAGTGTTCCCCTTTCTCCACATCCTCTCCAACATTTGTTGTTTACTGTCTTGTTAATTTTGGCCATTCTAACTGGTGTAAGGTGATATCTCACTGTGGTTTTGATTTGAATCTCCCTGATGGCTAATGATGATGAACATTTTTTCATGTGTGTGTTAGCCATTTGTATGTCTTCTTTGGACAAGTGTCTGTTCATGTCTTCTGCCCATTTAACCATCTCAACACAAATGCAAGGGATAAGTAACCTTTATATATTTTATAGGGGAATGGGTTCTCCTACCTAAATTTTAATAATATTTTTCCCTATCACTTAAAATATTCCAACTCACTAAAATTGCAAATTAAGATAATCCATCACAAGTAGAATTGTCAACTGCACAAAAAAGCTGCATAGTTTATCAAAGAATTCTGCCACAAAAAAAGAAAAGAAAATCAGTCACTGTTCAAAGTGTCCAGGTTCCACTCAATGAAAGGTTCAGCTTAAAAATCATTCCTGCAACCAGAATCTGGACTGACTCACTAAGAGGTACCTGTTTAATAGAAACTCTTCTAAAGAAAAAAAGGATATATTTCTTTTTTGGCATATGCATGAGTAAATTGAGTCTGTGTGAGAATTAATAATCAAGACCCCTTAATTGCTCAAAATCTGAAGTGACAGCTTGGCTATTTGTTAGACCTGAGCAGAATCCTATATTATGACTGAAATCAAAGCAGCTGTCATTTTCAACCGTAAAGACTAGATTTCCACAAACAGCACATTTAGTAAAGCTGAACAAAATGTCTGTATCTCTTTCTGTGTTGAGGAAATTAAACAGACAATTTGTAGTGGATCTAAGGTGACTGAACCTGGTTTCAGTAGACAATGAGAGAATGCTTTTTAATTCTTTAAGCATTTAATAAAAGGAGGGAAAAAAATCCACACTCAATGGCAGGATTAGTATGTCAGATCACATTCTCCATGAACTGATTGGCTAAAAGAGGATAATGTATATGTCTTTTGTCCTTAAACAGTCATCAAGTGAAATGAGAATCCTAGGTGACAGCTGGCTTTCCTCTGAGATGCAGGGAACATCTGTTGGGGCAATGGATTCTGGGTCCTATTCCGAGCATGTTTTGAGGGGCTTCTCTGCCTCCCACCGATTCTGAAGCTGCACTCACTGTTCTTCATACAGCCCCTTCACATACACATAAAGCTTCTTCCTGTCACATCTGACCTTGTCTGTACAAGCCTTAATCATTTAATCAACATTACTTAAAAGCACATTGGTTCAGGCTTAAAAACACATCACAGGTTCAGGCTCTGGTGTTGCCTCCTCTGCTTGGCTGGAATGGGGAAAGTCATTTACAACCTCTGGGTTTCCGTTTCCTCAACTGTTGGATGAGTGGGTTGGGTGAGGCAGGGAGAGCCACATGGTGCGCCCTGTTGAGAACGATTCTGAGGCTGTTTCCAGAGCTCCCATAAAAGAACATTCAATCAGCAATATCTGTCGTGATGTAGGAGAGAACTGTGACAATAAAACTTCCTAGTCTGAAATGTATCGTGTTGAGTGACACCTAAGACATTTTCCCCAAATTATTTCCACTATTCTTTCTCCCTTACTACAGATAAAGGAAGACTCTCTATCCCATATCCCCATGTTGTTTGCTACCCACCATTAGGCATACTGATGTTGCATTTACATTATTAAGGCAAGTATTGTGAACCCTATTTCATAATAAGAAAATTCTGCCAGAAAGTGAGCATTTTCTTTAAACCATACAGCAAATCTGGAACAAATACTGAGATTTAGGAACATTTATGCACTAATAAACATCTTATCCATTCTACTTACTTGTTTTATAGCTTTTATTGTGCATTTACCCGGATTCCCGGTCTCAAGAAGTTTTAAATCTAGTAGGCCAGGAACATATGCACAGATAACGGAGGTCAACACACAGATGCACGTCCCAGAGGAAGACAGCACTCTTCACCCTGGAGTCCTCCTTGCTTCTTCTCTTTCTCTCTCTAATCCACATCCAACCCGCACCCAAATCCTCTTGATGGAACCTTCAAAGTCTGTCTCAGCTCTGACCATTCTTGCCTCTTCCACTCCTCCCACCTGGTTCAAACCATTATCTTCTCTCACTTGGACTAACGTCTGAGCCTCCTGACTAGTCTCCTGGCTTCCCCTCTGAACCAGTCTACTCCACACAGAAGCCAGAAACACACACCTTTATAGAAGTCAATCAATCTATGCCATTCCCTGTTCTCACCTCCCCATGACTTCCCATTACACTGAGAACAAGATGCAAACTCTTCACCATGGTCTAAAGAACTTTCCTCTTTTGGTCCTGGCCTCTACAGGACCTGATTTTCCACTACTCTGCTTCTTCTTCTTTTTTTTTTTTTTTAATTTTTATTTTTAAGATTTTATTTATTTATTTGACAGAGAAAGATCACAAGTAGGCATAGAGATAGGCAGAGAGAGAGAGAGAGGATGCAGGCTCCCCATTGAGTAGAGAGTCCCATACAGGCCTTGATCCCAGAACCCTAAGATCATGACCTGAACTGAAGGCAGAGGCTTAACCCACTGAGTCACCCAGGTGCCCCTCTGCTTCTTCTTTACTTTGTTCCACCATTAAGATACCCTTGCTGTTGCTTTAACCCACCAACCATACTCCTTCCCCAGGACCCTTGTTCTGTTGATAGCTTTGCATGGAATGCTCTTCCTCCAGACTGTCACATAACTCCTTCACTTCACACAGGCCTGTCTTCAGATGTCACCTGTTCAGGGTGGCCTTTCCTTATGATCCTGTCTACAACAGCATCTGCCCATTTCCTAACACCTTACCCTGCTTTATTTTTCCTAATTGCACTTATTATCACCTACCACGTCATATATTTATTTATTTACTTTTTTACTGGTTTCTCCTTTAGAACATAAGATTTCTGAGGGCAGGAATGTTGAAGATCCCGCATCTGTAAGAGTGGGTGGCAGGCACACAGGAGAGCTCATCAGTAAATGCTTATTCAACAGATGAATGAATGAGTGAATGAATGTAGGAGACAGCTAGAAATTGGAGAAAAACCTGATATTGAACAACACCCAGAACATCATATTATAGTGTGTGTTCCCACTTTTACATCATATGCCAGGGTCACGTTGATGTTAAAAGATTTTACTTAGTTTGAGAGGTAAGCAGCCTAGACCAAGGTATGTCTGTCTCACGTGGAAGGCTGGTCCTCCTGGGTCTGGAGCATGCAAAGCCACCAGCTACACAGTGGAGGGGGGGGAGGTAAGAAGGGGAGCGAGGGATCCCAGAGACAGAGCATCTAAGGAGAGTCATTTGGTATAAATTATATAGCTTCTGGGCAAGTGGGTCTATATCCCAAGTATCAGAATATTAAAATTGATCAGCTGTGGGATGAACCAAACCAGTGTACAGGATCCACATGAATCACTGCCCCTTAATTCCTCTTTCTGCAAAGAGAATTACTTTGAAATCAGCTGACACTGCATGCATCAGTGATATAAAGGAAAATTCTATCTCCCTCAGAGTAAAGTACTGTATGGGAATTCTTATGTAACAGGCACGGTGCTGGCCCTTTACACAGCTAGTTACAGCAAAGCTGGGAGTAGAACTCAAGAAGTCTGGCCCCAGAGACCACCCAGTTAACCATGCACCATGCTGCCTCCCACGAAGAGTGCTGACCCACTCAACCTTGTGCAGGTCCTCCTCTCTGGGCCTCAGTCTCCTGAGGATAACAACAGTATTACCTCTTAGAATTGTCATGAGGCTTCACATGGAAAGTGCCCAGAAAAGGGCCCGGCACACAGCAAGCACCCTACCTATTGTCATTGTATCTGCAGAATCAGTTTCTAGCAGTGGAATTACCGGATCAACTACAGATGTTAAATAGCTTTTCCAGAGTCACCTTGCTGGTAAGTAGGGCCAGGATTGTAGCCCAGCTATGTTTGGCCCCAAAGCTTTTATTCTTACACTCTTGTTAGCTCTGGTTAGTTGATTTCACTGCCAGAATCCTTCTGGTATTGGACAATTCTCAGTCACAGTCTTTCTGGTGATATCTGCACATAGATCTAATTCTGCATGTAGAAACTGTTAATTATCTAACATTCTAATCAAGATGTGTCAAGCCTGGAACATATCTTGTTATGGTGGAGTGCTGATTCCATAAGGGCAGCTAGCGTGGACATTTCATTTTGGTTCTATTCTGAGGTGGCTTCGCAGGGATCTGAAGAAAGCCACATACTTCAGAGTCTCTCGCATACCAATGCTCCACACTCCAAGAGGCTTTATCTTCTAGCTGCAGCTTTCATAAGATACACAGGAGGGAAATTTAATAGCTCCTCTAGTAAACAGCACACACCACCGAGCTGGCAAAATAGGGTACCTCACAGACAGGAAAATAAGTGACTCGGGGAGGGGGGACCCACAGAATGAATACCGTGGACGATGATGGATGAAAAAAACAAAATACAACTGGGTTCAGTCGTAGATGGCTCAGAGAGTTGATGGTGCAGATTGTGTTTGTTTATTTTTACAGTCAGGGTGGGGTGGGTAGGAAGCCAGGAAATTGAGAGGAACGACATTGCTCTGTGGCAATCGGCTCCCCAGACTTCCCTTCCTATGTCCTCAGGAACTCAGTGTATTTGGAATGTTCTTTGTGCTTTATCTCTGCTCCCTGTTATTTTTTTTTTTTTTAAGAAGATTTATTTCCTTATTTGAGAGAGAGAGAGTACACACGAGTGGTAGGGGCAGAGGGAGAGAAAGAATGTCCAGCAGACTCCATGCTGAGCCTAAAGCCTAACGTGGGATTCTCTCTCATGATCCCCAGATCAGGACCTAAGCTGAAACCAAGAGTTGGCTGCACCACCAGACACCTCTCCACTGCCCTTTCATGCTGGCTTCTAGAAAGAGTCAGACGCTAGTGATTATACTGTTAACTAAATGACTTTTATCTTTAAAATAATGTTAGCCATTTAAGATTATAATTGGATTTCAACAGGCCCCCACTAAGCATAAGTCATGGGTGTAAATGGGTACATTAAAGTGTACCGTTAGGGTACTCCCCAGTGGAAGAAGGAAATTTTAGAGTAGGTCCCTACTAAGATCTCTGAAACCACCGTAACTAGACAGTCATTGTCATCTCTGTTCATAGGGAAGGCCTGAACTATGAACATCCAAAACACTGTTGTCTTAATCCAGCTCATCTATAATATTTTCCAATGACTTTAACCAGGGTGCTATAAAGTCACAACTTTAAGTAAAAAATGACAGGTTAATCAATGGGATAAAGAGGAGGGAATGACTTATTTTTACCAAAATCTCTAAAAATGGCCCACTTCCCTTCATCCCAGCCCATCTTTCTCCTCCAAGGACTGATTTCAGGGGCCTAGGCCCAGAACAGGAAAATTACATCATCTGGATCATCTGGATGAACAGGCTTCATCAGCCTCTTCCCCCAGGCTGAAGTAAAGACAGTCTTCAGCAGGCCTCCCTGAGTGCCAATAAATGCCATTCCAAGCCTGAACCCTCCCCTAGAATATCAGATAGGAAAAATATTCTCAAAACTCTGACTCAAACATTCATTATGTTCTATAGCTTTGTGGAACTCATCCAAGTAAAATTCCCCTGGGAGATCCAGGCTCCAGGCCAGGAACAGGAAGTTGTCAGGGTAACCTGGGGACACAGAGTACCTTGGAGGGATCAGAGAAAAAGTGGAGCTCTGTCACTGACAAGGAAGACACCTCTGAAGATGAGAGTCACCCATTCTCCATCTGAAACCTTCAGCCATGATCTGTTCTTGGAGGGGGCATTCTGGAAGACCTCCAGACCAGCCCAGCTATAGGTGGGAGCAAGTGGAGGTTGATGGGTCCTGCACAGACAACCCTTAGTAAATGAACCGCAGTCACTAGGGCAGAGTTCTCTATTAACTTAGTAAGAATTTCACCTCAAATAAGAGGAAATCTCCTTTTTGTATAAAGTAAGGGCAAGTTTGGTGCTCTGACACAGGTTCGGCTTAAAAACTTGTTATGATTATAAACGTCCCTATTTAACCTCACAGTTAATACCTGGAGTAGACACTAGGGTGAGATGTGGGATTTATTCATTAGTTCCCAAGCTTAACTGATTAATACGTATTTCAATCTTTTTTAGAGAGAAAAATATGGAAGCTTGCCCAGGACCATGTTTAATTTCCCAGGTGGCAAAGAAGGAAACACTGATTTATTTACAGAGAACAGCAGTTGCTTACATGACTTTGGAGCATGATAAATGGGAATTTCATATACATAATTATGGACACAAGAAGTCTCTTTCCATGTTACCGGACTTTCAAACTTGAATTGTCTATAAATGACATTTTCAAGACCCTCGGAATTTTCTTCTCATTCCTCAGGACTTTAACTCTGGGAGTCATAACCCCTAGTTTACCTTCTCAGGCGTGTAGACATTTTTGTTTGATGTAGGATCTAAACCAAGACATATTTGGTACAATTGCGAAGGGCAGTTTTCCAGCAGTTACGTTTGCTTCTAAATGTCAGTCACTGTTATCCTGCAGTCTGTTATTAAAAGTTTTCAGGGTTTAGGGTGCGGCCATGTGAGCATGGTCCACATCTGCCCACATGTATCTTTGCATATTGTGTTTGTGTGTAGATTCACGGTCTTACGGTTGGAAGTGACCTTAGACTGCACTCAGAGCAGAGGTTTTCAACCCCAGTTACTTAGCTGAATCACCTGGGGACCTTTTAAAAGTCCTGATCATCAAATTAGTGACATCCAAACATGGGTTGTGGTCCTCTAGTTCCCATTATGGTTCCAGTGTCAGTTTCTTGGCTTTGATGTTGCCACTGGGAAAAGTTGTGGGAGGGTACAAGAAACTTCTCTATAAGATCTTTGCAACTTCCTATGAATCTATAATTATTTCAGAACATCCTAAAGCACAGGCCAGAGGCTAGACCAATTAAATGAGAAGTTCTTGGGGAGACCCTGCAATCAGTCTTTCTTAAAGTCCCACCCCACCCCACCCTAGGTGATCACAAAGTGAGGCCATTGTAGAATCACTGATCTTTTCCATCTAGGTACCTGATGTCTACATATTTTGCAATCTCCTCACATGTTGCTTATCATTTAATAGTAATGAAGCACATTTCAATTACTGAACAAAATATTTATTATGAACTCACTAATATTCTAGGAAATATATATATGTTTTAGGCAGTATGCTTAGTTAACTTTGTAAATAATTCCTAAATTGTATTTGAATAGACATTCGTTCACCCTAAGGGCTTCCCAGCAATTGTTCACAGTGGCAGGAATGAACATGTTATTATGGCCTAGAGACTTAAAAAATTACCACTGTAAAGAAAAATATAGACATACTTTCCCCACAACGAAAGCAGGTCAAAAATAAAAGAATATTCTATTTGTTGCTTAATAGATACCTGTTGAGCTTCAAAACTTTTGCAATTCACAACCAGAATTTGTCTCCCCAAATAATAAATAAAGGCAAAAGACCTTACTTAGATATCAGCCTGAGGTGAAGGTGAATTTGCAATAAATTTATTTCTCAATCTAAAATTCTACAGCTCTGGTTTTGACTACTGTGTACCAGCCCTGTGATGTTAGTTATTGAAAGACTCTCAGAAAATCCTCTCCATATATCCATATGCATGCAGACTGAGAAGGAGTGTTGCAAAAAAAAAAAAAGGAAAACTGCAAAATGAGGGAAGTTTATCATTAGGCCATTTCTTCCTTCATTGGCAAAACAGAGCATATTTCAAATACAGAAGCCTTCCATGGTCAGGAAACCCACAGAGGTTTCTTACGAGACTAAATTGGTCATATAGCTCCCATTCAAGACTGGCTAAAAATACATGTCCAATAGGGTTCTGCACATGACCTCCACATGAGAATGTATAATACTATGGGAGGTAAGACTGCTCCAGAGGAATACAGTGAGAAATGGAAACAAAAAAAAGAAGAGAGATTTTTTTCCACAGTAACAACTACTACCTACATGTCCACATATATAATCTGATAGGTAAGTGATAAAGAAAACTAATAGCTGATCATTTACTTGATCTTAACGCATCACCTACATTGCCACAGTCACCAAACAAACCTAAGGACAGTGACTCTGTTAGATCACCATGGGAATAGGGCTTGCTATTTTTTCTAAGAGCAAGTAGTATTTTTATTACAAGTTCTCAGGAAGGCAAATTTAGGACAAAGAGAAGCAGACACGGTATACCAATTCAAAGGTGTATTAAATGGAATGATTTCAACTATATTCATAACTTCTTAGCCCAATTTTAGATCTGATTTTTTTCTAGTTACCATACAACTCAAGGGGCAGCCAAATCTTTCAGGCCCATGATCATAAACAACATCTGTGGGAACCAAGCACATAATGAAATGGGCCGAAAAACATGGAAAACACCCACAGTACGAGGTCTGTGGTGAACAGGTAAAGAGGGGAGTATATAATTGTTTGTCTTTTCAATTTTTTAAATACTTATTTATTTCTTTGAGAGTGTGTGTGTACATGAGAGTGGGGGAAGGGGCAGAGAGAGAGGAAAAAGAATCTTCAAGTGAGGGGTGGGGGGAGAGGAATAGCAGACTCATTCCATTACCCTGAGATCACAATCTGAGCCAAAACCAAGAGCCTGACACTTAACCAACTGAGCCACCCAGCTGCCCCATTTTTTTAATTGATATACAATTGACATAAAACATTATATTAGTTTCAGGTGTACAACATAATGATTTGATATCTGTGTATATTGCACAATGATCACAGTAAGTCTACTTAACACTCATCACCACACACAGCTACGATTATTTTCTTGTGATGAGAACTTTCTTTAAAAGTTTTTATTTAGGGGCGCCTGGGTGGCTCAGTGGGTTAAGCCTCTGCCTTTGGCTTAGGTCATGATCTCAGGGTCCTGCGATCAAGCCCCACATTGGGTTCTCTGCTCAGCGGGGAGCCTGCTTCCCTCTCTCTCTCTGTATGCCTCTCTGCCTGTTTGTGATCTCTCAAATAAATAAAATCTTTAAAAAAAAAAAAGTTTTTATTTATATTCTAGTTAGTTAACATACAGGGTAATATTAGTTTCAGGTGTACAATACAGTGATTCTACACTTCCACACAACACCCGGTGCTCATTGCAAGTGCACTTCTTAACCCTCATCTCCTGTTTAACCTTCCCCTGGTAACCATCATCTTGGTTTGCCTCTCTGTTTTTCCCTTTTGCTCATTTGTTTTGTTCCTTAAATTCCACACGGGAGTGAAATCATCTGGTATTTGTCTTTCCCTGACTGACTGACTTCGCTTAGCTTACTACTCTCCAGCTCCATCTATTTTCATTACAAATGGCAAGATTTCATCATCTTTTATGGCTGAGTAAAAGTAAAAGATATTCCACTGTATATTTATACCACATTGTCTCTATCCATTCAACAGTCAAAAGACACTTGGGCTGCTTCTCCAATTGGCTAGCTGTAGATAATGCTGCTTTAAAGTGATGAGAACTTTTATGATCTACTCTCTTAGCAACCCTCAAGTAGACAATACAGTGTTAACGGTAGTCACCATAGGCTTGTTATTTGTAACTGAGATCTTCGACCATATACAGTAATGCTTCTCAGATTTTACTGTGCCCAGATTCACCTGAGGGTCTCATAAAAAACACAGAATCTGGGTCACAAGGTCTGGAGTAGAACTGGGATTCCACATTCCTAACAACTCCCAGAGACAGTGGCCCCTGCTGCTTCAAGTACATCTGAGTGTGGGCAGCCAGCAGTCTATCATGCTACCGTATTACAAGAGTGACCAGGAGAAGGGAGTGGTTCCCCTCAACTCTCTCATCACAACCACTCTCATAGACAGTGTCTTTGTGGCAGTGGCATCAGGAATTATACCACAGCGTGGTAGGAGAGAAGATGATGAAGCTAGCCCAGGTTCTTTCTGTCTTTAAATAACTTTAGATATGCTTCATTTCCTCTGGGTGCCAAATTAAGAACTGTATCCTTTTTAAAAAATATAAATAGAAACAGGAATCTAAAATTATGGATTATTCAAAATCTTCTTGAAGTTTTCACAGAATTCTGTGCTTCGATTTCTTATGTGTCTCAGTACTTTAGGATGAGAGATCCTATTTCTGGCCCAAAACAAAGAAAAAGCAACTCTTTAT
Source organism: Mustela erminea (assembly GCF_009829155.1). Lineage (NCBI taxonomy): Eukaryota > Metazoa > Chordata > Mammalia > Carnivora > Mustelidae > Mustela > Mustela erminea. The sequence continues at coordinate 92,721,074 of NC_045617.1, forward strand.
GACTTGTAGGATTGGCATAGTAATGTAATTGTTATCTCTTTCGTAAGCCACAAATATGTCTCATAACTATTATGAAAGACATTTGAAAGGGTAAACTTACATGGAAAAGTGCTAGACCACTGGTTATTTATTCCGGATCAAAGACCACTTTGAGAATAAGATGGAATCTAGGAACTTTCTGCTTCAATAGGACGATGCAAAAGCAAGTGGTTCACAGACTCTCAGAACGTTCCAGAAGCCCTGTGGCTGTATGAAGGCTGTAGGGTTTAACAGAAGCTATTCTGGATTCAGGGGAGGAGGGGGATGGCTCTGGATCCTCAGTCAACCAGGCTGGACACAGGGCTAGTGTCAGCCCTATGCCAGTCTTTGGCCTCCTCTTCTGTAAGTTAAGAAGCAATGGTGGCTAAGACTCTATTCCCTCTAGGAGGTCATGATTAAACCCAATCTCACTCAGTTCAGATGTTACAGCTTAAAATACTTTAAAAAAATCACTGATTCTCTGGCTAGTTCATACATAACACAAAGCCCAGGGTTACAAGGTAGCTAGTCATGAACTCAGCTTGAGAAATCCTTGGTACTACCATTTCCATTGCCACTGGGTAACCTAAGAAACTCATCATTTACCTTCAAGAGTTCCAAGGAAAGCAGAGAAATGAGAAGATATTGAGCCATGACTCATAACTCAGATAAAGCTTGGGGTGACCTTCAGAGGCTGATCCAAGGACCCTAAGAAAGCCCTTTGGTTGAAGTGCTCAAAAATCAAAGTGGGAGAATCATTGTTTCCACGATGGTCCTGAGTGGCCTAAGGGCCGGTGTATTGCTCCATTCAGACTGGCCAAGTCCTTTCTTATTGACCGGGCTGGCTAAATTTCCAACCTGCCACCGCCAAAGGCTGCCTCAGGAAGGGGAAGTTTGCAGAGTAGTCTTGGATTAGAACATCTGCCATGAAGACACAGACATGCGTCATCCTGAGGGCCAGGAAAGGTTCACATGATTGGTCTACTTCACAAGGCACTTTTGGAAACTGAGTCAGCTAGTCAGTGACTAAGTGAAAAAGGATAGATGGCACCAAGGATCAGAATCCACGTTCCCATTCACACTCCTGCCAGCTCGGTAAACTGAACTAACAAATATAAAGGCCAATTCTGAGTCACGTTTCTCCTCTGATCTTCTTGTGTGAACTTGGGATCCATGAAGTAGCTGCTGTCCCTTCTTGTGCTGTTCTCTATATGCCCTTTCTCTAGCTCAGTGGTTCCAGGGCCACACTCCCTGAGACTCAGATTTTACTTGTCTGGAGTGAAGCCCAGAGGGTGGGTTTTTTTTTTTTTTTTTAAAGTTTTCTCAAGTGACACTAATGTGTGTCCACAGTTGAGAACCTCTTCTCCAGCCCACCTGTGGTTTCCTGGGGGGAACCACTCCTCTTAGAGAGAGAGAGATGCACTCCATGTGGTCAGGGAAGAGGCACGGAGGGATCTGGACACCTGCGCAGGTCTGTGCTCTGGTGGATAGGAAAAGCTCTGCAAGGGGGATGCTGGCGTTCTCAACGTCATCGAGGAGAAAACTGAGACTCAGAGGGAGGGAAACTTGCCCAAGTACTATAATGAGTAAATGGGAGAAATGAATTCTAACTCAGGCCCTGGCTTGTCACACATCAGCACACTGTTTCTCTGCAATGAACACTTACAAAGGGATACAGAAATTACTTCCCCACACATTGTCCAAACCAGCCATTTCAATCCCTTTGTGATATGAACATTGTATTATACCCATTTTACCAAATAGGAGAACTGAAACTGAGAGAGGTTAAGGGCCCTGTCCAAGTTTAATGGTTAGAAAATGAAATAGAACTCTCTAGTTTTCTCAATATTTACTTTCTGAGGCCAGTCTTGGTTCATTCAGTTCTCCTTATAATTTTGTTGTGATGAAATTGACCCCCACCCCCCCCCACTATGCAGACCAGTTATTGCCAGGGATTAGGCTATCTCACTAGTAAGTAATAAGTGGGGCAGGTTGTTACACCAAGCCACCACTCTCCAAGACCTGAGAAACTGGCCACTGGCTGAAGACAGTGGCAAACTCATCCCATTGTGCTTGAGTCTGCCTCAGCATTGACACTGGAAGTCCTGCATTCTGGAAATCCTCTCAACCTTGGGAAAACCAGGATGGTTGGTCATCCCAGCCGAAGACAAACCTCAGGGCAACTAAATGTGAGTTCAGGAGGCTGAGCCCGAGGCTTCCCATTAGAGGAGACATTAGGTCCTAGAAAAGTATCCATATCTGGCTGTGTTTTTAAAATTCAGGTGGAAATGTGAAGTGATTCATAAAAAATGGTTCATAATTATCACCAGGGTAATTTATGGCACGGAAACCGGGCCTTAGTTCGGGAGTGAGGTATTGGCTAGCAACATTTAGGTAATGATTGTAAATATATCATGGTAATAAAACATAAAACATTCATATATTGCTTATTGGATGCCAGGCATTGAGTGCTTTAAAACCCATAATAACCATCTAATTCCCTCAGGAACTATGTGAGAGAGGCCCTAGTGTACTTCCTGTGCTAGAGACAGGGTTGCAGAAGCCCAGAGAGGTTGACATGTTCAAGGTCACACAGCTAGTAAGTGTTGAACGACGATGGTTTTAATTGTTCATAAGGATTTCTTAACTAGGATACCAACCCTCTGGCAGGTGTTAGCAAGAAGAATTGTAAACTGCCTGGAAAAGGCAGACAACATAAAGAAGAGGCTAGGACCAGGAAAAGTGTTTGAAGTAGTTCGGTATTCACCTTGTCCAGGGCAGAAAGAGAGACTTGGAATGTCTTGGAGTCACTCCCGACTTCCAGCCAAGATATTATCTTTCCTTCTCCTCACCAGAGGACGCATAGGCTTAATGTGAACTGGAAAAATCTATCCGGTCACCTCAGAACTAATTTATGTACAAAATCTTTAGTTTATTTTTACAACATGCAAATCAGAGATACAGACGGAAAATTCAATAACGTTATAATCCTGGTGCTGCCCTAGGTCTAGGATGACATTTATCTAGGCAAAAGCACTTTTGTGGTCCTAGGAATGGTGGTTGTGGCATTTTAAAACCGCATTAGACCCTGCTGCAGAAATCCCTTCTTCTACTTTTGTAAATCCTGTGGGGTAAGACAGAATTTATCAAGTCAATAAAAAATACACTTCAATAATGACCATACTGTGTGTTTGGGGCCTCCTGCCCACTAACTGCCGTAACACTTCAGAAGGGCTTCTCAGGGCAGCTTATTTGAAGCAGAGATGGTGATGGAAGAAAGGAAGACACCCCCCTCCCAATAGAGGAAGGGCTCAAGCCCCAGGTATCTCCAAGTGCCTGTCAAAGGACCTGGGATTCTCCCACCCTTGATCTTCTCTAGTCTTAACTGACACATCCCTGGTTAAAATGTGAGTGCCCCATGTAGTGGGAACATTAGCAACTCCTGATCCCTGAACAGAAACTATTGGAGAGTTTTCATACTCTCTCATCTGTTATATTTGATGGGTGATTTTCAACCTCCCCCATGCCCAGGCTCCATGACACTTGGTTTCAGTTGGTTGGGAGTAGAGCCCAGCCACACGAGTTGTTAGAGGCCCAGGCGACTTGAATGTGCTGCCCATGGTGGTCTCCATCAATGGCTCCCAGCCCAGACTATACATTAGAACCACCTGAGAAATTAGGAAAAATCCTAGTGCCCAGGCTACACTCCTGGCCCATGAAATCTGAATCTTCAGGAGTAAGCCCAAGAATCAGTATTGTTTAAAGCTGCCAGACAATACCAATATGTGGCCAGAGCAAAAAATCACCAGGTCAGGTGATGGCTAGGGGCGGCTGACAGCAGGTGAATCCTACTGTGTTAAGAGTCTTCCGGGGAGGGTGGGGGACCACAGGAGCACCTGGATGGCCCAGGGGGTTGGGTGTCTGCCTTCTTCTCGGATCACAATCCAGAGTCCAGGGACCGAACCCCGCGTCAGGCTCCCTGTTCAGTGGGGAGCCTTCTTCTCCCTCTCCCTCTGCCTGCTGCTCCCCCTGCTTGTGTGCTTCCTTCCTCTCTCTCTAATTAAAAAAAAAAAAAAAAAAAAAAAGGAGTCTTGCCGTTCCATCCATCCATATCTAATACTCTGTGGTTCCTTCTAATGGAGTTGGTTCCCAAACGTGACCATACCAGAATCACATGGAGAGCTCATGAAAACAGTCTTCCAGGCACCAGCCCCAGACGTTCTGACTCATTAATTCTAGGATAAGGACACAAGAATTTGCATTTCTAACCAAGTTTTCAAGGGATGCTACTACCACCCCAAAGGTCACATTGTGGAGACCGCAGCTCTAAGACACAGTGATTACTGGACTTCAACAGCATTGAGAACAGAACGCAGGACAAGTCATTTTTTAAGAGACAAATAATTGAGAAAAACAATTACACGGGGCTGCCAAGGATCAGCCCCACAGGCAATCTGGACAGTTAAAGTGGAATGCAGAGCCACTGGGTACTCAAATGCAAAGTAGATGAGAAGTGAGAAGGTAGCAAAGACACACTCCATCTCTGCCCACACTGGGCCTCAAGCCTGGAGCTATTTGCCACTCAAATCACAGAAGGTAAAAATGTCAGAGCCTGTGCTGATTTCACCAATAACTTCATTCCAATTCTGTCAGAACTCTCCAGCGAATCTGTTTATAATCTTCCAACTATTCATGTTTTTTGAATTGGGTTATTTATGATAGCTTTCTGGACATATATATTTGGATATATTCAAGCTATGTTTGAACACATAAAAAGTGCATAATCGTTGCTCTGAATGATTTGGGATGATCAAAAGACAGAACCATGGAAAACGAGGAAAAGGCAAATGGCAGAGGATGGATGAGGAGCCTGACAAGTGTTAAGCATCAGTTGTGGGTTAGTGTGACTATATCTTGTTTATTTCTTATCAAAAATAGTTCAATAACAGGAGTTACAATGTACAGATGCTAGAGTCAAAGGTCAGAGATCACCAATCATTAGTCTAAGCTTCTAGAGCTCACAGAACAAGAACCAAGAGGTGAATCTGGGTGTGTCTGACTCCAAAGCCCAGGCACATCCCACCGTGCGCTTTCCCCATCGCTCCCTCCACACATACCCTGTTCCTTTGTGTCACCTACTCTGAGGCTCTGGAAAAATCACTGGCTTTCCTAATCTAGGGTGTCTCAAACTCTCATATGATGATAATCCCTGAGGAATCTTGTTAAAAATGCAGATTCTATGGGGGGAGGTGGCTATGATTCTGCACTTTCAAATCGGCTCCTGGGTGATGCAGATAACTCCCACAAGTTCAAGTTCCACACGTATCACAGTTTCAGGAGATCTGGGTGGAAGGATAGCTCTATGTAAGCGAGAAAAGGCAACAACACATTTCCAAAAGAATGACTTCGAAGGAGAGGGCATTGGCTTAAGAAATGGAAGCTGATGAAGAAATGGAGCAGGGGCAGGGCTTACAAAATACAAAAACAGCTGGTTACATATTAATTGTAAATAGTCAATCAACCATCCATTTGGTGTCAAACTGGCAAAATGAACCATATCTGTATTGGGTTCAATCCAATGAACTTCTGCGTGACTACAGCGGGGAAGAATCTGGAAGAGTGACTTGCCTGTTGATACAAGAGATAGAAGTTCTCCCGTGTATGGTTCCAATGTATGTTTTTAAGAAGTTGCTATGTTTGTACAGCAGTGGATGCAGAGAGATGATATATTGGCAGGTCTTCCCTTTAGTCCCATGTATGTGTAAAACTTGACTTGGGTCTTTAGAAAAATAACTCGACCATACACAGCGATAGTGATTTATGTCAAAACATCTGGATACTCTTTCCATCACAGCATGGTTTTAGGCTAGACCCTGTTTCAAACCAATGCCAGTATTTTTTTTTAACATTTCTGTGCTTCCAGAATTTCTCTATGGATGGCAGCCCTGACGTGCTAAAGAGAAAATCGATTTGGCTGCACAGCCAGCCCAGAGTATGAGAAGGGACACCAAGAACATTGTCCTGGCGGGGAGGGTGAGAGAAAGTTGAGCCGCCTGGAATGAGACTGGAAGTCAAAGTAAAATAAGTTGAAATCTCTGGGGACAGGAAGTAAGAGGGAGTAACACTGCCAGAAGCACTAGGAATATACAGGAACAGGAAACACTTTGACAAGAGCCAGGTTTTAAACTAAGAAAGAGAGAGGTGTACAGGCTTCAGCTACACTTCCTGGACTTTCAATTCATACTGGATTTCCATAATTCTACAAGTTCCGGAGGAAAAAATCCAATCAACCACCTATTTTTATTTTTAAAAATTTTTTAGGAGAAAACGAGTTTAAATACTGTTATGATCTGAAATAATGACTGAACAAGCTATTTATAAGTCACATTGATGTTGCCTTGGTCTCTTGATTTTAACAAGGAACTTGTAAGTAAATTGAGATTATAGTTGAATAAAATGACATGTCTACCTAGTGAAAGAAAGAGATATCTTGTAAATTTGGAAAACTAACACTTTTTTATAGTTTGCTTTATTCACGAGCTGGGGTGCCAATTTTTCTTGGGGTGACGTGACACCTAGATTTCTTGACCTATGGATTAGTTTAAATTTTCTTAGCAGAAATGATGCCAAGAGGTTGTCTTTATACAGTTCCTAAAGGAACTACTAAAGGTTTTATTTCAGGAATCAGAAAGACTGGAGATGTTGCTGATACCTAAGGAGGGGTTCAGGGGAATTCTAATCTGTGGCTATTCTTCTTTAAAGAGATGAAACAATGAGAGCTTACATATTTTATCTGAACTTTTCAAACACATATCATCATGGTTTGAGAATTTCAGCAGAGATGAAATTTTAGGAGACAGAAAAACATCAATAAAACAGGGATCTGAAATGTAAACCTTTACTAAAGTCTTGGACTTCAAAATATGGCTCATCTCACAAGCCAACTCCAATCAATTCACATGGACTATTGTGTTGAGAAGGATTCTGAGGTCTAGTATTAGACAGCACCAAGAAGTGATGTTCGTCATCAACCTAGTTTAGGATAGTGAAAATACTTCTGCCATGAATGTGTCACCCATTTGGGGTCCATACATGATCAAAGGCTTTATATTTAAATGGGAGAATTTATTAATAACTTATCTTCTGCTCAAGAGGAGTGAACCTACGCAACATGTATTTATTTAGAGAAAATGAATGGACCAGCCAGGATTTTCTGCAAATCATAAATGCTGTAGGATTTAGCCTTCATTATATGGTAAGCCATACGCTCACCATGAGGAAATGTTGATCAATGGAGTGACAAACCGAATAAATCCTTGAAGAGGTGATAGTCTATATTGCCACAAATATCATACAGGAGGCTGACACTTTCCTCTATTAAAGCGTGCATTATGCTAGAAATTTGATTATGTCATGGTTCTGTATTTTCATTTTGTATTCTTTCCCCCTGACTGTAACTTGGCTTCAGAGAGGAAGTCCAAATAACCTAAGGAAAGGCAGGATGATGACAGGTATGGACCCAGCTGATGTGTTCATCATGATCACAGTGAGAAGACAAGGTAATTGCAGTGAATTTTCTCCCTTTTATGCCCTTCCATTGTTAGTGGAATAAATACATTGCTTCATGCCAAAATGTATCCTCAGCCTTCTGCTCTCATGCCTCCCCATGGAAAACTCAGCGAAGCTTACTTTAGCTCATTCTTACCCTCAGGGTATAAAGCACTGATAACACAGATTTTGCTATCCATGGTATTTGCACTGTGTGATGCCGAAATTATTAAGACTAACTTTAATAACAGAAAATTTGCATAAACAGAAACTGATTTTTTTTTTTAAATCAGACTTACTCTCCAACAAAAATAATCCAGGACTATAAAGGGGGAATTAATAGGAAACTCAGATTTCTATGAAAATTACCACCTCTTTTTCATTTCAAATAGTGAAGAACACTGCAAGGGTCTGACTGTGCTGTTTCATTTGACTTTCTTTTCTTGTGTGTATCCTAGATCAGATTGGAGGTTCTGCCACATTGTATAATTGAGCTGAGCACAGGCTGCAGTATAATGAGTAGTAGGTATTTCAGGAATTTGGAAAGAAATGCATTATCTCTAATCTTACAGTTTTCCAACTTATTGAATTCCAACTTAGAAGTACATCATTCTTTAAAAAAAAAAAAAAAAAAAAAAAAGCTAAATCATATCCAAAAATAAGAAACTAGGACATTCAGTTAAAACAACAGTGAGAAGCAAGAAGAAGATTCTGAAGATCTATAAATAGGAATCTAGCTGAAGGATAAGTAAGGTCCATGATTTATTTCTTCTTCTTACTTAGGCATGCATCAAGGAGCTTACCCTCAAAACCACAAAAATGAGGGGCGCCGTGGTGGCTCAGTTGGTTGAGCATCTGCCTTTGGCTCAGATCATGGGATCGAGCCCTGCTTCGGGCTCTCTGCACGGTGGGGAGCCTGCTTCCTCCTCTCTCTTTCTGTCTCTCTGCCTACTTGTAATCTCTCTCTCTCTCTCTCTGTCAAGTAAATAAATAAAATCCTTAAAAAAACCACACACACAGAAATGAATGAACTAGCATAGAAGGAAATTAACTGACTTTAATTTTGGTAATTGCTTATTATCTTTGGGGACTTCCTTTACTATTTATTTTACAGAGGTGTAACTATAACATATGGTTAAAAGATGTGTATTGGTTTGATATAATTTCAAATCCACTTGTTTATGACTGAAATGAAACTGTTTTAATTTACTTATGACCAAGACCAAAAAAAAAAAAAAAGTCATTTTTATATAAGAATGTAGTAAATTGTGTCAGGATGTCATCCCATCTGTTCTCACTGATACGAACTCAATAGCTTAGCTGCTGAGGGGCCCCCTGGGTGGCTTATCGATAAAAACACATGATGAAGCAGCTATGGCAAAGGACATTTAGACGATAAATACCAAGAGTTTGTGAGGACTATCTAAGAGTGTTATAGCTCTCTGAAATGGCAAGATTTCATCTTTTTTATGGCAGAGCAATAGTCCATTGTATATACATAACACATTTTCTTTATCCATTCATCTATCAGTGGATACTTGGGTTGCTTGCGTATCTTGGCTACTGTAAATAATGATGCAATTGGGATACATATATCTTTTTGAATTAGTGTTTTCATTTTAAGTAAAACACCCCATAGTGAAATTCCTAGTTCATAAGGTATTCTTACTTTCAGTTTTTTGAAGCGCCTCCATACTGATATCCACAGTGGTTGTACCAATTTGCATTCTCAAAAACCAGGCAGGAGGGTTCCCTTTTCCCTGCATCCTCATCAACACTTAATATTTCTAGTCTCCGATACCTGCCACTCTGACCAGTGTGAGATGACAACACGGATGAACCTAGAGGGTATTATGCTAAATGAAATAAGTTGGACAGAGAAACACAAATACCATATGATATCACTTATAGGTGGAATCTAAAAGCCAAAATAAATGAATGAATAAACAAATAAAACAACAGACCCTTAAAGGCAGAGAACAAACTGGTGGTTGCCAGAGGGATGAGTTCGGGAACAGATGAAGATACACCCTAATTAAGAGGTACTAACTTCCAGTTATAAAATAAACAAGTCATGTTGATGAAAAGTATAGCATATGGAATATAGTCACTAATATTTAATAACTTTGTACAGTTACAAATGGTAACTACATGTACTGTAGTGAGTATTAATATATAGAATTGTTTAATCGCTCTGTTGTACACCTAAAACTAATATAGCATTGTATGTTAACTATACTTCAACTATTTTAAAAACACTTAAAAAATTGAAAAATAAAAGAGTTCTCAGAAGACCCTGGGGCAATTAGCTCCTGACATGGTAAAGGTGATTCTCTAATGAGCGATGGCATCAGAGTAGTCTCTCAAGAAGATCATCTTGCCCATCAACCCCGGTACCATCATGCCCTAGCAACATGCCCTAGCAACAAGGGACTTCTACTTTTTGCACTAGCAATTGGACTTCAGTTCTTGTTAGTTAAGCTATCTCTCCTGAGTACCTACTTACATAAAGGTATACACTTCAACTACATTTGGATGTTGTTCCTTTCACCTCCCCTCACCTGGAACAATAGTGTGATTAATCTATTATTGATTTGGAGTAGGTTATTTCTTTAGTAGTTTATTAAGAGACACTACCCTGTATGATTCTGGCTTGTGAAATTATTATATTCCCACGGTAAACTTGTGTTAAGTAAACCATCGACAAAGACAATGTTGGTCTCTGAACATTAATTTAAGTTAAATTAAAAATTTAATTTAATTTTTAAAAATTAAATTAAAACTAAAATTTAATTAAAAAAAACTATTTAAAAAAGATAAACACATGATTCTCTTCCCCATATAAAATGAAAGGTTTTATTTAACTCATTATATAATGTATAATATATATTTCGCTCTTCTCCACCACCCAGCTGATAGTTTTCCACAGCTTACTGGAAAATGTGAAGTTGATACAATCCCCTTTGGGCCCTTGCCCCAACACTGAGGTCTTTTTCCTGCCTGATGGCATCTGTGCCTCTGCCTTTACTGGCCCTGTTGTAGACATCATCCCCCCGGGAATCTCACGGGACATTTTTTTCCCCTTCTACTCTGATCAGTCTTGGCCTAGCTATCACCAATCCCTGCTCTCTCTGATCCAAGCCCAGCTCAAATAACCTTTTGCGGAACCTTCCTGACACTCCCCTTCCCCACTTTGGACCTACTTCCTCACACTCACATTCATGTGACATGCTGTCTCACTTTATCCGCTCTTGTCTCCAATCATCAGACCTTTCATGACATATTCTCAGCATCTTGAACAGTACCTCATATGGACAGACTCTGGGAAAATATATTTTCTAAAAAGTAAATTCAGGAAGAGAGATAAACAATAAATCAAGGTCCCAGAGAAGGTACAGTGGGGTTGTTCAGGGGCACATAGGGAAGAAACCCCCTTGGGGGGAAGTGGACAACTGGGACGAGGGATGGGGGAAGGTGGCAGTCTTCCCTTGACCTTCACATCCATACTTCTGGGGAACCTTAGGGCACTGCATGCAGGATGGGCAGTAAGTAGGCCCCTGCACTGCTCCCATTCCCCAGAACCAGCACCCCTAATATGAGGCCATGGAACCCAGAATAACACCACGGGTGGTCACCAAGCTATGCTATTGGCTGCCCCCTCCTGTCGAGCCTCCATGACCCCCCAACTCTGACCCTCTATTCTCATAACCCTCTTTACTGACCCCAATCCCCTTGACCCTCTCCTATCGACCACCTTCCCATGACCCCCTTCCTCATGACTCCCTCCCCATGATGAAAAAAAGAAAATGATTTTAAGTGGTTACTTACAAACATATAAAATGTATGTATATGCACAAATCTGTATATGTATAAATATATATAAGACAGGGGCGCCTGGGTGGATCAGTGGGTTAAGCCTCTGCCTTCAGTTCAGGTTATAATTTCAGGGTCCTCGGATCAAGCCCCACATAAGGTTCTCTGCTCAGCAGGGAGCTGCTTCCTCCTCTCTCTCTGCCTGCCTCTCTGCCTACTTGTGATCTCTGTCTGTCAAATAAATAAATAAAATCTTAAAAAAAAAAAAATATATATATATATAAGATAAAAAGTTTTGCTTACTCATTAATAAGGGAACGACTAAGATGTTAAAACCAGTTTAAAAAAGAATCCAAAGTATAAACACATAGATATTTTAGGAATATTTAAATGAAATTGGTTAATAGATATGTTAAAAATAAAACAATAGGCCGGGCGCCTGGGTGGCTCAGTGGGTTAAGCCGCTGCCTTCGGCTCAGGTCATGATCTCAGGGTCCTGGGATCGAGTCCCGCATCCGGTTCTCTGCTCCGTGGGGAGCCTGCTTCCTCCTCTCTCTCTCCCTGCCTGCCTCTCTGCCTACTTGTGATCTCTCTGTGTCAAATGAATAAATAAGATCTTTATAAAAAAAAATAAAACAATAGGCCTAAAATTGAGTCACTTATGCTAGTTTTCAGTAACCAAACAGAGTTGTTTTTTTTTTTTTTAAGATTTTATTTATTTATTTGACAGAGAGAGCACAAGTAGGTAAAGTGGCAGGCAAAGGGAGAGGGAAAAGCAGGGTCTCGCTGAGCAGGAATCCCGACATGGGGCTTGATCCCAGGATCCTGAAATCACGACCTGAGAAGGCAGTCGCTTAACCGACTGGGCCATCCAGGCGTCCCCAAACAGAGATTTAATTACAGTGTCCGGGGCGCCTGTGTGGTGCAGTTGGTTTAGTGGCCGACTGTTGGTTTCTTGTGAGATCAAGAGTCCGCTTGAGGCTCTCTCTCCCTCTGCCCCTCTCCTATGCTCGCTCTCCCGCTCTCTCTCTTTCTCTCTCTCAAAATAAATAAATCTTTTTAAAAAATAATTACACTCGGGGCACCTGGGTGGCTCAATGCATTAAAGCCTCTGCCTTCGGCTCAGGTCATGAACTCAGGGTCCTGGGATTGAGCCCCTCATTGCGCTCTCTGCTCGGCGGGGAGCCTGCTTCCCTCTCTCTCTCTCTGCCTGCCTCTCTGCCTACTTGGGATCGCTGTCTGTCAAATAAATAAATAAAATCTTTAAAAAAAAGAAAAAGAAAAAAAAATAATTACACTCTCAGCTCTGCCACAAATGGAGTCTTAAACCGTCCATCAGGAATCACCTGATCACTGTTAGGTAATCTGCCCACTAGACTCCTGCCAGCTTCTATAGGGAATAACCAACCTGCTTTTTTTCCTGCTCCCTTCTGCCCAGTATAGCTAGTTTGATATAAGGTATAAAATCCCTTAGCCTAGTAAAGCTATTTTGAGATCCTTTCTATCTACTAGATTGGATGCTGCCCAATTCATGAATTGCTGAATAAAGGCAATTAGATCTTTAAAATTTATTCAGTTGCATTTTGTTTTTTAACCGATACAAAACCAACTTCTCCCGGTGAGGGAGGTAAATAAATTGAACCTCCACTAGAAAAAATCATTTGCATGTCTGTGCACAAGAACATTTGCATTGCTGTCTGTCATCTACAATTTAGGTCTTAAATAGTTCAAAGACAGTGAAAGACTCAGAGACCCTATGCTATCAGATAACCAGGAAGGATATATTAGAAAATGCCTAGTTCTCATTGATGAAACTCAGTCATCTTTTAGTTTCATTTCAAAGTCTTTAATAATTTTCCCTTATTATCCCCTACTTATTCCATAAATGTGTTCTCTTTATATTGGTTTACAAAGAACTTTAAAAAGAACTAAAGAAAATGGGGTGAAGGAGAACAAAGGTGTGACCCGCAAAAACAGACATAGGGGAACAAAACTTGTCACCCCAAAATGTGTCTCTTTGGCATGTGGATTATTTTAAGTTGATTATTTTTAAGAAACAGGGTCTCGAGAAGAAACAGAGGTTCCCCCTAACTGCCTAAAAGAATTTAGATGGAGGACTTGTATTGGGAAGGGAGTTATTGCTATAGATAACTATAGTATAATATGAACTAGAATGGTAGACAGGGAGGAACCTAGCAAAGTCTGTTTGTTAAAATTCCTCTCTATGTCCTGTTTTTTCTACATGGCCCAGCAAACACTTGTTCAGCCAGGAAACATTTACCCTTTTTCAACTTTCTGTGAACTGCTTTCCTTCCCTTCAAAGTCCTCAAGCCCTACCCCTTCTTAGTCCAGAATGACACATAAATCTCATTTGCCTGTTTTTGGAATCTCTCATGTTTATGTAGATTCTCCACACTGTATGTAATTAAATTTTATTTTCTCCTGTTAATCTGCCTCATGTCAATTTAATTCTTAGACCAGCCAAAAGAATCTTGAAAAGTAGAGTAAGATGTTTCCTTCCCAACACAGATCATACTTCCACAAGGTAAATTTCCTCCCTGAATTTTTTAATTCTTTATTTTAAAATATTTTGGAATTAGATAAAAACCCACAACTGTCCTGGCCCTTTCAACATCACTTCCAAGAACAGAAATATAAGGAAAGGGGAAAAGCTTGGAAATGTAAACTGATTTTTTTTTTAAGATTTTATTTATTTATTTGACAGACAGAGATCACAAGTAGGCAGAGAGGCAGGCAGAGAGAGAGGAAGGGAAGCAGGCTCCCTGCTGAGCAGAGAGCCCGATGCGAGGCTCGATCCCAGGACCCTGGGATCATGACCTGAGCCAAAGGCAGAGGCTTCAACCCACTGAGCCACCCAGGCGCCCCTGTAAACTGATTTTTTAAACTAATCTAGGTTAGGTGTAAACTAGATAAACTGATGCAACTCCAGGTTGTCCAATACTCACGAGCTTGTTGGTAACCAAAACACCATAGACTCTTGTTTCCAAAGGCTGTGTAGGACTTGAGCTGTCTGATTAGTTTCACCCAGTTTGGCTTGAGACCTTAGAGACTGTCTCCCAAACCTGTCCCTTAATCTCTGCAACATGATGCATGCTTTCTCTGGCCAAGGGGAGGATGCCTGCTGTTTGAGAAGCTGCTTGAGAATTCCTCATTGCGGCCCCTGGGGCTGATGCCCACCCTGAGAGTTCTGATGCCTCTGCCAGAGGCATCATTTAATAGCATCATTTAATAGCAAGTAAATCCCCTAACTTCTATCTCTTAGCAGCCAGGGAGGCCCCATGCTCCCTGGAGTTCTTAGTGGGCCAACATTCCGGGAAGAAATGACCTTATCTCATACAGTTCTCCCCCTTGCTCACTCTGCTACAGCCACAACAGCTTCCTTGCTATTCTGTGAACCCAGTGGGCACACACCAGCCTCTTCCCTTGATCCAGACTGTTCTTTCTCCGGGTACCAACATGAGCCATTCCCACGTCTCCTTCATGTCTTCACTCAAATGTCACCATCTTACTGAAGCCTTACTGGCCATTCTTCCTAAAATTACAAACCTTATCCTACCCTGACACTTCCCATCATTTTGCCCTGCTTATTTGCTTATTTTCTTTTCAGTTATCACAGTCCACTACAGTACATACTTTTACTTGTCTTACTTCTTGTCTGATAAAGGGGAGCAGAATATCCTATCCCAAACTACATGTCTTTGGTGTAGAGTTATTTTGAGCTGGTCATTTTTGAGAAAGAGCAGACACAGGAGAATCTCTGAAAACAGTCTATAAGCTACTGTTTTGTAAAAGAAATTTACATAAATTAAGGAAATCTCCATTTGTAAGTGTCTTCGTCTCCATTATCAGGAAGAGAAGCATGACTGTAAGTCACAAGAAAATCTAATCAATGAAGAAGACACTGACTTAAATCTGTATAACAACCTTATCCTTGTCTACTGTAGTTTCCCTGGTAACCCTCCATAACTCTCTCCCTACACACACACACACACACACACACACACACACACACACACACACACACACACCCTTTCTTTTTTTTGTTGGTCTTTAGCAGAAGATGGTATATAAGATGGTAGCTTGGGCCACCTTGGGGAAGTTTATCATTTTTCCCGGGTATCTCTCAAATACACATGAGATACTAAACTTTTATTTATTTTTCTCTTGCTTCAAGTGTTTTTCTCTTGTTAATCTACCTTTTAATTACAGCGGTCTCAGCCAAGAACTTGGAAGGATAGAGGGAAAATTATTTTTCCTGCCCATACTGACTTCCTCCATCACCATGGAATATACATAAAAGCAGAAGTTTTTTCTTATCTGTTTTGTTCACTACTGCATGTCCAGCACAACGCTGAGCATGTAACAGGTGCTCAGGTAAGTACTGGTTAAATGTTGAATGAAATGAGAAAGTCCCTCTCCCTAAGCACTGCCCGTATGTGTGTGTGTGTGTGTGTGTGTGTGTGTGTGTGTGTGTGTGTGTGTTTAATATAACATTGACCATAACAGCAGCTTCTTTGCTGCTGTACAGCGAAGAATCGCTGGTACAGAGGGGTGGCTGATAGCTATGATGGGCAGACCACCCTCCCTATCTCTTCCTACGAGGAACCTATGCCCTGTACAGATAACCTGATAGAAACTTTTGCTGTCAGGTTGCTTGTTCTACCTGCCAACCCACCAGACCAATCTTAATGGTTTATCTAGATACAGGTAAGAATTTTGAGCATTTCTTTCATTTTTACTATAAAGCATATTACAAAATACTGGTGGCTGTCAATAGGGAACTGTGAATTTCTTCAGTGATCTTGTTTCTACTTCCTTATTGTCAGTTCCCAACCCTGGAAGTTCCCTGGCTGAAATGGGAAACTGGCCCCCCATACACAGATGGCAAGAAGAGACTGAAAAAAGAAGCAGATCGCTATAGGTTGGTATAGGTAAGCTTAATGAGCGAGGAACTTACATATGAGTTCTGTCTTGCGTGGCTGCATGATGAGCAGATCTCTGTATCAGCTAACAAGAATCTCAGGAGTTTATACAGAGGTCTTAACTGGGTTCAGTCTCAAATTCAGTCCAGATGGTCTCAACAAGACATTGATCTCTCAAGGCTGCATTCTACTGTGAGAATGGTGGCCAGAACATACACTCCAAGGACAGGGAGACTGTAAGGAGACTTACTTCCTTTTTCCTTATTCTTTATCCTATACTAGCTTCCTGCCTTGTGCCTCATTTTCCAGATCTCTAAATAGAGATTGCATCACAAAGTGTTAAAATTTGTTTGTAATACCTACATTGTCTTCTTTAACCACTTTGTAACACATGCAAATATAAATGGAACATGAAAGGGGAATTCTGTTTATAACATGGGGGGGGGGGGCTCATGGTAGAGAGGCAACCATCCCAAATGTAAATTATTACTGCTCTAGTTTAAGGAATGGTTTTGGAAATGGAAAAGTCTTGACTGAATGTGCTATCAGGCATGCATTTTATTTGGTTATTTTTCTTCACAAGCCATTGATAATTCTAGGCTTATAAATCATGCCTCAGATAGAATTACTGTATTTTTTTTAAAGCAGAAGGTTCAAAAGAACACCTGTTCTTACCAAAAATATATCCAAAATATCTAGTGACAGTCTAAAGATTACATGAAATGCTGACCTATTTAGAAAGCTCTTGAAAGCCCCAGTATTAAAATGATGGCACTGTGGAGCTTCAAAGGCTTGGCAGGTTGAGATGAATTTGAAATGTCAGTTCAAGATTAAGCTAAATCATTTAATTATTCTCACCCATTATTTTCAGTCAAGATGGAGAGTCATTCTTCCTTTTTCTTTTTTTTCATACGGTGGGTTTTTTTTTTTTTTATCATCAGTAAAAGGAGATCAACTTTGCACATCATCTTTTAAACTATGGGATTTTTCTTGCTGACTTAATTTTTCTTACTCTTGAGACAGGTATAATCTCAGATTATAAGATCACAAAAATAAACTACATGTAGGTTGAAATGTGTTTCTCCTTTTCTGTGCACATTGTGATTTCCATTTTTCGTTTACATAGCTGGAAATTAATTCTAACATTTTGAAATGCACATACGAGCAAAAGACCATTAAAAACAAAGGTATCTTGACTTGCCTTCTCCTTAATTTCTCTTCACATTCAATTGCTTCCAACAAACTTTTCTTTACTCTCTGCTCTAAATTGCTTATAGTACCCAGATATATAATTTAAGAGCTACTTATCTTTTAGTCTAGGACAGAGGTGGGCAATTTTTTACTGGAAAGGGCTCTTAGGCTTTTTCTTTCACATTCAGATTACCTTTCTTTAGGACTTGGTCCTCAGCTCACATCTCTAGTCCATACACACTGACAAGGCCCTGCTAATGCCTTCTTGGCACCTGTAAGTACCATTCAGACTTTTAACCTTATCTTTTTCTTTAGTTTTACCTCATCCTCTATCCTGACTGTTCTCTGTTTATATCCTACATTCATTCTTTACTCTTCTCTACCCTACTCTGGGCCCCAGGAAGCTGCCCTTCATGGAATGCATTCCACCAGCTCCCTTATCTCTTGGTTGAGGACAGCCAATGGGGAGGCCCCAGCAAGAGCTCTGTGGGCAGGGAGAGAAAATGTAGGGGGCATGTTTGCAATCTTGTGTGACGACAGCTCCCTTCAGGCAAACTGTCCAGGTCCTGACAAGGTCTAGTAATACTATTTCTCCTCCTTGTTCCTTTGGCCCTGAAGGTTACACTTCTCTACTGTTGCTGCCCGGAATGCCTCACTACCCAGCTTACTTATTATAATACTACCTACATTTCAATAGGTCGTCTCCTCATTAAAGTTTTTTGTTTAAAGTTTCTGAGTGATTCTGTTTGTTGACAGAATTATGAACTTTCACCTTGTAGTACTCCCAGAACTCAGTCAGTACCCAGCTCCAGTATGTACGTTCCTCTCCACATTGGATGTGCTTTCCCAGGAGTCACCTTCATCATCACAGCCTTGTCCATTGCAGGCTTCTTTCTTCTTCAATTTATATTCACTGCTCAGTGAACTATCCTGAGGATTTACCTCAGGGGTCTTAACCTGGGATATGTGGAACTATAAGGGTTACAAGGGTAGGTCTGGAGAGCAATACAAGCATATTCCAGCACTGTATTAAAAAATTGTGTGTGTGTGTATTTTTCCAGGAGAGAATTCTGACTTTTTTCATCAACTTTTCAAAAGACTGATGACCCAAATGGCGAAGAATTAATTTTAACTAAAGATGGAAAGGAAGATATGCAAGAGGGGATCTGTTCTACCATTTTAACTAGCAGAGCATGATTCTTACAGTGTTTTTACCCTAGGCAGTGAATTCTGACAATTCCTTATTTATAATGAGAATCAACTCTGCTGAGTGTCAAAAAAATAACCTAGTTCTAAACAATTGGAGAAATAAATTAAGTAAAGATGGTAGCCAAAGTATCACTCTTCTTAATCCCAGATGCAAGTGTAGGGTGAGCTAAGTAGCCAAGTAAGAGCCAAATGAGCCTCGCCAGACTTACTCATCCAGTCACAGCCCAAAGCTGGATCTGGGCAGACTTTTTCACAATGGGTTTGTCCAGGTAGGATTTACAACATGGAGGGTAGAAGACAATCCCTGCTTCCCTTAAAGCAGGCCCAAGCCCCCCCAAAAGAATAAAATGATGAGCTAAGCTCAACATTTCCAATTGTTTTCCCCAAATTTGTCAACTAAATGTGTCCCTGCACCTTCTCAGGAATGAGTAAGTAGAACGGTTCAGAGGGGCAGAAGAATTCCCTACCAATAAACTATATATTTTTTCTTACTCTTTGCTCCAAAATTATATAAAATTCTAAATTACACTACTTAGTGCTCGCTTCGGCAGCACATATACACTACTTAATATTATCATAGGACACCTTATTAACATAAGCACAGGTCTGCTGGTCTTGCCTGAGACTACGTATTAGTCATTCTATCTCCAGGCTAGTTGTACTTGACAGCCATTTGCCACCCAATATCGAGGGCAACTTGCAAGAGGGACAAACAGTTCAAAAAGTCTGCATCATTCATACACAGAATTGATTCGTGCTAAATGGGTATATCAGTTAGAATACTATTGACCTCAAATAACAGAAAACCCAACTCAAATCCATTTAGACAACATGTAGATTGTCTCGTTTACCTAACTTGAAGCCTGGATCCTCACTGTTATGCCAGTGCCTAACAAATGGGATCAGATTACTCTTGGACTCATCAAGCCTCTGGTGGAGATCAACATAGGGTCAGCTTCTCCTGATGCATATGGGCTACATGTGGGGACAGTGGCTGTACCTGAAAAAAAAATGGGGTTCTCTATGAAGAAAAGGAGAGTTGATGGTGGGACACCAACAATGTCCAATACAGTTGTCACATTCAAAGTTGTTCCTCCTTTTATGACTGCATGTCTCTGTAAAAATAACACCTTGGTCTATCACTGAAATTTAGTTTGGATCAATCAGATCTCATAAGTAGGCACCAGAGAACAATGTTCAATAAACATGTATTAAATAGAGACCAAATATACTAAACCATCACATGTGTCACCTAAAGCCAGGGTTAGACTAGGTAATCACACAAACCACTTCCAACTCTAATTCAAAATTAATGTATGAGAACTATATGGAATATTACCAAAGGAAGAATTCTCTCTGGGGCACCATGCCCAGGGAGTTTCTCATTACCTGTGGAATAGATAATGCTGAAGAATTGTACCTGGCTGCAATAATCGTATTTCCTAGCAGTCAACGGGGACTAGAGACACAAAATGGTCGAGGTAGAATAAAGGCGTCATGACCTCAACAGCAGCAACTACCATGTTTTTGAGCACTTTGTCTGCACCAAGCAGTGTGCTTGACATGCAATACATTTTATTATTTAAACAGTGCAACAACTCTATGAGTGAAGTACTATTTCATCAATTTACAAGTCAAGACATTGAAACTTGGAGGTGAAGCCTGTTGCCCAAGATGAACTGTAAATTCAAGTTTGTCACTTGGCAGTCCCCAAACTGAGAGTCGTGGACATTAACCAAGGGATTCTTCTTTTCTTCTTCTTCAATAATGCTGCAAAGTCAGAAATTCTAAAAAATTCCTTTTCCTAAGCAAAATCTCTAGGCTCCTTACATTATATGAATTCCTAAATGGCCAAGATTATTTCAAATATGATCACCCAGAGGGTGTCCTTGTCAATTGTTTTTGGATACTGCAAAATGAGGAAAAGGATTTGGTCAGTCACACCTACAGTGGAGTCCTTCCAGCTTGGCAGCAAACCAGTCCAAGACTTTCCCTGGTCATTTTCCAACCAAGAAAACAAAAAGCCATGTCTCCTCCTGGCTCCTCAAAAGCCATGCCAACAGCAATGTCCACAATAGCCAAAATATGGAAGGAGCCCAGCTATCCACCAAGAGATGAATGAATAAATAAGATACATATATAGACAATGGAATATTATTCAGCCATCAAAGAGAATGAAATCTTACCATTTGCAATGACATTGATGGAACTAGAGGGTATTAAGCTAAGTGAAATAAGTCAGAGAAAGACAAATACATGATTTCACTCATCTCTTGAATTAAGAAATAAAACAGATGAACACAGAGGAAGGGAAGGAAAAATAAAATAAGATGAAAATTGAGAGAGAGGCAAACCATAGGAGATGCTGAGCTCTAGGAAAAAACTGAGGGTTGCTGGAGGGGAGGTGAGGGGAATGGGGTAACTCGGTGATGGGCATGAAGAAGGGCACCTGATGTGATGAGCACTGGGTATTACATGCAACTGATGAATCATTAAATTCTACCTTTGAAACTAATGTTTAAAAAAAAGCCATCCAATGACTAGCTTTCAAAAGAAGAGCTTTGTATTCCTCAGCTCAGGTCCTACTGGGTCCTTTTACTATCAGAAGTCTAGATCTTTCCATTTGAAAAATAATGAAAAGAACATTTGCCACAAGGGTACTATAAGGTAAGTGTACTGAGCTTTTAAGAAAATAAAAACAAAATGGTATTCTAGATCTGGAAGAGACATAAAAGATCCTGGGTCCCAGAGAAAGGGAGTCCCAAGTGTCTTACCACACTCCTAGTAAATAGGGGAGCTGGAATCAGCATCCAGGTCTCCTATTGTCAGGCTGGTGTTCACTCGCTATGACACCAGTCATGAACATACCCTAGCAGGAAGCTAGACTGAGCTCACTGGACAATTTAGTGCTGTTTCATGAAGATTGCGTTCTTTGAGTTTAAAAGAAATTACTATTAATTATTTTTTGTTGATTAATATGCAGTTCACTGTTGGCAGGTAAACTAAAGTTAAGTTACAGGGTCAAGAGACATAAAACCTGAGAATCTTCTGCTTTTATTAGGTTGGTATTTTATTTTCACACAGTAAGAACCAACTAGTCCTTACACAGAGGAAAATGTATCACTACATTTGCCCTCACATGTTTCCTTATCTTCATATAATTATTCAAGGAAGATGATGATATGGTATTTTACTAATATAGTAAGACAAAAAGAAGAGAGACTTGGGCACCTAAGAACAGTAGCAAACACAGCCTGAGTGCAGAACTTGTGGACCCAGACCTTGCTGTATGAGAAAAGAGAAGATGAGTCCATCTCTGTCTCCCTTTCTCCCTCCACCCCTGACCTCAGTCCACCCTCACCCACTATCCCCTTCTCCTCTCTCCCCTAACCTTAGGACCAGTCCCAGACCTATCCTGGATACTCAGGGGAAGTCTATCCCCTGATGTTCCAGCCAAAAGATGCCATCACAGAACATCCCTAAAATTCTCTTCCACTGTGCTAATCCAGGGGCGTGGGTCGTAATGCTGCCTACATCATAGAACTCAACATCGATTATAATTATTTCATTGTTCCCCCTAGCAGACTGTAAGCTCCTTAAGGCAGGAACCATGTCCTATTCATCTTGATCTCCCCATAGTGTAGCACAGTGCTTAGCATATAGAACACATTTATTAAACGATTGGCTACATGTACCAGCGCCCAAACCTGCTCTGGGTCTCCCAGTACCTATTACATCAAAACTTCTTTTATTTTTCACCTGCTATGCCCTCTACCAGAATACCTTACCCTGGTTTTTCATGCTTAACAAATCCTTCCACCTTCCTAGGTCTCTCCAATTGCTTCTTTCTCTGCATTTCTATGGTCTATCTGGTACTATTATTTTAACATATCAAACACATTGCTCTAGCTCTTCAACAGAAAATAAATTTTAATATTTTAGTATCTTACTCCACAAAGCATATATATATATATATATTTATTTATTCCACAAAGTGTATATATATATGCACACACACACACATATACATACAAGGGATATATATATATACATATAATATATATGTAAAATAAATATAGAGAGAGAGGGAAAGAGAGGGAGGGAGTGATGCTTGATATTTGTTGTATAAATGAACAGAAAAAATATGAGGTTGGTGAAACGTTACACCCACAACCACTTTCAGCCTTTTGAATTTAAAAATTCAGAATTTTAAAAATTAAAAATGCTGTTTTCATTTTTTAAAAAAATTATTTTATTTTTTTATTGACATAATGTATTATTTGCCCCAGGGGTACAGGTCTGTGAATCATCAGGCTTACACATTTCACAACACTCACCATAGCATATGCCCTCCCCAATGTCCACCACCTAGCCACCCTAAGCCTATACCCCCACTGCCCAGCAACCCTCAGTTTATTTCATGAGATTAAGAATCTCTTATGGTTTGAATTTTATTTTTTTAAATGGTTTCTAGATTCCATAGGTCTGACACTACAAAGGAGCCTAAATTTTGTCAATTAAAATAAATAAAAGCAGTGTGAAAATTTCACCCTCTCTTACTTTATACTTAAATTCATGAAGCTTGCCTTTTTTTGCTCGACATAGCTTAGCATTTTTCCTTTTCTTTATCAAACCATATTTCTGGCAGTACAATTCAGAATCCAAAGAAATGCACTGCATATTTTTCAGATAGTTAGGAAAGATGAAAGTAAACACCTTTGCTGGCAAGGAAAAAGATGTCACATCTGGTACTCACAGTTTAAAGTTCAACCCCTGAGAGTCCATGAAAATCACCACATGGTTATTTGGAAAATAAAACTGGCGCAGAATGCTATTCCCATACTTATTTCTTGGGCTTGGCCTCTTCTTCCAATTCTGCCTGTCTCAGCCTGCATAGTTTTCTTCTCACACACAGACATGATCATGTCATTCCCGAAGATCGTAACTTTCCCTCATTCATAAGCCTTCAATGGCAACCCATTACTTGTAAACTAAAGTTTATATACCTTTCAAAACCTCAAATGTGGCCCCTGTTTTCTTTCTGGCATTTTCTCTGCCCCATACACCAACTTTATCAGCCCAATTTGTCATTCTAGGCAATCAACACTCCATATTTATGCTTCTCTGTTAAGGTTCTGCAAACTTCTTTAGTAAAGAGCCAGAGAGGAAATGTCCTAGGCTTTGCAGGCCATAGGGTCTCTGTCAAAACTATTCGACTGCCAATCTAGTGCAAACATCACCAGTATGTAGGCAATACATAAAAGAATGGGTGCATCCACAGTCTGAAAAAGCTTCACTTACAGAAACTGAACTTTAAATTCCATACCATTGGGGTGCCTGGGTGGCTCAGCTGGCTAAGTGTCTGCCTTCAATTCAGGTCATGATCCTTCTTGGGTCCTAGGATCAAGCCCTGGGTTGGGCTTCTTGCTCAGCAGGGAGCCTGCCTCTCCCTCGGCCTGCTGTTCCCCTGCTCCTTCTCTCTCTCTCTCTCTTTCTTTCTGACAAATAAATAAACAAAACCTTCAAATAACAAATAAATAACTTTATTATCATTTTCACATGTCATGAAATGTACTTCTCTTGACTTTTTTCACAACCATTTAAACCTGTAATTCCATTCTTAGAACCCAGACCACACATAAACATGAAGTCGGCCAGTTCCGGCCCACGGGCCTTAGTGTACGAACCTTTGTTCTAGGGCATGCCACCTGTCTTGCCTGCCATGTCATCTTTTCTTCTCATCTTTTCATACTCCAGTGCATAGCTCAAATACCATACTTACTAGAATAGATGTCAGTTCCCCTCAGAGGTTCCCCGTGCTTCTTCCCTTCTGCTCCCCAGAACCTTTTGGTTCTATCCCTGAAAAGAACCTGGATGCAGTCAGTTTTGCCTGTTGTTATGTACCAGATCACTAGGTAGGATTCTCTGTGATCCTGCCTCTAACTCAATTCTTGCCCCTGCTGCACGATGCCTAACACAGAATCAACACTCAGTAAATGTTTATTTAATTGTAAAACCCAATTCCTTGTCTCTTTCCAAATCCTACCTAGAGAACTGATAACGAAGTCAAACCAGAGTGCTGAGACCACACAAGCTGAGCTGAGCACATCATAAAGTCTGATGCCACCACTGAGGCTGGGCTGTAGGCCACCTGGCTAAGGCAAAGGTGACAGTTAAAAAGGTCTCATCAGAAAGGAGGAAAGAGACCACATTAACAGAAGCAAAGTGAAATTCTCCCCCTGGCATTAGGTTTTTAAAAGCATTTGTTCATGTGGAAGTTTGTGTAGGGCATCTGGTGACAGGGAAGGTACTGTCCTGCATGACAACACAGCAAAAAAAAAAAAAAAAAAAAAAAAGTGATTTTTATATGGCTGTCTCTCAGAACACCTTGGGAAATGCAAAGGCAATCCCATGAGAAGAAAAGGTCCCAAGATGCTGCTTTCTGGAGCTCTGATTTGAAACCACAGAACTGAGCACATACTCAAGGTGGACTCGGGGGCCCCCATCCTCCAGCCCATCTTCCTCAAGTTCGGAGACCCACAGTTGATAGGTTGGAGGTCCCAGGCTAGATCTCTGGCAGGAGATGGCATCTAAATGAGAGGGAAGGTAGAACTGGCGTTTGGAGGGCGGGGATACATTGTGCCCCAGCCAGAGGCCCAGGGGAGCCTACTCACAAAGGCACTGGTGGGCTCGAAGGTGAAGGCTGAATGCGCCTTCCCTGCTGGTTCAAGGATTTAATTAAGACCCCAGAGATCTTCTCCAAAGAGCCTTGTGGAGACGACTCTAGCTTGGAAAATGTTCAGAAGGGGCAATGCCCCATCCTGGCAGGAGGAACACTTCCATATGCTTTTTTAACATGACTAGATCAGAGTAGCATAACTCCCGGTGGAAGAGGCAGGGTGAGTCAGCTGTGAAGTGTAGTTCCAAGTGAAAGAACAAGAGACTTGGTGTGCAGAGTTATTTATGATTAACTCACTGAAGAAGACTATCAGAGCCAAGAGCCCAGCTGTCTCTTTCTGGCAGAAGTTAGCTAATGGGGCAGAGTGCCTCTTGAGGTCACTCCCGACTTGTGCTATCAATACAGCTTAGTTGGCATAAATAAGGATCTTACTTCCTGCTTGTTAAGAAAGCATTTGCATTCACTCTATCTAAAATTGTATCAGCCTATTAGGAAACAAGTTACAAAGATGGAGGCTACCTTTTGGCCAGCCTGGAAGGTCAGAGAGGAAAAAATAGTAGAGCGTAGTAGTTCAGAGCACAAAGTGGAGAGCCAGCAAGGCCTGGGTTCAAATCCCTGTGTGACCACTTATTAATTATATAGCCTTGGCTTACTCTATCTGCTCTGTACCTCTATTCCCGCCTCTACACATCATGGTGCCCATTCAGAGAGGCTGAGATTGGCCTCACAGATGCCATGAGTTTCATGACTTGTTTATAGTCAAGCCCTGTCATTTATAAACTGCTTCTTATGATTGAATAAACATGAGACAGGGAATGTAATATGATGAAAGACAACTTAACAAACATTACTCAGCATTGACAGTTGGAGATACAGGCTACTCAGCGAATCTAGTAGATACATGGCCCCAGGCCTAACTAAGCCACTCAAAAAGGTGGTAGGTCTGATTATGACCGTCATTCTGTGGCTTAGGCTTAAAACACGGTCTTCTGGTATAATGATCCTGCCCAGATAGAAATGCAGGGTTTATAGGAATATTAACCCACTTGGGATTTATGTAAATACCATAGATACTGGGATGTAGACTTGAGGATGGTTCAGTGAGTCCATATTCTTGGAATATTTACTTATAAAGGATGAGGCCAGCAAGAGCTGCCATATTTGGTTCTGCAGGTTGCACACTGCACAAGCTTCCAGGCACCAGTCACGTGAATCAGGAGGCCCTGAGGGTTATGGAGTGTACAAATCAATGCAGCAGCGGCCCTGATAAACAGTGCTCACCTACAAAACCTTGCTCTTGTTGAAGACATTGAACTCAGAAGAGAAGTTTCTTAAGAATATAATCGGTACCCTATGACCCAGCAATTGCACTACTAGGTATTAACCCAAAGATACAGATGTAGTGAAAAGAAGGTGCCCCTGCACCCCAGTGTTCACAGCAGCAATGTCCACAATAGCCAAACTGTGGAAGGAACCGAGATGCCCTTCAACAGATGAATGGATAAAGAAGATGAGGTCCATATATATAATGGAATATTCCTCGGCCATCAGAAAGGATGAATACCCACCATTTGCATCAACATGGATGGAACTGGAGGGGATTATGCTGAGTGAAGTAAGTCAAGCAGGGAAAGGCAATTATCATCTGGTTTCACTCATACATGGAACATAAGGAATAGAGTGGAGGACCACAGGGGAAGGGAGGGAAAACTGAATGGGAAGAAATCAGAGAGGGAGACAAACCAGGAGACACCGTAGACTCTGGGAAACAAACTGAGGGTTAGAGAAGGAAGAGGATGGGGGTTGGGGTAACTGGGTGATGGGCATTAAGGAGGGCATGTGTGGTGATGAGCATCTGATGAATCTGATGAATGAATCTGATGAATGAATGAATCTGATGAATCACTGACCATTACATCAAAACCAGTGATGTATTATACAGTGGCTAGCTGAACATAATAAAAAATAATTTTAAAAAATCTTTCTGAAACTATAAAATAAATAATTGGTATCCATTTTGAGGAGATGTTTGACTATAAGTTGGCTTATTGTGGGACAGAGAATTATTCCTTTTGGAAAATAGGATTGATTATACTTTGGTTCTATCTACAGGGTTCTGAACCTCAAGTACACATTGAATCAAATCATTTGACTAGGAACAGCGGCCTGACACATGAATTAGGCCTCCCAGGGTCTGGTAGGTGAATAGGGACCCAAGGAGCTTTGTAAGTGTCATATGGTTACTCAAGCAAATGTGTTCTGACCCTAGCTGAGAGTGCACAAAGATCTATGAAAGAGAAGGCAGGGGAGAGAGCATCACAAATCAAGGAAGAAGAAAGAAGTCTCCACGAGGGCGGACGGGAGTTTGCTCGTTTGGGGTATGTGAAACATGGGCTAGAAACTAGACAATAAAGAGCCTCCTTGCTGCTGGGGAGGAGAAGCTGACGCTTTCCGCCACCACACTCTCCAGTCATGAGACACCAGTCTCTGAAAATGATTACACTGCTCTGAGTCTCCAGAGCACCATTCACAAGACAGAAGCTTCTGGAAAGCACGGCGAGGAACCACAGCTACATCAGCTCAGTGACAGTGAACCCCAATGATCCTGGGAATAGAACATAAAATTATAAGCTCCAGATAAATGAATCGTGAGGGTTTAAAATATTTTTTCCCTGTAACTCATTTTAGCTCAGGCAATCTCACATAATCCAGTTACAATATGTGCTCATGTTTCCTGATGAATGTGCTTTTTATGGTTTTATAATAGGTCTAAGGAGCATTCTCATGGAAATGAAATGATGTTTGGGGGATTTGAATAATTGTCTCATGATTTAAGCCTGACTCATTATTAAATAAAAATACTAAGCTCTCCTCTCCTTCCTCCTCACCCTGATCTGCAGCCTTAATGGCGTCTCGTTCCCAGGTAGAAAATCAAAGCTTTAGAGGAAGTAGGATCATAAGCGTGAATGTTGTTATTGACAGTGTCCCTATTAAATGTAATTAAGCTGCAGGAAATACTCATTCCAGATCACCATGTCCTTGGGACTTGCCCAGGTATCTGGGGGGAAGGATTGCTCAACACTTTTTCTCACAGTTCAGCGGGCAGCAACATTTCTGAAGCTGAAGGACAGACGCCTTTGAAAAAATTCCTCCAAAAAGATGTCTCAAAAGGTATATATTGAGTTCAAATGCATCTGCTTCTGTGGCTCTCCCAAAATGGCACTTTTGTGGCATCAAAAGCAAAGAATGTGACCCCTTGTATCAGGTTAGTACATATCTTTGGCCTCTTCTCTGAAATTTTTGGCACGAGATGCATTTTGGATTCCAGAGTCTTCCAGATTCTGAAAGGAATTATGATGGGTGTGCTATAGACCACCCCTCACCCCAGAAAGGTGTGGGACATCTCCTGGGATCTAACAGAGTAAGGTTTCCACAGTAAACTATACGAATGGTCACACCAAGGGGTAAAGAAAGATGATGCAGTCCAACCTCAGTGCAGGTCGGGATTGGCTGCCAAGTGAGACGGTGCCAACCTACACGGGAAAATGTTCAGGATTCAGAGCTTTTTGGATTTCAGTACTGAGCCGATGAGGGACGGATGACCCGCCAAACGTTCACCAGTGTTCTGGCCAAGCAGCGGAGCAACGGTTCTCAAAGTGTGGTCCCTGGACCCATGGCATTAGCATCTCCTGGGAATGGGTTAGAAACGGAAATTCTCAGATCCCACGCCAGTGACTTACTAGATCAGAAACTCTGGAGTTGAGGCCCATGAATCTGTGTTTAAAAAGTCTTCTGGGGGATTCTGAAATCCACCTCAGGGAAAGAACCATTGCTGGAAAGGTTCAGCATAAACACTGGTCTAGAAGTAAAGAGAACAGAGTCCTGGTTAACTAGCTGTGACACCGAACTTTTAAGGAAATCAATTTCCCACCTGCCAAGTGGGGGCTAAGTCCACCTCTCCTTTTTGTTTAGCAGGGTTGTTATGAAGAGGTAAAGAGACACTGCATGCAAAAAGGCCTTATAAACTATAAGGTACTATGTATATACTATAGTTATTTAAATAAGAACCGTAAGAGACTCTTAATCTCAGGAAACAAACAGGGTTGCTGGAGGGGAGGGGGGTAGGAGAGATGGGGTGGCTGGATGATGGACATTGGGGAGGGTATGTGCTATGGTGAGTGCTATGAATTGTGTAAGACTGATGAATTACAGACCTGTACCCCTGAGGCAAATAATACATTATATGTTAATAAAATTTAAAAATAAGAATAAAATAACATCAGTATTAAGTGGAACAGAAGTAAGCTATCAGGTCAAGAATACATAATAAGAGAAAGTAAGTAAGTTAAATGTGGAAAATGGCACTTAGGTGCCTGGAAAAATGACATTAAGAAAAAGGCTCTCACAATATATTTCTATTCTGGGAGACCCCAAGTCATGTTCTCACTCAGTTCACAATATGACATGACAATGTGCAAAGAGACTGAAATATTCAATGAAGTATGAATGCAAATGCATTTCCATATGCCCTACCCCAAATCCTTCCAGAAAAGACTTGAGACAAGTTTGAAAGATAGGTGATGTTCTGCTGTTCGGAGCAAAGAGAACAATCCCCAGAGGCAGATAAGATAACGGAAAGAGCCAGAGTCAGGAAACCTGACTTCTAATCCCAGCTCTGCTGCCGGTGAATGGGGTGACCTTGGGCAAGTCCCTCTGTTCTCTCGGCATCACCTCCCAGCTCTGAACTCTGCTTTTCTAGTTCAGGTGTCTTAACTGCCGCTTTTTTTCCCTCTCTAGTTCCTGGAATTAAACTCTACAAACTGAGGGCAGGGGTGAAAACACAGGAATCCTGGGGTGCCTGGGTGGCTTAGTCGGTTAAGTGTCCATATCTTGGTATCAGCTCAGGTCATGATTTCAGGATTCTAAGATAGAGCCCTATGTCGGGCTCCATGTAGCGTGTGGAGCCTACCTGAGAGTCTCTCTCTCCCCCTCCCTCTATCCCTTCCCACTTTCTCTCACCTTCTAGAAAGAAAGAAAGAAAAAGGAAAAATGCAGGAATCTGCTGAGAATGAACATGAGATGAGTTGTCTCCCATTCGATAAACCCAGGGCGGAAGCAGAAATCTAAGCTGAACTGGGTTTCGGGATATTGAGCCTTTCTGTAGTAATCCTACACACAAAGATTTTTATTTGCAGTGGCTCTCCCATAATGGCTATTGATACTATGGAACAAATAGTCTCACAAAGGAAAGCTCAGTCCATACAGGAATTCTCTTCTTTTCTGTGGCCACAGTCCAATGATGCAACTTCAGCCAAGGTCACTTCACCTGTTCTGACCTACTCACCTTGGATCGGGGGTAACAGCATCCAGCTGTCCGATCCAAACTCTTTGGCACTTTGTCTCTCGTCTGTCAAAGTCATGAATTCAAGGGCTTTCTTGGCTTCAACAACTACCCTACACAGTAAATAGCCCTCTGAGACATTGACTGATATTCTCTAACTCATGCTTTCTAGTTTCTACATGCTCATGTGGGGGGAAATAAAGTGAGGTAGTGAAGGACAGGGTCCATTGGACATCAGACTGCCTCCCAACAGTTAATTTACACCTTGGTTAATTCATTTAACTTCTCCAGGCTATGATTTACACATTTGTAAACGGGGAATACTAGCAGTCCCTTTCTCACAATGTGACCAGGAACATTAAATTCTACTCTTAAGTAAAAATCTAGACCACTACCTAGAACGATGCCTCACACAGCAAGAGCTCCTGATGCGAAATGTGGTGTCCGTTTTCTAGCTCTTCTCCAGCTTCCCTCATGGAAACTACCTTCAACGACGTCCTGGAGTCCTCCACAAGCCGTGGTGAGACAGCAACCTTCCCCACCTTGGCCCAAAGCTCACCATTCCCAGAAGAACGAAAACAGTTCCACTTGCACTCTCCTGAACTCAAGCTAATTCAGAGGGATGTGTGCAAATGATGCAAAGCCAGCAAGATCCAGGTGAGTTTAGAGATATCACACTGCCTGATCTCGGGCGGTTCTATTAATAAAGTGCTCTGATGCACAATTCCGTTTAAATGCTGCTGTAGTCCTCTTGTGTTCTCCTAAGATTTCTGTGTTTCTTAAGCAAAAAAAAGACCACAGAGAAAGGAGTCTAGATTATAATGTCAAAATAAATTCTAATTGTAGATGAACAAAATGCTCTGTATATGGAAATGGAAAGCAGATTTTCTATTACAATTGATTCCTGGAAACACGTAAGCAAAAGAGAGAGAGAGAGAGAGAGAGAGAGTGAGAAAGGAAGGAAGAAAAGAAAAGAAAGGAAAGGAAAGGAAAGGAAAGGAAAGGAAAGGAAAGGAAAGGAAAGGAAAGGAAAGGAAAGGAAAGGAAAGAAAGAAAAAAAGAAAAAAACCAGCCTGAGAAAAATAAACCTCTCTCTTTGACAGGCTCGGTGTGAAGTTACTTCCTACAGCCTGTAGGTGGCAGACTTGGGTCTGCGGGGTAATTTGTTCACCCCTCAACAGCTACAGGGCCAGAAAGGGCTTGGTCCCCAACCAATGTTCAAACAGTACAAAGCACCTCCGATATGCAATATTTGGTGCTAAATGCTATGTGGGGAAACGGACAGAACCAGCCTCAATCCTCTCATAGTCTGGTCAGAGAGAGAGAGAGACAAAGCTGGATCAAGAACTTGAACACAAAGTAGTAAGTAACAGAAGTGGTGAAAGTGGAGACAAAACACCAGAGGAGTTTATTTTGAACACCTGGAGAAGCAACCAGGGAAGGCTTAGTGGAGGAGGAGGCACTGGAAATGTGCCTCAAAGAGAGGAGAGTTTGGAAGAGGAGACTGAGAGAGGAAGGGAGAGGGAGGAGGGCCGCCGGGGAGTCAGACACAGCCTAGACAAAGGCTGAAAGGGAGCCAGCCATTTCGCGGCTTCTTCCCCAGCCCTCACACCTTCTGAAGTAAGTAACTCTTTGGCACCACTTCTTAAATCTTTCCTGTTGAATGAGGAAAGTTTGAGTCCAAGTGCAGAAGCACAGTTCTAGTCTGCTGGGTGTTCTTCATTCCCAGTATGATGCCTGGGTCCTGCTACTCGACTCAAACTTACTGAATACACATATGAGTTAATGAATGGGTGTTCAATATGGTGGCCACTGGCCATTTAGTCAAACCTAAATTAATTGAAGTAACATAAAATTGAAAAAGTCAGTCCCTCGGTTGCACTAGCACTTCTTCAGAGCTCAGTTACCACATGTGGCTAGTGGCTACCGTATAGGACAGTGCAGATACAGAACGTTTCCATCATCACAGAAAATTCTACCGGTCAGTGCTACCTAGAAGGTAAGAATTATCTCAAATGTTAATAATTACTGAGTACAGTTTTCTTAACTATCTCTATATATGTTTTATGGTTTCTTCCCTCGATTTTTTTTTTTTTTTTTTTTTTTTTGGCCTGAATGTGCTGATCATTTTCTTGTTGCTCCCTCACTTCGTTAGTCTGCTGTAGATTCAGTGTGGAACACTGGCTCCTCGCACTCCTTCCCAGGCTTCCTAGACACTGGATACCTTAGCAGGAGTCTGGGTGCAGGAGGAAGGGGAAAGTCCACCTCCATACACTCCCCCTTCTAGGCTTTGGGAGGCATCCCTGGCAGTGATTGCATTTTTCCATATTCCCAGCAGCCTCCTCTGAGGTTCCAGGACCTGCCGGTGGCTCTAGTGGTGCGGCCTGGGGACTTCACAGCTTCCCCGTGGCCCTTTGGCTCTGGCAGCGCGTCTAGCTTCCTGCTTTGTTAATTTCAGTTTGCCTCGTGGCTTCCTGTTTGGTTCCTCAGTGCTTCACACCTTTCAACTAGTTCCCAGTATTAAATTCCTTCTGTTGAACCATCTGGCCTGAGGTCTGTTTTCCTGCCTGGACGCTGACCAATCTAATATGCCTCTCCAGACACCACATTTGAAGACAAGCAGTTATCAATGGAAAACTGGCAAATATGGACTGTCTTTGCAGACAAGAAGTAAATCCTGAAGGTGACCACATTCCCACATCTTGGTGCACCATGATTAGTATTAGTTAGCCTTACAGAGGACATGTCTATCTTCCTAAAATCCATTTAATTTGTTAATTTTTATTTGCCCTTATTCTATTTTGTAGAGAAGGGTACCAAGTCTCAAAGAGGCTACATAACTCATTTGATGACATACAGATACAAAAAAGCGATCTTCAAAGACAAGTCTGTCACTTGACGCTGAACAAATGAGGTCCTGCACAAAAATAATATATACTATGTGACTCTGCTCACATGAACTTCTAGGATGGGCAAAGCCTATCAAGGGTGAAATAAGTGAAACAGTGTTTGCCTCTCAGTGGTGGGGAGATGAACTGGGAAGTGATACAAGGGAGCTTTCTGGAGAAATGGTCTTTGTGGTGAAAGGGGGAGGGACACACAGCTGTATAGACATTTGTCCAAATAGAACAGTTAAAATTTCACATTACGGGGGTGCCTGGGTGGCTTAGTGGGTTGAGCCTCTGCCTTCAGCTCAGGTCATGATTCCAGGGTCTTGGGATCGAGCCCCACATCAGGCTCTCTGCTCAGCAGGGAGCCTGCTTCCCCCTCTCTCTGCCTCTCTGCCTACTTGTGATCTCCTCTCTGCCTACTTGTGATCTCTCTCTCTCTCTCTCTTGCTCTGTTAAATAAATAAATAAAATATTTTTTAAAAATTCACATTACGGTGCCTGTACAAATTTGTAAATAAATTTTAAACTGGAATAAATGAAATATTTAAATAAATATTTTTGTGTCACAAACAAAACCCTGAAAACAACCAATTTCATGAAACACGAGGAATGAGCAGAATCACAGATCCAAGAAGAAAGGCAGAGTACTTGGAACAGCAGAAGCTGGGTGACGGGGCTCATTATACATGTTTGAAATAGTCCCTAATAAAACATTAAAAACCATCAAAAGAATCTCTAGGTTTCTCTGGCTTTAAGGCTCAAGCTTTTCCTACCAAGCACTTTGCACCAAAACCTTTTGCAGGACATTCAGACACGGGAGGACGATTTTCACCCAAGGGAAATACCAACGAGGGGTACAAACCCACAAGAAGGGGAAAAAGGCAGCCAATCAGAGACGCCACAGCTTCCTACAACATGCTGAGGAACTGCTTTCAATAGAAGAGGCACCATGGCCCTACTCCATGTTTGCACCATTTCTATCACCATAAATAATATTCAGGCTGGAAAGAGCCGAGCACGATTGCTAGAAGCAAGGAGAAATGCAAAACATATGAAGATGTGCAAAGGAGTCAAAATTCTAGAAGCCGAAACCGTTGTGGGCTACTTTGGAGGAACGTGAAAAAAAAAAAACAAAAACAAACACACACACACCCCCAAAAAACGCAATAACAACCAAAACAAAACAAAACAACACAAATAGCCAGAAGATGACGATCAGGCAAATACTAATTATTTAAAAGAACAGAAAAATGGCAAAGGCTCCCTGTGACGACAGGATGCGGTCTGGACGCTGCAGGAGGAAGGCAAGCCAGATTGTGTGCGCACTAGTGGAGAAGCTTCATCTCCCGTCCCCCCAGGCTCCTTCTCTGCACGCTGTTGATAGCAACGTCTCTGTAGCTATCTGCGCTCCTCCTGCTGTGCCAGGCCTCCTCCATTTCCCTCTTGCTGTTCCCTCTCACCGGAATGTGCTTCTTCTCTTTCTGTTCATTCTTCAGACTCAGCTTAGCAACTATTTCCCTCCAGAAGGGTGCCCCGAACAGCAGGTGCCCCACCCCCTCCCACCATGCTCCCATGGTGCAGGTGACAGGGACATGACCTGCTCAGGTACCAGCCTCCCCACAAGTCCATCCTCTACTCCCCCACGGCCCCATCCTGGGCTATGCATCTCTCTACTTGCAGGACCGCTTTCGGGGCTTCGGACTCTGCAGGTGCACAGTGAGTGTTCGCTGTAGTCTTACAGGCTATTCTGGAGTTGGTTATTCTGTGTGGCTGGTGAGTGCCAAGAAAATGAGGCAGTGGCTTGACAACTTCCTGAGGTTGCTCGGGACTCACCAATGTCCTCCACCTCCTGTCTCCACTGAGGAGGAAAGTCATGCCTCCACTTAGTTTGCCATGTTCTGACGGAGTGATATTTCCAGTGGGTAGAGAGAGCCTGTCACTAGCAGGTCAGACAATTTTAATGATGGAAGCTAAAGGAATGATGGTGACATTCCCCTGTCACATAATAAAAAAGTGCTTTTGTCAAACATCCTCCTCAGTGATCCTTTAGCTTATGAAATGACAAGAAGAGAAATGCCGTCATTATTTGAGACCAGGTAAAACTGAAAAACTGACCAGACCACTCTCTTTGAACTAATTCTGGTTAGAATATTTAAGTTTTAAGTGTCTGCTTGATGTTACAAGCAAAACTGTTGAAAATACAATCACAGGAAACCCAGAGGGAGGGGGTTTTCAAGGCAGCTGATGTCAGAGAATGATCTTATTGAAGTGGAAATATCTTGAAGAGAAATCAGGGTGCAGAGGGAACACAAATTCTGTGCCCCTGACTGCGAGGTTGTGAAATTGTCCCACCTGATACCTTTGTTCCAAACTATGACTATTCTTTAAATCACAGACAAATGGAGCACCAAATATTCTGTACGAGCAGGACAATGTTCCCACAGTACCTATGGTCCTTCTAGAACACTGATTCAAACCCTAGGGCTGAGGCTTTCTAAACAGAATATCCAACCTTTTTTTACCTCGCTTCGCATAAAACACAACTATAGTGAGGTTCTCCATGGGATGTGACGTTTGGGATTCTCCTACCTTCTTTTGAGGCTTTTTACAAAAGGCATTTATGTTTAGTTATTGACCTGTTATCATTAAAAATCAAATCAAAACAAAAAACTGCGACTGCTGTGAATGTCCACTGCTTGGCAGAAGTCCAGCTGAGTCGTGTTAACCTCGTTTCTGTTAAGAGGACGAGACTCTCGGGGAATGGCATCAGGGGGTTGCTGGGGATGACTTCGGCTAGAGGCCCAAGAAGTAGGGAGACGGAAGCAGAGCAAGTCGGGCCCAGAAGCAGTGAGACTCCTGGAAGCACACTGATCCCGAGAAAGCGACTTTCTCCTTCTGTGTCCTGACCCATAAAACAGCAATAACAACAGCCCCCTTGGATGTAGATGAGTGAGAAGATGTATGTGAAATGTCCGGCAGGGTTTTGGGATCTCATGGCAGCCATATGAACGCTGGCGAGGATGAGAGTCTCTGGGGACAGCCCTTAGCAAAGGAAGTTGAGGCAAAGGCCAGCCAGCCCCCCAAACCACAGCTCCTGGGTCAGAAGGGGGAGGTGGATTCTGGGGGCACAGGCAGCCTGACCCATACCTCAGCTCCATTTCTCCAACGCCCAGCCTTAGGCGAGTTTCACAACTGCCCTGTGCCTCCATTTCCTTGTTTGTGACATGGGGTTAATAACAGTACCTGCACTTCACAAGGGGTGGGAGGGAATGATTCGGGTCACAAAAGCAAAGTGTCTGGACCATAAGGAGTCCCCAAAGATGTAGCTGCTCGATGGCCACTGATGGGCAGGAAGAGCATTGATGTTCTCAGCCCAGAATGTTCAGGAAGAGTTATGGTACCTGGCTCTGTTAGAAGCTGTGTGTGCAATTGGTGGGGAGGGAGGGGGGTCTTTGTTTAGAGGTTGATGTGAGTCGCAGGGTACACTGCCACCTCTCTCCTTCTTCAGGGGCAATCCGCTCTGCTCCCAGGGCCACATCTCGAATCTTGAGAGCAAGAGCTACGACAAGGCTCTCATTCTGTCCTAAGCAGAGCAGGAGCGAGAAGGAAGGAGAAACTCGGGGGCTCACAGCTCATTAAACTACCAATCACAAGAGTACTGATTATTGGAAGAGGTCAACTCAGAGGACTGCAGCGGGTCAGGGAGATGACAATACAGTGTTTATTATGCTCGCCAAGAGCACAGGCAGAGAGGTGGTGGGCAAGGAAGAGGGTCGCGATGCAGTGTAGATGCTCAGGAATCATTGGCTGCGTGAACAAATGAAAGAAAAATCAAGATTTAGGAAGCTTTCAAGAGGCTAAATTATAGGTCAAAAATCTAGAGGCAGTAGAAAGGGGATACATGTCAAGCTTTGCCAAATGGCGGACATTTTACCTCGTAGAAATAAGTGCAACAAAGACTCAGGAGATGTCTCAAGGACAACAAGCTTAACAGATAGTCGTGTGATGTGATCTACACAGTATAGACTTGAGACATGTTAGGAAGGTCAGAGAGTGGTACAAATGCAACACTGTGAGAGTCTGGAAACTCTACCACAGCGGAAGCAACTCAGCGGACTGATAGTTCTTCATCTGGAAAAAGAAAGAAGACTTAGGGGCATGAAAGCTGACGTGGACTATTTAAAATTTGAAGTGCCATCAAGCAGACGATGAATCAGCTTTCTTATTAAACGGAGCATGTACATATTGAATGTCTCTATGTACAAAGTACTCCTCGGACAAACAGGGACTGCTCACCACTTCTGTGCCAGGCACTGTCCTGGCACAGAACATGAAGGGTCTCTGCCTTCATGAAGCGAGCATGGAATGCATAGTGGGAAAGACAGCCAATACGCAGGTCAACAGAGAATAATTTCTGGAAGGATCCAAGTGTATGTGATGTGTGCCTCACATATTTGCCTTCAAGTCTAGTAGGATGTGCTGCTTCTTTGCGGTCCCGTTAATGAGATAAAGAT
The DNA here is from genome assembly GCF_009829155.1 of Mustela erminea. Classification (NCBI taxonomy): domain Eukaryota; kingdom Metazoa; phylum Chordata; class Mammalia; order Carnivora; family Mustelidae; genus Mustela; species Mustela erminea. The sequence goes on from NC_045617.1 coordinate 92,759,221, forward strand.
AGACTGTAATTCAATAAGAGGAAGAAATTTCTCCCAATAGAGGATGGACTCTGTCAAAAACTAGTAAATTCTATCATCGGAAACATGATAAACAAAACCTATGCGGCTATCTTTTAGGGCTGTTGTGGGGAACTGCTAAGTATGAGTTAAAAATGGATCAGTGGTCCCAAGTACTTTGGATTTCCTAGACCAATACAATTGAAAACATGGCAGGTGGGAACACAGAATCACCCAGTTTTTATATTCCTAAGTACATTAATAGAAACCCTCCTATTATTAACATCTTCTTATTTAAAAAAGATCATTTTTTAAGGACTTACAAAGAGAGAATGACACAATATATATATCAGAATAAAAAGTTCTCTAAGTAAATCTGGTTATATTAAAATTTCATAACATTGGCCTTACTTTTCTAATTTTGCAACAGACCATCAAAAATCTCGTCAGCCTGAAATAGTCCAGAGCCTGGAATTTGAAAACAGAACCAGATGACCTTGAAATTCTTCCTAATAGTTTTCCAATGATTATGCACTACCGCAATTTAGTACATTTGTTTAAGCAAAGCAGGGGCGAGATGGGAGGTGGCTTTGGGGTTTTGGAGCTGGGGGTTTGGAGCTGATGTCTGAATTTAAGGCCATGGCTCAAACGAGCTATAGGAAAGCTATTAAACTTTCAATTTCGACTCCTGTGACAATGGGGATAATAACATTACTGACTTGTGCTGTAAGAATTCTCTGAGGGGCACCTGGGTGGCTTAGCCGATTAAGTGTCTGACCGCGGCTCAGGTCATGATTCCAAGGTCCCGGGATCGAGTCCTTCTTGGGGCTCCTTGCTCAGCAGGGAGCCTGCTCTCCCTCTCCCTCTGCCTGTTGATGCTTTCTCACTCACTCACTCTCTGTCTCTCATAAGTAAATAAATAAAATTTTTAAAAAAATCCACTCAGATGATGCAAACAGAGCACTCAAGGCAGCAAGTGGAATACAGTAATTGTTCAAAAAAAACATAGCAACTGCCTCTTTTTGTCAGATCTTGTGTCGCAAATGTTGAGAAAAGGGGCATTTCTTAGGGATAATGGGGTCAGTACACAGCATTTTCTAAGTATTCAAATTCTGCATGAAGAAATAGATCTCCTTGTGGTGCCTGGTGGCTCGGTGGCTGAGCATCTGACTCTTGGTTTCAGCTCAGGTTATGACCTCAGGATCGTGAGATCGAGCCCCAGGGCTGGCTCCATGCTGGGCGTGGAGGCTGCTTCAAATTCTCCCTCTCCCTGTGCCCCCTCCTCCCACTGCTCAACCCTACTTGGCACACTCTGTCTCTCTTGAAGGAAGGAAGGAAGGAAGGAAGAGAGGGAGAGAGAGAAAGAAAAAGAAAGAAAGAAAGAAGGAAAGAAAGAAAGAAAGAAAGAAAGTAAAAGAAAGAAAGAAAGAAAGAAAGAAATTGCCTTCTTTAGCATGTGTACTTGAAACCCTGCCCCCTATTGGCAGGGAAGCAGACAAGCATCACAGTTGGTTCCTAAAAGGATGGTTTTCTCTTCCTCCTCCACGTTATTCACATCCCTGAGCTCCCACCTCCACCTTCTGTTGCCTACCTTCTCTGGCACTTACTGGCTTCTCCAGCGAATGCCTGACCCCTTACTACTTTGTTTCTTGCCTCTTGGAGCCTCTTCCATATTCTTTCTTTTTTTTCTTTTTCTGCTGTATTTTAGCTTGTCTTTATTTGTCGAGTTTGGTAGTTGGTGGAGCCTCCTACATTCTCTCTTCCACCTGCCTGTTTGCTCCCCAGTCTATCAGCGGTATGGCGGCCCCTCAGCTCTTCTCCGGTCTGCCTGCTGCCACCCGCAGTTTGGCCAACACGGTTAGCAAGCTTCCAAAGCAAAGCAACAACTCTTGCTCCCTTTCTCTGGTAGGCAATGGAACATGTCTGAACGCTGAGGAAATGCAGGTTCTTAGGCTTTCGAACTCAAGTCCGAAAGCTAAGTGACACGGCAAGATGACTTATGTTTGAAAGCTGAGCCACCAGTCAGACCTCCAAGGCTCATGCTTTGTGACAATACCTTGCAGTGTCTATGCAAAAGGATACATTGTTCTAACAATAGCTAATGCTACTCTTGTTTGGTAAGGAAGTGACACTGTGTTGTTATAAACAGTGATCAGATTTAAGTCCCTGACAGGTGCTGAGCACCCTAGAATTCAAGAACTCAGTTCGTCAGCAGCAGCAGTCAATCTAGACCAAAAAAAGTGCCAAAATAAGGTCTTCATACACAGGTCTTAACCAACAGACGTCAGTGGAGCATCCCTGATTTGGCATTTGCGTAAAGTGAAATGTGCTGAATAAGTCCTGCATTACTTTTCATTAGTGCCTATGCCAGGTCCACATTCATGACTTATTAGTTCAAAAGGCAGCTGGGCACACTAGAAGGAGAGAAGCGTGGTGCGGTATAATTCTTGAACACAGTCCAATGGATAAAAAACTGGTCCCAAAGTTAAGACCTTCAGAATCATGCTGAGATTTCTTATTTTAGACGTGGGTTATGTAGAACTGATTCTCCGAAGAATCAGAATCTTAATAGGTAAGTGGAAGTTCCTCCCTGTCTGAGATACTGTTAGAAGCTATTTTTCTTGCTCTTTTAAATTTTCTCTATAATAAGTAGGTCACATGGGACCTTGTGGGATACTGTAAGACCTTTTGCTTTTATCCTTAGTGAAATGGGAGCCAGTGGAGTGCTGTGAGCAAAGGGGAGAGAGGATCTGTCTTACTTTTAAACAGGACCTCTCTCATTCTTGTGTGGAGATCAGAGCAGAAAAGGAAGACTATTTAACAGGCAACGGCAATAATCCGGGTAAGGGATGATGGTGGCATGATCTACCAGGGCAGAAGCAGTGAAGATGGTGAAAATGGTAGGAATCATTTCTTTTGAAGGAGCAGTAAATGGGGGCTCCTGGGTGTCTCAGTCGGTTAAGTGTCCGCTCTTGATTTTTGGCTTAGGTCATGATCTCAGAGTTGTGGGATCAAGTCCCGTGTCGGGTTCCATGCTCAGTGCAGAGTTTGCTTAAGATTCTCTTTTTGCCTCTCGCTCTCCCTCCCACCCCACCCCACACATGTTTGCTCTATCTCTCAGATGAATAAATAAATCTTAAAAAAAAAAAAAAGCAATAAATGAATTCCCTGATAGACTGGTTGTGCTTTGCAAGAAAAAGGGAAGAGTCATGGATGACTCCAAGACTTTGGGCCTGAACAACTAGAAGGAAGAGTCGCTATTTTCTGAGATGGGGAACATCTGAGAGAAGTAAGTTGCCAGGGGTGGTGACAGGGTGATGGTGGGATGGGTCAGGAACTTGACTTTGAGAGGCCTTGACTTAAGTAGGGACACCAAGGATCAGATAAAGATCCAAGCTGGAATCTCAGAGCAGAGAGAAAGGTCAGACCCATGGATTTGAAGGCCATCACTGTGTCCATGGTCCATACACCGTGAGAAGGGATGGGGCTCAGGAGAGAAGAAAGGTAGATCCAAGGCTGAGTCCTGAGCACTTGCACTTGAGGTTGAGGAAAGGAAGAAAACTCAGCAAAGGAGCAAGTGCAAGCCTCAAGTAAAGTAGAATCCCAAAAACCAGATGGAGAAAACATTGCAACAAGGAAGGATCAGCTGTGTTAAAGGGTAAGCTCTTAAATACATGAAAAAAAAATTATATATGGAATCAAATTCTTTTACTCCCCTCAAAATAAAATACATCTAATATTGATTACACATTTCAAATCAAAATCTCAAGGCTAATTCTTCAATACTCCATGCCGGACTATTTCAAACACCTCTAATAACACATAACTACAAATGAAATTGATGACAAGATGCATCCCTGAGGCTACAGAGACAGACTTCTTTCATCACATCTCTGCTTCCTTCAGCATCTTCTGTGGGTTGTACAGTCATTTTTCCAATTGAGGAAGAAACATTTCCCTTACTGGGGATGCCACACTCCCTGGGTCAAAGACTCAGGACTGTGACACACTTGTTGATCTGTCAAATTTAGTAACAAGACGTGGGATCTAGGCACTGTATTTCAAAGCCCATTCTGCCCAGATTCCAGATGAACAAGATGGTCCTTTCTAATTGTTTTCTTCTGTGTGCTATGTCAGCAGGGTCCCTATGTCCAGTTCTTCCAGCTACAGTTCGTTTGCTACATTTCCTAGAATATATTTCTAGTTACGCCTTAGACCATTTTCTTTTTTTTTTATGGTAAGGTTACTTCAACGTTTTATCACCTAATTTAGGTAGAAGAAATTCTGCACGTCTAATCGAGTGGCAGCCAGTTTCTTCTCCCCACCTCAATTAGATTCACCAAATGTCTTTGTTCCCTGATTGAATTCCACATGCTCTCCCTGTTCTTCTTGTCTGGATCTTGGCCATAGTTTTAGAATCACTTTTATTAACAGGAGAAGATTAAATTGAGGTTCTGTGGAAGCATCAGAACCAAGCACAGATTGGATTTCTTTATTCCATCGCGTAACACTGAGGGTTACTGCTGCGGAGTTTGTTAAAATGGGGTTCGGAACCGTAAAGGAGGCACAGCTTACCCTTAGTTAGCTGTGAGGACACCACACAAAAGAGCTATGGACCCAGAGATGTGGGCTAGAGGAACCATAAAGGACAGTCTGTAACACCTCATGCGTTCAAAAGACATTTACCTGGCACCTTGGCATGGAGTCAATGTCTGTGCTCCCCCCAAATTCATATTCTGAATCCACACCCCCAAAGGGATGGTCTTAGGAGACGGGGTCTTTGGGAAGTTGGGAAGTAATCAGGTCAAGAGGGTGGAGCCCTCACGAATGGGATTAGTGTCCTTTTAAGGAGAGATGCAAGAATTTGCTCCATCTCTCTGCTCTCCACCATGTGAGCACACAGTAAAAGTACGACCATCTGCAAATCAAGAAGGGGAGCCTGGCCAGACACTGGATGTGCCAGCACCTTGATCTGGGACTTCCCAGCCTCCAGAACTTGTTGGTTGATTAAGCCATCCAGTCTGTGGTATTTTGTCCTCGCAGCCCAAACTAAGACAACCTGCCATCTGCCTGGCACCGGGCTGGGCGCCAGGCAGGACTGAGATGCAGTGGCTTCCACGGGCATGGCTGAGCTGGTCCATTACAGCTGTGTCTATTCTGATTGGTCAATCATCGTTCCTCACAGGCTGTTACATGGACAGTACAATCCCTGATGCTAGAGGTACTAAAGTGAATAGGATACGTTTCTGTCTTTGAGGGATTTTTGTTTGTTTTAATGATTTCCAAGAGACAGCTCTCCCTTCCAATCTCAGTTACAGCAACCTGGGTTGCCAAAGTAAACAGTAACGTTGGATACACTTTCTAGGCTTGTGAAGTTACTCTGTTTAACAAAAAATGCCCGAGTATGACTTATGTAAGTACACTTAATGTCACATTCTGAAACTGATAAAATTATATAGATGGGAAACAGATCAGTGGTTGACAAGGGTTGTGGGTCAGGGGAGGCCAGAAAGGATCACCCACGGGAGCTCTGGTTTGGTGATGAGACAGTTCTCTACAGAGATTGTGGTAGGTACACAAATCTCTACAAGTGAGAACATTTCATAGAAACACACACATGCACACACACACACACACACACACACACACACACACAGTGAATATATGTAAAATTGGTGAGAGCTGAGTAACCTACCTCTGTAATCTAGTATAGTCCCAGTGTCAATTTCCCGGTTTTAATAATACACCCTAGTTAAGCACAATGTTACCTTTGGGGAAAGCTAGAGATAGGGTACATGGGATTTCTCAGTACTATTCTGCAACTTCTTAGGAGTCTATAATTATTTCCAAAAAAAAGTAAGAGAAAAATCACGTATTCATTCATTCATTCATTTGAGACAATAATAATAGACCCTTTATATGTAAACAAATTGATGTCCTATGATATTAAAAAGTTTCCATTTTAAGTCAACCCTTCTGTCCCAAAGTACCAATAATAAACAAGTAATTTTTGGTGATCACCCAAGCCGTGCATCCTTATCTAGCTATGAGTTATCAATGTCATATCTTTATATAACATATTTGATTCATAAAATTAGTATGTGTACAAATCTTTTAAATTTTGCATTCTCTTTCATATAGAAGGTCTCATACTAGGAAAATATCCTACGAGTAAATAGGCTCATTATTTATATGCAACAAAACTTAGGAATAAGTACATTTATCACAGCATAGTTTATGACGGCAGAAACCTGGAAATAATACAAATATTCAATTAAGAACACTCTGACAGACACCCAGAATTGACAGACTGAAGGCAATCAAAATGTTATTGTACAAGAATACTTAGTAATCTGGAAAGCTGACCTCAATGTTTGGCTAAGTGAAAAAAAGTCCTTAAACAGGGTAAGAACAGTATGTATACAATGTATTTGCAGAGGGAAACAAGAGATATTTAAATGTTAATCGTGATTTTTCTCTTTGGAATGGCATTACAATGGTTCTTTTACTTTTTTGAATTACTTCAATTTTCTAAAATGTCTACAGTGAAAATTTATTACATTTATAACAAATGTAAAATGAAAAAAAATAATGCATACACTAAACCCAGTTCTGTATAGACCAGTGTTTTTCAACTGTGGTGAGTGGCTAGAATTCTAAAGATGTATTCAAAGTGGTCCGTGACTTACGACTATGAAAATTTTCAGTGTGGTGTTTTCATTAGGATGACAAACTTAACATAGTGATATAGACATATTTTGGATAGTCTGGACGATCATTGTGTATTAGAGATGACCAGTGCCCATTTTGCATTTATTTTTATATCTGCAACATTGACAAATGCTACTGCTCTAATTCTCACAGATTAACGAGAAAAGAAAGAGAGTCAAATGTAACAGGCAATGTATTTGCAGCTAGTAAAGGCCACGGCCCACTGCACAAATTAGGGTTTGCAGAATTTCCAATAGAGAAAGTCCTAGAAAATACCAGGCATGCCAAACTCAAAAGAACTTGTGTCAGCATTCAGTACCCCATTCACAATGTGATCAGTGATTAAACTGTAGCAAAGAGTATCATCAGTCACAATAAATTAACCAGTATTTTATATCGCTTGTTTTTAGTTTTTTATTGTATTTGATGCTTTGGCCCATGTGAAAGCAATAAGCATAGGGATTTCGTGCCTATTTATTTGATTTTCTGGTGCCAATTTTAAATACAGTTTTATTTAAGACATTGCATTTTCCACTTACAACACAGTGCTTCTAAAGTGAAATGTTTACTTCCTTTCCCTGCCCATATATTACATATTTAAGGATGAAGAATGCCCAGTTTATTTGCTATAGCAGCTCAACTTTAAAACTGCCATGGAAATTGCTACAAATTTGGGTCCTAGCATTGTTCAAATGGAGCAATGCTAGACCTCTTCTCAGGTTGGCTTACCCAACCTCTTCTACGGTGGGCCCAGGGGAGGCAGCATCAGAGGGAGGGGCTCTACCCTCAAGAAGCCCACAGGCATTCCTCCTGGCATGCCTTGCAGTCTGGTACAGCTTGGTCAGGATGGGGATGCACACTTTCTCCAGCTTTTTCTGCTGACGTTAAGATTCTTCCTTCTCAGGGCGCCTGGGTGGCTCAGTGGGTTAAAGCCTCTGCCTTAGGCTCAGGTCATGATCCCAGGGTCCTGGGATCAAGCCCCGCATCAGGCTGCTCAGCGGGGAGCCTGCTTCCTCCTCTCTCTGCTTGCCTCTCTGCCTACTTGTGATCTCTGTCTGTCTAATAAATAAAATCTCAAAAAAAAATTCTTCCTTCTCTGCAGTCTGCCTCTTATCAAGGCAGTTGGAGATTCCATTTATCAAGAATCTTCTGTCTGTCCTCATTGTTGACTTTACCCTGAAGTTTTCATCTTCGACAGTTGCGTTCATGTTGACGGGATAAGATTCAAGGGCATTCTTGGAAGACACCTTGTCCCACTGCTTGTCCTCTTCTGCTTTGTACTTCTTAGCTCCCTGAACTGTGTGCTCAATGCCTTGCCTTGCTGAAGCACCCTTTGCCACTAGTGCTAGTAATCTCGTCCTCTTTTCCTGAACTCTTATCCAGAGCAGACACTAAGGATGCCATTAGCATTAATATCAAAAATGACTCCAACAGAGGGAGCGTCACGGGGGCCGGGAGGTATGCCTGTGAGTTCAAACTTGCTAACTAGGTCGTTGTCCACGGTTAGGGCACATTCCCATTCATAAACCTGAACCAGCACACCAGCCTGGTTGTCAGAGTAGGTAGGGAAGGTCCTCATCTGTATGGTAGCAATGGTAGTACTGCACTTGATGAGGACATCATGATTTTTCCAATGGTTTCAAAGCCAAGAGAAAGAGGAGTGACATGCAACAGCAGGGAATCCTGAACATTTTCAGTTTTGCCTCCAGACAGGATGGTGGTCTGGACAGCTGCACCATAAGCAACAGCCTCATCAGGGATGATACTCTTATTCAGTTCCTTTCCATTGAAAGAAGTCCTTTCCATTGAAGAAGTCTTGCTAGAAGTTTCTGAATCTTGGGACATGGGTAGAACCACCATCAGGACAAGATCATTGATTTGACACTTGTCAAGCATGGCATCCCAAAGGACTTTCTCTACAGGGCCCAGGGTGCCATGGAACAGGTCAGCATTTAATTTTTCAAATCAGGGACAAGTCATAGAGGCATAGAAGTCAAGTCCTTCACACAGAGAATAAATCTAATACTTGCCTGGGTGCCGGAAGACAACGAATGCTTAGCAAGCACACTCGCCAGCAGTCTGGAGGTGACAGACCGCTCTCTCATTCTTGTGGATGTTCTTCTTATGTTTGCACTTGAACTTTGCAATAAACTTTGCAATAAACTTTACAATAAACTTTGCAATGGTTGGCCATCCGGTTGCCAAAGTTTTCTCCAGCTAAGTGGGTGTCTCCTGCTGTCGATTTGACCTCAGAGATCCCATCTTCAATGGCAGGGACTGAGACATCAAAAGTGCAACCTTCTAAGTCAAAGATGAGCACATTCCTGTCAGCTCCAACCTGTCTAAGCCTCTGTGATTTTCTTCATCTTTGTCAAAACCACAGAGGACACCTCTTCTTTCCCTTAGACCTTAGGCCTGCCAGCATCATTCACCACCAAGAAGGGCCAATACTTCGGATCAGATTGGACAGCAGCAGCATTGAATCTGTGTCTGACCAGGCATCTGACGTCAAGAACTGTGTTGGTGGGGTTCATGGCAACTTGATTCTCTGCAGAGCTGATCAATGGTTTGGTGGTAGTAAAGATGACGGAACTTGCAGTGTGCAGTTTCCCTGATTGCTGGGCAATTATTTCCACTTTCCCGTGCTGGAAGACACCCACACAATCTTGGTGCCAAGATCTATGCCAACTACAGGTCCCTGAGAGGTAGTTGCTCCTACGTGGGCCCTGCTCAGCTTGCAAAGAAAACAGCAATCTGGAGAGCTAGCATGTGGCTCAATGAGATCCTGTTGCCTACTGAATTTTGTGCTGTATTCACTTAAGGACCATATTGTGAAAAATATTAAATTGAAGTCAAGAATATCTTGTTCTTTTTAGAAGTGCCTGCACACTGTCCAGTTTTGAGGAGCACTGTTCTAGAACCAAAAAGGCTCCCCACACACGAACGCAGTAGCTTTAGAAGCAACATAAACTCAGGACACTGAGAGGTCCTTTCATCTCGTGCACTGACGCTCCTAACAGCATGTCACAGAGAAAGGGATCCAGCTCACAAGCTGGTGGTTGTATTATTTGGAACCTCAAATACATTTTTCTTACACACAGAAATTATATTAAAAACCATATTGGGATTCCAGAGTAGTTGACCAAAGTCCTTTTATTTATTTATTATTGATGATTTTATTTGTTTGAGAAGGAGAGAAAGAGAGAGAACAGGAGAGAGAGAAAGAGACATAGATTATGAGCAGAGGGCAGAGTTAGAGGGAGAAGCAGACTCCCTGCTGAGCAAGGAGCCCGACGTGGGACTCGATCCCAGGACCCTGGGATCACGACCTGAAGCAAAAGGTTGATGCTTAACCGACTGAGCCACCCAAGTGCCCGACCAAAGCCCCTTTAATATAAAATGTTCCTAGGCCAGAAAGAATGATGTGTCCTGGGGTCCATTTTAAAAGATACGTTTTCCTTTCTCTTTTTATTAGACCAGGAAACATTTTATAGCAGAGATTTGGGGCTACCTGTCCTTATCTTCTACTTCATTCTAGCACTACCTCTTCCTCAAATCTAGCAACTCTTCCTCTAAAAATATTCCCTGCTCCAAAACAAGTACTCTCATACATAGAATTGCTCATAAGTTTACAAAGAACTTCACATGGCCTGTCTTCCTGACTCCTCATATCACAGCAGCCTGATAAATAAGCATTAAAATTGTCATTTTGTAGAGAGCAAAACTCAGTTTCAGAGAGTTCAGGTAGCATTCCTGTGGTCAAACAGCTAGAAACAAAGTAGGCCTGAAGTATAAGTGCTTGACTCCAACTTCCAGAGTTTTCTCCTCCGATCTATAACAACTCACAACTGTTTTTTCTTTCCTGGATCCTTAGGAGGGAAAAAAGGTTTAATTAACAAAAATTGCTTCAAAATGGCTAATAAACCCTTAACTCTCTAATATATTTGCATTTTCAAAGCGGAGAGCCCAGCTGCCAAATCTACAACATGGAGAGAAAGATGTATTCCTAGGGTTGACAATTACCACACACTCTGTGGTTTAAGACAACAGAAATACATCCTCTCACATCTCTGAAAGCCAGGGGCCGGAAGTCAAGGTGTTGGCTGGGTTGGTTCTTTCTGGAGGTTCCAGGGGATAGTCCCCTTCTATGCCTCTCTCCTAGCTCCTGGGGCTGCTGGCCATCCTTGGTGTGTCTTGGCTGGTAAACACAGCACTCCGATGGCTGCCATCTTTGGTGTGTCTTGGCTGATAAACACAGCACTCCGATGGCTGCCACCATGCTTCCCCCCCTCCCCTCCCCTCTCCTCTTCTTAGAACACTTGTCATTGGACTTGGTGCTCACTTTAGTCAAGGATGATCTTAATTGATCATCTTCAACTTAATTTTATTTGCAAAGACCCTTTTACCAAATAAATTCCCATTCACAGGTGCTGGATGGACTTATCTTTGGGGGAGGGGCACCGTTCAAACCAGTACCCAAGGGCAACTGCAAAGTGAACTTTCTCCGTTATGGAATACTGAGGCAACTCAGCAGTCCTCTATCCCACCAGTTATCTCCTAGCCAAATCAAACATCCTGCATCTGGAAATTTCCTCCAGTCTCTGGATTCCACCTCTACTCTTTGGTTTTCCATGTTTCTGTTTTCTGCCTAAACTGGAGTTTCCCTTTTTCCTTGCCCATTTATATGATCACCTCCACTGGGAGACCTGCCTGGCTTCCACTGATGTCTCTACCTGGCACGGTCTTACACTCTCCTTTGCATTTACTAAATCCCACTGAGTCCAGGCCTCCTGGGAAGCTCATTCCCTCTCATCCTCAACTACCATTTATCTAGGACCAGAATGCTAACACTGCAGAGACATGACCGGTTGTTCTTAGAGGTGAAGGCAGCCTGGCCCTCTGCCTGGGAGTCAGTATCTCTCTTAGTTCCTGACAGTTTTGGCTTTTCACTGCTTCTTTCTCTTGCCCCTGCCCTCACATTAGCATCTACTTCTGTGGCCTAGAAATCCCAGGGCATTTTCCATGCCCCACCACAGGTAGGGGAGACCTAGGCTAGGGCTCCCGTGTCTACTATCCCATAGCAGTGGGGGGACAAGGTGGTACAAGGTGGTACTCAAGAAAAAAAATGACCAATATTTGTAAGAAAAGAAAGGCTTCTTTCTGCCTTGGACCCTATTCTCTACAGCAGACAGTGCTTCTTAAAATATACCGTCCACTTAATGGACTGAGCCCCCCAGGTGTATACTAAGTGAAATAGGTCAATCAGAAAAAGACATTTATCTTTTCACTCATATGTGGAATATAAGGAATATATTATAGGGAAATGGAGGGAAAACTGAAGGGGAAAAAATAAGAGAGGGAGATAAACCATGAGAGAATCTGGACTCCAGGAAAGAAACTGAGGGTTGCAGAAGGGGTGGTGGGTGGAGGGATGGGGTAACCGGGTTATGGGGATTAAGGAGCGCATCTGATGTGATGAGCACTGGTGTTATATGCAACTAATGAATCATTGGACATCACATCAAAAACTAATGATGTAGTATATGTTGGCTGATTGAATTTAAATAAATTATATGTAATAAATTAAAATAAAAATTACTAAATTATTAATTGTAAGTTAATTATTAAAATTAAAATTATTAAAAGTAAAAAATAATTGATTATATATGCCTATCTATATCTACAGATATAGATATACCTCCTCCACTGACCACCCGAATGAGAAACACCCCCGGTAGTGGTTAAACACACACTTTTCTAAGTCTGATTCCAGGCCACTATAACAGAACCTCCGGGAATGGACCCAGAACTCTGTTTTTTAGCAAGTTTCCTAGTGGTTCTCCCATACTTTAGATTCTGAGAACCACCTCCCAGGCCAATCACAAGTACACAGCACAGCCATGCTTCCTGGCATTAAATCAGGCAAAGCTGTTCCCTCACAGAGCTCATCCTGCAGCATGACAGTGTCCATAGGTTCGCATCAGACCCTCAAGGCTCCAGAATCCCTTTCTCCTCCATTCTTCCCACCTGGGCAGGAACCAGCCCACCGTCTGCTCTCTTTCGTCTTCCTGTTTGGGGACTGTGTCTCCCATCCCTACTACTGGGCCATTTTCAGTGCTCTCAAGCATCTCCTGACAGTCTGAACTCTGGAAAGGAGGTAGAGATTTGGGTGCCTTTCCCCACAAGCTCTCCTTGTCCAAGGTATTAAGAAGTGTGGAGAGAAAAGAGCACACACAGCAAGAGACCCTCCCCCAAGACCTTCCCCAGGAGGGCATGTGCCTGCTTGAGCCTGACTGGCGTTGGGCAGATTGGTCTGGGCTGCCTCCCGTCTCAGTGGGATCAGGTGAGTTTCAAAGTCACTCGTGAACTGTGCAAGCACAAGCAGTTGGTGTCAATTTCATTTCTACCCTAACGTTTCCCGTAAGCTTTCCGAATCCGCCGCAACCCTTAACACATCTTCAGTTACGTGGCAAACTGCTTTCACTGTCAACATAAATACAGGAAATCACTGGTCAATGAAAATTCTAACAGTGAAATCAGAGGTCTTTCTTCCATTCCCAGGAGAGCCCCGGAGAGGTAAGATGCCTGAGCTTTCACCCTTATCATGAGATGGCAACAAGCATTTCCCATCAAGCCCCTAGAACCCGAGGCTTCCGAAAGGTCGAGCAGAGGCTGGGCGGCAAGGCTTGGTGAGCGGGGCCAAAGGCAGAGCTGGCTGCCCAGACAGTCCAGGCGGCAGCAGCAACCGCACAGAGTGTCTGAGCCTATGTACAGAGGCACATATAAATAAATACACAAATGCCAAAGAAAGCTCTTAAAAACAGTGCTCGTTATTTGGGAAAATAGGTAATGTGGCCACTAGCCTGTTAGGAGTGAATGCTACCTGAGGAGCTCAAGTACCAGAAGTTTGAATACAAAACCCCAAAGAGCTAGATTCAGCTCACCAACAAGCATGTGGTTACCAAGCATTTATTATGTGGGAAAAAAATATTTTACACGTGTTATATGTCTAGATGTGTGTGTGTGTGTGTGTGTGTGCGTGTGTGTGTGTGTGTGCTGTGATAAAAAAATAATTCTGCAAGGCCTGACTGCTGGGTAGTTCTCGACCTTGGATGTTTAGCTTTTCCCAGGCCTGCTGGCTAGATTCGGGTTACTGAGATGTGCCATCAAAGAGCAGAACCTAGAACACATTTTTCACTCTCATCTACCCTTACTTGCTCCCACACTATTTAAAACAGAGCTTCACATGAAGTGAATTATTAACAGTAGCAAAAGTTTGGCATGCACAAAAACGTTTACCAAAGACTCCCAAGATCATTGAGCAGAGAGCAAGTGTTCTGGGCCTCTGAGGTGGGGACTGGCCACTTGGCATTCGTGTTTTGGGGCGGGGAGGGGAGGTATAAGCTTCAAGCAGGTGATTTGCCAGAGGGATGTGATTTCTCTTTTGGTCACAGACCATGCTGCTTGAAATATCAATCTTTAGACTTTCATAACCACTAAGTATTTATATCTAGGGTGCTATATAAAGATAATTTGTTATGAAGTTAGTACTTAAGCATGTTTTTATGTTTTTGGGGATCTGCTTGTTCAAGCTGTTTTTGAAACCCTACTCTTGTCAACGTTCACCCTCTGGCCAGGTCTAGAGTACATACTAGCTGCATATTTAATTCTTAAATGTGGGTTGGAATAAATTATTCCAGAAATTGAGTACAAAATAAGTATACTTTTCATGTAGTTCAGAAAAAATAAGTATACTTTTAATACATTGCGATAGCGGGGTGAGGGGCATTAAGGAGGGCGTGTACTGAGATGAGCACGGGGTGTTCTACGCAACGAATGAGTCACTGAACATTATATCCAAAAACTAATGATGTACTACATGTTGGCTAATTGAAGTTAAATTAAAAAAAAAAAAAGTAGTTCTTTGGTACACATCAAATACATCGATTTTGAATCTACCAATTCCTTTCTACATGTAATACAAACAAATTGTTAGAGGTTAAATGTAGCACAAATGGAAGGTAGTTCCATGGAAGGTGGGGTCTAGGAAATCTGAATTACATGACACTAGGCAGACTGTTTACGATCGCCGTATCAGCTTCCCCATAGAAAGCTGTTGAAAAAAGCCTATATAACCCTTGAGACTGTACCACAGCTCTCATTTACGTTTCTACATGCCAAGATAAAAGCACTTCCCTAAAGTCTAAGCAGTTCCTTCTTCTAAAGAAAACCAGTTATAATCCCATGAATGTATTGTCAAAATTAAGCAGTAGTTGGATGCAACCTATTTTGCGATAAAAGATGGCAAACCCATCTGCCAAATCTGCCAAGAGTCACACTACCATCTTGTAATAGGCTTGGGAAAGGTGGATGTAAGTGTCTCCACATATACACGATGTGTAAAAAAAAAAGATACATTATCCAGTTTTCTCAGATAAAACCATTGCTCCGGAGGTCATTAAATTCTGGCAGATTTTTCTTCGACTGTTCTCCTTTCTTTCTTAGGCTTCAAATGGGCTTCTCAAAGGCATAACCCTTTAGTCCAGTCCTCACTGACCACTCAGCCCTCACAGGCATTAAGGATTTTGATGGGAGACCGGGGGCAGCTGTTTGAGGTTTATAGCAATTTTAGGGAAGATTTTCTGTGCCCTCTTTTTGTTAATGTTTACAAATGACTCAAGAGAGAAACAGGTCCTAGTGCTCTGCTTTTAGTAACCCCTTTGCTTTAACATAAATCGTTTGTGAACACTTTAAAAGACACATTTTGCAGTTTTAGAGGCTACTTCCTTGAATGGGTTGGCTATAAATTATCAGAGAACTTTCCGCGTAAATAACAGCACTTTAATCCCTTCCACTTCATGCTTCATTCCCATCCACTGTGTTTCAAAAAACCAGACAAGTAGTTGATGATTTCTCTGAAGTAAAAATCACAGTATTTCTTTTGAAAACTAGCTATACAATTAGCTACTGGGGATTCAGTAACACATATCCAAAAACCGGGTCCCAGGACCTTCGCTGTCTAATAAAGGTAACAGAAACCTCTAGAACGGACCCTAAAATCCTGAAGTCTGAGCTCCTGGAGCATAGGACTGAGATTATACCATGTCCCAGGGTCAGAAAAATGTTCCGTGGTTCTTTTCCTCATCAGGTCGTATCAGTGGACTGTTTGGAAAAGTACCCATAAACTCCCATGGGGGTGGGGACACCGCAGAGGCACTGAAAGAGAGAAAAACCAACATGCAGAAACGCAACACAGCAAGAGTTCCCTCTTAGCACCGTCAGCGTAGCCAGATTTACGTGAAACCAGGCCCCAAGCTCGTGCAGTCAGGAGTTAATGGCAGTATACACTTCCTTTTTTTTTTTAACTACATCGTGCCTTATACAGGTAGCAACCACCCAAATACAAAGATCTCAGTGGAAATGAAACTTGGATTTTTCATGAGAAACAAAGACAGTGATGATTTAAAACTTTTTTTAAAACAGTTGCTTTATCAGGACACGTGGGTGGCTCAGTCAGTTAAGCGTCTGCCTTTGGCTCAGGTCATGATCCCAAGATTCTAGGATGGAGCCCCACATGGGGCTCCCTGCTCAGTGGGGGGTCTGCTTTGCCTCTCTCTGCTCTTCCTACCGCTTCTGCTCTCTCTCTCTCTGTCTTTCTCTCTCACATAAATAAACAAAATCTTTAAAAAAAATAAAAAATTGGGGCACCTGGGTGGCTCAGTGGGTTGAAGCCTCTGCCTTCGGCTCGGGTCATGATCCCAGGGTCCTGGGATCGAGGCCCGCATCGGGCCCTCTGCTCAGCAGAGAGCCTGCTTCCCTTCCTTTCTCTCTGCCTGCCTCTCCGCCTACTTGTGATCTCTCTCTGTCAAATCAATAAATAAAATCTTAAAAAAAAATAAAAATAAAAATAAAAAAATAAAAAATTAACAGTTGCTTTATCTAAGGCCCCAAGAAGAATTCCAAGAACTCTCACGCAAAACTCCCATCTTTAAAAAGTCCACATTCGAACAGTAGTAAGAACAGGAAAAATACAATAATTTGATTGTTCAGAAGACGGAAAGCACTCTTGCTGCCAGGAACTTGCTTCGTGGGCAGAGCACTACCCTTTTAATGGAAACAATTTTTTTTTCTTTTTTAGGTCGGTTCCACACCCAGTGTGGAGCCCAACATGGGGCTTGAACTCGTGACCTTGGGAGCAAGATCTGAGCTGAGATCAAGACTCAGAGGCTTTACTACTGAGCCACCCACACGCTCCTTGAAGATTTTTAAAAATATGCACGGCGTCTGGGGGAAAAGAAATCCACTTCAAGATTGATACTTGTTTTTTTTTTTTTATAAAAAAAAAAAGGAGGGGGGGGCACCTGGGTGGCTCAGTGGCTTACAGACTCTGCCTTTGGCTCAGGTCATGATCCCAGGGTCTTGGTATTGTGAGTCCTGCATTGGGCTCTCTGCTCAGCGGGGAGCCTGCTTCCTCTTCTCTCTGTCTGCTTGCCTCTCTGCCTGCCTGCGATCGCTATCAAATAAATAAATAAAATCCTTTAAAAAAAATAAGTCAGTCAATAAAAGATTGATAATTGCATATCATTTTATTTTGTAGATGTTAGTATTCTATTTGGTGACAGGGTCAGGATATCTGCATTTGTCACAAGTTGTTTAGGTAATTTTATGTTCAACCAAGTCTGGAAACCTGCATGTTGACCTACAGCTGCAGTTCTCCGAGTAGGGTCCCTGAGCCAGCGGCATCAAAGTCAGCAGCTCCTGGGAACCCGGCGGACCTGCTGAAGCTGAATCCCGAAGAGTGGGGCTTGCTGGTTTCAACTAGAATCCCCCTGAGTGAGACGCGGCTCCGGTTTGGAGGAACACTGGTCTCCAGAGAACGGCCAGAGTCCCCAAGGTGTCTCATCTGGCAATTCCAGGAACTTGCAATGGATGGGTGGTTTAACAGTACTCTACGAAAAGAAAGGTGAGCTGACCTGACCTTACAGAGGGCCAGACCCTCAGAAGCATGCCTCTAAAGGGAAAGAGAGGAAAAAAGAAGAAGAAAAAGAAGAATACTGGTGGAGGACTGTGCAAAAATTAAAACCTGAGTGTGTCTCAAGAAGCGTAAGAAGAAATCAGAGATTAAAATGGAATGGTACTAGGCAGCCCTGAAACGGCCCACCTTGAAGAAAGTAGCTTTGATTTTTCAAAGTCATCAGTCCGTTGGGATTGAGATTTACAAAATCCATGATTATTCCTGGAAGAGGGAAGCTGTTTCTAAAACAACTTCTAAGGCTTTTTTATTTGGAGTCCTTCTGGAATCACAAGCATTTTGTTCCCTAGGCAGCCTCTGTCAGATACCTGGAAGAGACCGCTTTCAGGACGATGTTCCCATTACTTCCCTACGGGCGGCTCGCAGGACGCCACTGGGCATTACCTAGCCGGCATACCTGTTTACAAGTTTAGAGCCAACCGGTACGGGGCGGAACAGCTGTGATGTCTGCAGGCTCTTGGTGGCAACCTGCCACAGACGGTACCAGCGGGTGAGCTGCTCAGATAGCAGCGCGGGCTCCCTTTTCCTGCTACGGAAGATGTTAGCCCGGCCTCCCTCTATACAAGGGGAGATGGAGAGAAGAGAGTTGAGGGAAATTGGAAGGGGAGGTGAACCATGGGAGACTGTGGACTCTGAAAAACAACCTGAGGGGTTAAAAGGGCCGGGGGGTGGGAGTTTGGGGGAACCAGGTGGTGGGTATTAGAGAGGGCACGGATTGCATGGAGCACTGGGTGTGGTGCAAAAACAAAGAATACTGTGAGCTGAAAATAAATTTTAAAAATAAACAAATAAATAAATAAGAAAAGCAGAGCGATTTGGACTGCCTTTCACGTGCTGAAGATTCTGCAAGGAGGAAGGCAAGAGTCATTTGAATACTTCCAGCACTGTTCCTATTTCCGGTGATGGTGACAGATTGATGCCCAAGGCTACCACTAGGACTCCTAGTGCAGGGACCAAGGTTAGGGCAGAGCTCCTTGCTGCCAGCCAAACAGAGCAAAGCTGCCAGCTGCGCAGAGAAGGAACTCATCTCCTTGCCCTCTCTATCTCAGTGCTCTAGGTGACCGAGTTATTCAGCCACTTTGAGTATCCTGATAATAAACAGACTGGTTGGCAAGCTTGGCAAGGGAAGGACATTTCTACCTGGTTTGTTGTTTTTTGCTTTTTTCCAAATGGAAGGAGTTTGGCCAAGAAAAATGCCACCCTCGCTGGGATGGCTAGCATCACGTTTGCTCCTGCACGTTGCTTTTTTAATGTCAGAAAGTCAAAAGGAGCGAAGAAAGGGCCAGCTATCTCCTAAAATCTTGGGACTTGGGAGACGCTCCAAGGCCCATGAATTTCGTAGGGTTATAGCAAACCACAAAAATCCAAACCAAGATCACATGCCATTAAGATGTCTTTTAAATTATTCTAATAGAATCGATTCCTTTATGCTGATTTATTTGAAGTTATCTTGGAGTTTTTAGGAACGTAGTTCATAAAGATTAGGTATTCCGCGTAAAGAAAAGGAATAGTCTAAAATGATTTTTCAACATTCTCATCCATTCCCAGAATCCTACAGATTTTTTATTCATAGAATTGAGCAAATATGAATGCAGTACTAAAAATCACATTTAGTAGGATACAGAAAGGTTATATAATAAAACCGGAAATATTATAACACAGTTTGTTCTTACATTATTATTCTTCATCTTTCAAAGTTACCTTAACTCCTCTATGGGTTTCGAATACCACTCCGTCAACTCTGGCTACAGTCCACTTCCCATATTCAACTGAATTCTGTGGTTTTGCATTTCTAAAACACATAGTATAGATGTTTATAACTAGACCCCTGACTTTCACTCTACAATGTTAAGAGAGGAGAGGCCAAAAAATGGGGACTGTGGTTTGCATCCATGAAAGTACTGGACCATTTTCTCCAATCTCACTTTTTCTATAGTAGGCTTTCAAATGAATCATTTGTTCACTCCTTCATTCTTTAACTATGTAAAAGGAGCCTACGCTAATTTTTTACTCTCTCTTGCATTCTTAACCCACTGGGCCACCCAGGTGCCCCTCTCTCTTACATTCTTTTACAAATTTTTCTCTATGTAAACATTCATTAAGTACTTTGGACTGAAGGTTTGAAATAGCAGGTGATGTGAGATATATCAATAACGGGCCCCATTCTATTTGAAATCCATGAGGACATGCTAATAAGGCTGAAGTGTAAACCACACTTAGAGTATTTGAAATGGTATGGCTCCACCTTCTGGCCACAAAGCAGAAAGGCATGCCTGGCAAAAAGTCAACCGGTTCTCGGACAGGGCCTGCTTTTTACCAGTGCAACCCCTTGCTGGTTATTGCAGTGTTCAGATATTTTCTGAGTACCTAGTCTGGGTTAATGTTCCAGATAAGAAGCAGGCTCTTAAGGATAGCTTGGAGAAAACAGGATCTTCTTATTCTGTGAAAAATTCAACCTTGTTAGAGCAAATCTTCTTTGGATAGTTCAAAAGCACATAAATTGTTATTTGGAAAATATTCCATGTTAACAAGGATAATGTAATCTTAAGCTATTTGTCAATCTGTGACTTTCAAAGTCCTTTTGCATGCACCACGTCTGTCACCCTTACCTTTGAGAAGGGGCTGGTGCACACAGGAAGCTGGGAGAGGGAGCAGACTCACTATCCCTGCTGTAGCTCAGCAGGGATAGGTTTGTCTATCAACAACTCCACTTTTTAGCCTGCACCTGTGAACAAATACCTGGAACTTTTGAAGACACTTCATATATCGAAGGAGAGTCTATGGTGGCTGGGAAGATCACATAGACTATTCCCTATTTAAAAGTCCACAGAGCACCCAGGGACAGATGAATGAACAATGAGGTACAGTAGTCCTCCCCTTGACCCACATATTTGCTTTCCACAGTTTCAGTTACCTGCAGTCAACTGAGGCCTGGAAGCAGAGGCTCAGAAGGTCTACAGGAGCCTGCTGCTACGCCACAGTACCCACGTCACTCCACTCCCTTCGTCTCCTCACACGGGCATTCTTGCATCTCACACCAACACAAGAAGGGCGAGCTCATGATCAGTTATTTTGAGAGAAGGATAGAGATCACATTCACACAACTTTCATTAGCGTACACTGCCTAATTGTTCTATTTTATTATTAGTCATTATTAATGTCCTATGGTGCCTCATTTATAAATTAAACCTTACTGTAGGTATGTAGGTACAGGATAACATATTGTACCTACAGGGTTCAGTACTATCCGTGGTTTCAGGCATCTGCTGGGGAACTTGGAACAAATCCTCTGTGGATAAGTGGAGACTACCACACATACATACAGTGAAATATTACTCTGTCATAAAAAGTAAAGAAATTCTGGCGCATATTGCAACATCAGTGAATCTCCAGGACGCTCCACTAAATGAAATAAGCCAAAGGCAAAAGGACAAACATTGAGAGAAACTAGAAACAAGGTTACCAGGGGTTGGGGGTAGGGAGGAATGGGGAATTTGTTTAATGGCTCTAGAGTTTCAGTTCTACAAGGTGAAAAAATTCCAAGAGATGGGTGGCAGGGAAGGTTGCACAACAGTGGGAGTGTACTTCATGCCCCTGAGGTAGAATGGGGGCACCTGGGTGGCTCAGTGGGTTAAGCCACTGCCTTCGGCTCAGGTCATGATCTCGGGGTCCCGGGATCGAGTCCCGCATCGGGCTCTCTACTCAGCAGGGAGCCTGCTTCCTCCTCTCTCTCTCTCTGCCTGCCTCTCTGCCTCCCTATGATCTCTCTCTGTCAAATAAATAAATAAAATCTTTTAAAAAATGGTTAAAATGGTAAATTTTATGTTACGTGTATTTAACATGGGCACAAAATTCGGAAGAAACCTGGCCCACAGTTAAGCAGCAGGTGAACAGGAGCTCCTAGAAGCTCTAAGAGCTCTCCTATCCGGCTGTGTTGCTGCCACCGATCCTTTAAGAATCAATGAAACGAAGCCTGAGGCTTTGACACTATCCTCTGTGGCAAAGCAAGTTTCGAGACCTCTCCCCCAGACTAACTGAGGTGTGTAAGTCCACAGGGATTTTTAATGTTTAGAAACAGTTCAACAGCTTGCACCCCGCTGTAGGATATGCTATCTAAGAACACAGGGGTCAAGCTCACTAAAGGCAAGTTTTAAACTTTCTGGTGAATTTGAAAAGAATGTGGCTTTCATTGCTTGTTTCACTACAGGTGAGATAGGCTTTTTTTTTTTTTTTAAGATTTTAATTATTTATTTGACAGAGAGAGAGAGACAGCAAGAGAGAGAACACAAGCAGGGGCAGAGGGAGAGGGAGGAGCAGGCTTCCCGCCGAGCAGGGAGCCCAATGCAGGGCTCGATCTCAGGATCCTGGGATCATGACTTGAGCCGAAGGCAGATGCCCAACAACAGAGCCACCCGGGCGCCCCAGGTGAGATAGGCTTTCAGTGTAAGAAATCATATCCAGCACCAAGGCTCTGACCCATAAGGAAACACGACAAACATCATTCTACGATCTAGTGGCTAGCGCCTCCCTCTGCCATATATAAACTCAAGTTTTCAAAGGCAATGCTATTGGCAGAGTCCAGGAGATGGCTAATGCTATAAAATAGAGTCCTGTAATTGTAACTTAGTCACAGATTAGGACTAGAAGATCTTAAATCATCCATATTAATAAACCAGACCAGACTTCATGGAGAGCCCAGGTCCCTGGGAAGAGTTTGGGTATCCCACTTGTTGTGTCAGGAAAGTCATAAATCTGTGTTGCTCCTTGCAAAGGCTGGTGATAGAAGGACTGGAAGGTGGTGGAAAACCAGAGTGGAGGGAAGGGGGGACAGTGTACGTGGGCACTTATGGAAGGTAGCCAAAACCTGCCTTCAGCAAAGCACCAATGGGTTGGATGGGGTATTCAGTCAAGTCCCTTACTCACAAGAAGCTACTCAAAAATTTCACTACAGGGTACTACGGTTCTCTACAGAATAAGCAAAAACCTCAGAAGGCCTGAATTAGAGACACGATTGTTGCTGCTCCCACCCCCAGAAAACAACTCAATAAACAAAAATATTAAAAAGGGTCTGTTATAATGTTGCTCATCTATGTATCATATTTTCTGTTTAAAGGAACCCTTGGTGACATTTTAATATTTAAATAAGAGGGTCAAATAACAATTTCTTATTATAATTGTAGCTACTATTTATGAACACTGTGTGCTTTTCCAACATTCTAACTCTCCTGACATTTGACATATGAAGGACCAAGGATCAGAGATATTAAGGAGCTTCTGCAAGGCCACAGTTAGTAAGTGGCAGAGCTGGGTTTTCAACCGGTCTCTGAAGCCTTTGCAATTATATACTGGATGGGCCCTAGGTCTTTAGAGGTCATTCTTCAGTATTTAAAAAAAAAAAAAAAAAAAAACTACTTGGTTAGAGACCAAGTGGAAACACAGCTATCCTCACCAGATTTAATTTCAGAGAGCAAAGACAGGGTCCTTTTGCTTTCCGCATCCATAAATCTAGTTCAGTGCCTGAAACTACGGAAATGTTGGAATCAACCCATTAACCCCAATGGACTCCACACAACTAAATTAAAAGATTGTTACAAGAAAATACTCATCAATACTAATCAGGGGCAGCCACCTCCATAAGCAATCAATGAAAAAAAGTCATAGTCTCTTTTGGAAATATTTTTATTTTTCTAGCATAAAAATATTTCCTACTAATGCCTGTGCTCAGGGACAAAGTGGTGTGACAGGTGGCAGTATGTGGGAGACCTGAAGGAGATAAAGCAACTGGGCAGGAAGAGAAGGCAACAGCAGCCTCCCTGGGCCCAGGACAGTGCCTCATACATGCAAGTGCTCAGTAAACATGTAAGTGAATTGATCAACCAGAGCACAATAGCAGGTGTGCCCTTATGCACAGAAGCAATGGACCGCCATAGTGGACCCTGCTCCTCCTGTAGGACAGGAACATCCCCCTGGACACCCTTGGAGAGGCACAGTTTGGGTAAGAAGCTCTACTCAGGTACTCACAGCTGCCCAACCTACTCAGCTGATCCTCAGATGGCAAAAGACAGCAAAGTTATACATAATGTTTTACAAAAATGTAGTGAGTTCTCAAGGATTTAAGGGCTGGTAACTTCATCTGTGAAATTACTTGAGTTAATGTTGCTTTTTTTTTCTGCTGTGTCATTTCATTGTTCTTTGGTCCTTCCACCATGACAGGGAAACAAAATTAAATTGTATTGAAGGGGCGCCTGGGTGGCTCAGTGGGTTAAAGCCTCTGCCTTTGGCTCAGGTCATGATCCCAGGGTCCTGGGATTGAGGCCCGCATCAGGCTCTCTGCTCAGCAGGGAACCTGCTTCCCTTCCTCTCTCTCTGCCTGCCTCTCTGCCTCCTTGTGATCTCTGTCTGTCAAATAAATAAATAAAATCTTAATTGAAAATGCCAAATGAACAAACAAACAAAGAAAAAAAAGAAAACGACAGAACATGCAGCTACTTCAGGGTAGTTTTTGGCGTATGGACCCCTCCCCAATCTTCAATAGTTCTGAACGGTTTATTACTGTTTTTATTTCCGCATTTCAAGTTCCTCAAACTAACATTTAAGACAAACATCATTTCATTGCTTCTTGTACCAAACCATTGTTTTCACTGTCCATTATGAACCCTGAAACAAGACCTGTGAGTGTATTTTCTTTTTGGCATAGTGGTCCATTCACTCCTTCATCAACAAAATGGAAATGGGCATGGAGAAAAGAGCAGAAAAGGGTTCACCAAGGTCCTTCCCTCATGGAGCTGGTTGTGAGAGAGAGGAATGAACTAACTAACCAACCAACCACCCAGCAAATCATAAAATAAGCCATTTTTTATCAGATCATTTTTAAGTCGAGAATGAAAAAGGGAAATGAGAGTATGTCTTCTCTTTTAAGGATAAGACACTGGATCTAGATGAAAAGAAGCATCCCGTCCTATCATGATCAGAAGAAGACTGCAGAAGAAGGAAGAGATGGTTCAAGAAAGGGGGGTGGGCAGAGAGAGAGAGAATGTGTGGCAGAAACAGAATGGGTGAGGTGAATGGAGGAGATAATATTTGGAAGGTCAGCAGGGCATAATCAGAGTAAGGAGCTCTCAACTTTATTCTAAGTATGACGGGAAGTGATTGGAGGGCTTCAAATAAAGAAGTGACATAATCATCCTATTTGCACCTTGTAAAGGTCTCTCTGGATGCTGGGAGGAGCCTGGACTGCAGAGAGCCCAACAGCAGAAGTAGGAGGACCAAACAGGAGACTATTATAGGCAAGAGAGAATGGTGCCTTAATCTAAAATGACAGTGGTAAAGACAGGGTGAGGAAGTCTGATCCAGGATTTTTTAAGACTTAGATCTTCTAGGACTTGTATATAGCTTATATGTTAAGGAGAGGAAAAGGAAGATGAAGTCTCCCGGACTTTTGACCTGAATAACTTGAGGAGGTGGTAACGGTGTTTATAGAGATGTAGTGGGACAAACAGGCTTCCTGAGAGGTTATCAAAAGTTCTGCTTTACCCACAGTAAGTCTGAGGAGAAGTTTCAACTTACATGGAAATGTCCAGTGGACAACTGAATGTTTGAGTCTGGAGTTCTGAAGCATAGACAAGGCTGGACATGGGCAGTGAGGGGGTCACTGGCATTGACATGGCAGAATGAGACTACCTATGGAGAGTATAAAAATAAAAAACAGAAGGTTGCCAATAACTTACCTAACGGGCACTTCAAGTTCAGATGAGGGAAAAGAGAACAGGACCCTGAGAAGAAGTAGTCAGTGAGGAAAGAGAAATGGAGATTACAGTGTTATGAAAGACAAAAGAATTTTGAAGAGGAAGTAATGGTCAACTTTGTCAAATGTTCTTGAGAGGTCAATAATGATATAACAAATTCCCCTGTTGGTGAGAATGCAAGCTGGTGCAGCCACTCTGGAAAACAATATGGAGGTTCCTCAAAAAGTTGAGACTAGAGCTACCCTAGGACCCCACAATTGTACTACTGGGTATTTACCCTAAAGATACAAACGTAGTGACCCGAAGGGGCACGTGCACCCCAATGTTTATAGCAGCGATGTCCACAATAGCCAAACTATGGAAGGAGCCTAGATGCCCATAAACAGGTGAATGGATAAAGAAAAAGTGATATATATACATATATGCATATGTATATATACATACATACACGCACATGTGCGCGCGTGCACACACACACACAATGGAATATTATGCAGCCATCAGAGCCCCTGAAATCTTGCCATTTGTAATGACACAGAAGGAACTAGAGGGTATTATGCTAAGTGAAATAAGTCAGAGAAAGACCATTATCATATGATCCCCCTGATATGAGGAATTTGAGAAACAAGGCAGAGGAGAGGGGAGGGGAAGGAAAAATGAAACAAGATAAAACCAGAGAGGGAGACAAACCCTAAGAGACTCTTAATCTCAAGAAGCAAAGGAGGGCTGCTGGGGTGGAGGCAGGAGGGATAGAGCGGCTGGGGATGGACACTGGGGAGGGTATGCGCTATGGTGAGTCTATGAATTGTGTAAGACTGATGCTTCACAGACCTATATACCCCTGAAACTATATACCCCTGAAAATACTACATATATGTTAATTTAAAAAAAAAAAGAATGTTATAGAAAAAGATAACTATTGGGTTTGGCAACAGAAAGGTCATTATCACTTTGATGACAGCTTCTTAGTGGACTAACAGGGAGAGATCCCGAATGGAAGCAGGCTGAGGAATCCATACGAGACAGGGAGACAGTGATTATAGAAAAAAGAAGATTTTCTGTGAAGGAGACAAAAAAAAATAGTTAAAAAAAGACACAGGGCAGAGGAGACTGTTTTGTTTCAAGGAGAGGAGATACCTCTAGATGCTGATAGGAATAATCTAGTAGAAAGCAATTCATCATGTGGGGGTGACAGCTCACTGTAGGCACAAAATGTCTGGGAGGCAAGATGGGCTGGGACTCTGAGCACAGTGAAAAAAGGCTGGGCCCTTGCTAGGAGCAGAGCTATCCCCACCCGTGCAAAAGGAGACAAGCAGAGAGCACGAGTTAATATGGAATCAGGCTGGTAGACCAAGAGGCAAGAAGATGAGGGTGGGGCGTTCCTCTTTCTCAATGCAACGTGATCCTCCATCCTCTTCTGAGGCTGGCTCTGGAGGAAAGAAGGCGGCACGCAACGGCCATCTGAGAGACTGGGAAAGGGAATGTCTACGCTACAAACACCAGGAGGATTGAATGTCCAGTTGTGGTTTCCTATACTGTATATAAAGTGAGAAACGTCTCCAGCAGCTGTTCAGCAGCAGACCCATGAACTGAGGTAAGCCAGGATGAAGGCTTTATCACAAGAATATAATAAAGGTAGCAAAAGAAAAACACCTGAGGGCATTTGAAGGAAGCCGTAATAAAGATAGGGCAAAACCTTCAAGCTGGTCAGGAGGTAGTAACGTCATGAAAGGGATCGACTGGAGGTGTGTCCTGGAGGACTCAAGACACTCAAGAATGGCTACAGGAGAATGTGTATGTAAATAAAGGGTAAAACGTGGAATGCTTGGAGTCAAACATTTAAACTTAGGACACCCTCTCATCAGGGAATGATTTACTCTACCAACTCTTCTTAGTGTCGCCCCAGTTCTAAACCCTATGAGATTGAACTTGGCTACTCTGCTTACTTTCTGGACACCCTTGCGCAAGCCATGTAACATCCCCGAGCTCCTATCCATAAAATAGAGCTGGTCAACCATCCCTGTTACTTTGAAGGTGAGAGGTAACATACGTAAACACTTCCCACAAGGCAGGTGCTCAGTCCTGCCTGCCTACTGGGCATGCTCATGGTTGTTCGTACAGCATCAATGGCAGCTTAAGAGCTCATAGAAGGGCAAAGAGACTTGGGCTGTATCTAGTCCATTACTGACCCATCTCCTCCTATAGCTGACGCTACAATTCATTCCCTTGATTCAAATTTAGCCTTTACAGTTATCGAGAGGAATTAATGAAGTTATCCATTCTATGTACTATTGCACATTTGTTTCAGATTTCGAAATAACTTAGAACTAAATGGGCCAAGAATAAATTATAAAGAAATTCCTTAATTTTGTGTTCTTATACTTAACTCCTTTACTTCACGTTAAAAATGATCCTTTGTCTTTTCTCTTTAGCCAGAATTGCTGTTCTAATAAGGTGTAATGAATATATATGATAGTATCAAAGATTTAACTTCCACTCAAGAAAAACACTTTCACTGATACTAGTAGATTATATAAGTAAAAAAAAGAGAAAAAAAATTCACTATAGGGGTGCCTGGGTAGCTTACTTGCTGGGCATCTGCCTTTGGTTCGGGTTGTGATCCCAGGGTCCTGAGATCCAGCCCCAGGTCAGGCCCCCTGCTGAGCGGAAAGCCTGCTCTCCCACTCCCCCTCCTTGTATTCCCACTCTCACTGTCTCTCTCTGTCAAATAAAAAATAAAATCTTTAAAAAAAAAAAAAAAAACTTCATTATATGTATTTTAAAAATTCTTCCCAGAAGAAAAGAGGTAGCACTGAGTCAAAAGATTCTCAGAGAGGGGTGCCTGGGTGGCTCAGTGGGTTAAAGCCTCTGCCTACGGCTCAGGTCATGATCCCAGGGTCCTGGGATCGAGCCCGGCATCGGACTCCCTGCTCAGCAGGCAGCCTGCTTCTCAGAGACAAACTGAATGAAAATAAAACAAGAACAGAAGTGTGTGCGTCTTTGAAAGAACAAATTACATCCTGGAAACACATCAGTAGTCAGTACTTACATACATTAATTGGGTTAATTAAATTAGGAAATCGAGATAGGTTTCCTGCTTTGATTAGGTGGAAAATTCCCCTCAGTTCTGTAGGGCGGTTAAAAGTCCTCTTACAACTTGGGGATTAGTTTAATTGGAAGATGCCACTGAAGGAAATCATTACAATGGAACAACAGTGTGAGTGCAGTTTGATATGTAAGAGTGTTGTTTTTGTTTTTAATTGGGGGCTGTAAAAAAACCTTCAAGAGCATAAGTTGATGGATATTTTAGGTCCAAGTTGACTCCGGTAGTGAGCACCAAATGCCCCTTTCCTGTCTTTTCTCTTTGTCACCTGCTGAGGATGCTAACAGGTGATTCTGTGAAATGAATTCTCTTTACGGTTGCAGAGCAGAGCACCTGGTTCCGAACTACTTCTGCTCACCAAACTGGCCAGACCAACCCCTGGCATAAGGGAAATGTGGCTTCCTTGAAGAAGGGAGAAGTGTTATCTGGTATCACTGGTGGGTTGGGGCAAAGAGTGGAGCCCAGACAAAGCTAGGTGACCAGTCCTAGAGTGTTTTCCCATCAGTTTGGTTCTGGTTGACAAGACCATGTGGCTAGCCACTTGGCTCTCAAAAAGAGTAATTAAGTGCTTGTTACTATTTCAAAACTTTCAGAGATATTGGAAGATGGCAAGGCGGTGGGGTAATCTGACAATTGAGGAGGCCCTGAACACTGTGCATTAGAAATCAGATTAAAGATGAAAATATCAGTACATTGAGTACCCTTTTGATGCCAAACATATATTAAGCGTTCATTTTGCAAAGCACTCTGTGCCAATATCATGAATCCTACAAAGAGAAATAAGGCACAGTGGCTTCATTAGCGTAAGAGGGAAATCAACACAAATGGCAAAATTGCAAAGGCCTTGTAGAGTCCGGCAAGTGCTAGAAGTTTCCAGACAAATAGCCATGGGAATGAAAGGTGGGAAAGGGGGCGCCTGGGTGGCTCAGTGAGTTAAAGCCTCTGCCTTCGGCTCAGGTCATGATCTCAGGGTCCTGGGATCGAGGCCCGCATCGGGCTCTCTGCTCAGCAGGGAGCCTGCTTCCTCCTCTCCCTGCCTCCCTCTCTGCCTACTTGTGATCTCTGTCTGTCAAATAAATAAATAAAAATCTTTAAAAAAAAAAAAAACAAGAAAAGAAAGGTGGGAAAGGTTACTCATGGTTAGGGAAATGACAAAGGACTTCCTAGAAGGTGGATCCTTTGAATTTGTCTTGGAAAATGGGCCATATTTTAATGAGTAGAGATGGAGGAGAAAGCGGATGGTAGAAAGTAGTGCATTGTGATGGGTAAGTGAAGGCTGTATGCCCAGGGATCATGAATTCTCAAACTGGGCTGGAGAGCAGGTGAGTTCCAGGATGCTCTGGTGTATGCCAGCCTGGAAAACTAGTCTGGGATCAGATCATGTATGTCTGGTATGTCTCCTGAGCCAAGGAGCTGGAACTTTATTTTGATAGAATCTGTGTGGAAAATAGAGACAGGCTCCCCAAAGATGACCTCTTTGCTCATCTGCGAGATGCCAAGGTTACAAAGGCAAAACCAAAGCACTGGTTATAGGCACAGCTTGAAAGCTATAGCAACAAGATACGTTAAATAGGAGAGTAAAGGAAAAACAATCATAATCACGTGTGCTAGAAGTATTGTGATTGACTTGTAGGACTGT
Source organism: Mustela erminea (assembly GCF_009829155.1). Taxonomy (NCBI): domain Eukaryota; kingdom Metazoa; phylum Chordata; class Mammalia; order Carnivora; family Mustelidae; genus Mustela; species Mustela erminea. Next base: position 92,789,448 of record NC_045617.1, read on the forward strand.
GACAGCATTGATCAGGTTCGAAATACAGAAAGAGGCACGGGAATGAAAATGTCGGGCTGGGGACACGGAAAGGCAAGTTTAGCCGTGGACCTGCGAGCTCACAGGCCTTCATGGTGTGTGTGGGTGAGGGGACCCAGGAGATACACTGGGCGGAAGTGAGCTGAGAGCATCTACTGGACCAGCTACCGGCACGAGGCTGAGAGAGAGAAAAGAGCTTCACAGATGCTGATATTTGAGGGCTGGGCAAAGGAGGAGGACCCAGCAAAGAGGACTGAAGAGGAACAGCAGACAGAGTAAAGTTAGGAGAACAGGTGCCTGGCATAGGGGTGATTCCCAGTAACTCAAACAAACAAACAAACAAACAAACTAGGATAGTGTCCACAGAAATTTAAAAAGAAGGGTATTTTAATAAAGGAGTGCCTGTACATGTTAAAAGGGTGAATTTTATTGTATGTGAATGATGTCTAAATAAAGCCGGTATTAACAAGGAATAAAGGGATAAACGATGGTGTGAGATGATACAGAGAAATTAGGGAGACGGCGGGCAGTTGAGCTGAAGGGACGAATAAACAACCTCTAAAAGAGCGATTCCCGGGGCGCCTGGTGACTCAGTCAGTTTAGCATCAGCCTCCTGCTCAGGTCATGATCTTGGGATCCTGGGATCGAGCAGAGAGCCTGCCTCTCCCTCTCCCTGTGCTGCTCCCCCTGCTTATACTCTTTCTCTCTTTCTGTCAGATAGATAGATAGATGCTTTCAAAAAAAGAGGAGCAATTCCCGTAGAGAAGGAATGGCAGGAATCCAACTGTTGAAAGCAAAATGGGCATTGAAAAGTGGAAAAATCTAGTCTTCTACCTTCTAATCAGTAAGTTCAACATCTCTCATGTTTTATCTTTAAAATAAAAACAATACATCGTTACTGTGAAGTATTTGGAAAATGTAGAGGGGCTTAAAAAAGGGGAGAATCATCTAATTTTCTATCGTACTGGAAAAACAATGGTTCATGTTATGATGGATTTATTTCGATACATTTTTCTGTGCTTATTATTTATAGACTTACTTGAAATCATGAAAAACATTCTGTTTTTTATCCGTTTGAGGAAAAAAAAATTCAATCTCACAGCATTTACCGTCATATGGACGTGTCATCATTTTAAAATCATTCTCCTATGGCTAGACTTTGGTTTATCTGCCCTTTATTTATTTTGCTATTTCCATTGTAATGAGTATATTTATTCCTAAATCCTTATCCAATACCATTTTACTATTTCCTTAGAATATATGCTTGAATGGGGAATTGCTGCGTCAAAATACATGGGCATTTTTATGACTTGCTGTATTATCAAATGGATTTTCAGAAAGATGGTACCAATTTACAATCCTTCAAGCAGGGATTCACTGCACGCTCTCCCCTACTGAGTATTATCATTTTCTTTTCACTCACTTTGCCTATTCCAGACATAAAAACCGTATCTCACTGTTGGTTTAATTTGCATATCTTAGCTCAAAGAGCTCTCAAATAAGATTCTCCTTCAAGATCTGTGATTTGTTTCTAAGCTTCCTGATTAAAAAGGCAACAGAGAGAAACAAACTGATGAAAAAAGATTATGAAAATGAACACAGATTAAAATTTAGTTCTATAAAACCAACAGAGGGACATATCAATTTGGACAAAGAAAAAGGAGCTCTTCATTTATGATAACCGAGTACTGTAGGAAAAGAATCTCTCTCCCATTCGGTTGCTAATAATCTTTCTGGTTGTTTTCTGAAGCCCCTGTTTTTCCCCCAAACAATCACAGGAGCTGGGGCAAAATACTGAGTCACCAATTTTCTCATAGTCTTCATACACATCTCATTTATATGATCCAACATATTCGATTTCCCTTGGGGTGGTGTATTTCAGAGAAAGAAGCTAAAACTCTCTCCTAAGTATTTGTATTCAAGGTCTAATGATACTGGAATAAGGATAAAGCTGCCATTTCCTAAGAGCCAGGCCCCGTGCCATGATTTACACACATTATTAACTCTTAAAACAGGTCATAGGGGAAACTATCAGACCCATTTCTCTGATGAGAAAACTGAGGCTCAGAGAGACTTTGCTGTGGCCTGAGCCACACAGCTATAAAGTGATGTGAAACTCCAGTCCAGCTGCCGAGTGCTAACACCACTGTGCTCTCATGCAAATCCCCCTCCTATTTGGTATGTCATTTGGCATTAATAATCTGGGGGGACGGGGCACCTGGGTGGCTCAGTGGGTTAAAGCCTCTGCCTTCAGCTCAGGTCATGATCCCAGGGTCCTGGGATCGAGCCCCACATTGGGCTCTCTGCTTGGCAGGGAGCCTGCTTCCTCCTCTCTCTCTCTCTGCCTGCCTCTCTGCCTACTTGTGATCTCTGTCTGTCAAATGAATAAATAAAAAATCTTTAAAAAAATAAAAAATAAATAAAAAATAATCTGGGGGGACAAGTTAGTATCATTATCGCTATTAACCTATTTGAACTTCAAGAAAAGAAAATTATTATAATACAGCAGTTTCCCAGGATCTCACAAAGTATCTTAAATACTGTGTTGGGCTAAAGTGTGTTATTATGAAGAGAGCAGAGAAAAAAAAAAAAAAGTGAGTGTTTAAAGAAAACACTTCAAGCGTCCATTTCTCTGACCTTTCCAACAATTCCTGCACTTCTCTCGGCCTTCAGATCAGTGAGCCTCCCGCTTTCCCCCCATTCAGGCATAGAGGTCCCCCTACGTTCTTAATTCCTCACATAACTCAGATGTCTCACCAGCGCCCTTAATCACTGCATAGATCCCTTCCTCCATGATTCCCAACGGACCAAGCTTCGGCTCCTCCACGACCCCCCTCTTGTGCACCAGCGTCCTGGCAACTCAGTATTACTAGAGAAAATGACATGCCTTGCCAATTGATCTCACTTTACATTCATAACCAAAAATCTCCAATGGCCACTTAACATTTGTAGAATTCTAAATAGACTGCCTTGGAATGATCTGTTTTTCTCCCACTCCAGAATGGCTATTTTGCATATCAAATACACAACACCCTTCCCCACCTCCTGCTGAGGAGCCTGCCCTCTTCCCCCGGGAGAGAAAGGCAGCAATCCCACAGAGCCTGGCTCAGCAATCCCTCAGGGACTGCCTCGCTTCCCAGTCCCATAATAACTGCCTACCTCCATCACAATGGAGGAGCTAAACCTGCTCCCATCATGCAAGGCAAGTCCTGCATGGTGCCCTTGATCCCAGCTTTTCCAAGACTGGAGCTGTCCCGTGGTTCAGGGCTCTGTTCAAAGGTTCCCCTCTCAGAGAACCTCCCTTCCTCACCCAAACTCAACACCCATCACTTTCCAGGGTTCCATTTTAGAGCGGCGCTTCGGATGGGCCATGAAGAGCTGCCCTGGCATCATCTGGGAATGGGGCAGAGGCAAATCTTGGACCCCACCCCAGACTCCAGAAATCTACTCCGGCCACTCTGGAGATGGACTCCATTGTGTACTGGAGCCAGCTCCCACCCACATTGGAGACCGGACTGTGAAATTTCCAGAATTCTACCAGCTGATTGTTAAAGACAACCACGGCTAAATACCAAGCTATCAAAGCTTTCAAGCAGATGGATTGCATTTGGAATGGGAACAAAAAATATTCGAAATTGTGCTTCCTGATACAGTCATGACCTTTTACTGTTAGCTCTGCCCTAGAGGTTATTTGCACCTACTGCAAGTGGACAGTGGAAACCTGTATGCTGGTATATTGCAGCGCATCTCCTCTTGACACGGTATTTAGTAGTGCCCCGTGGCTAGCCTGAAATCAGCTGCAATCAGAGAACTTACGCTGTGGGTATCAGCTACAAATCAAAGTCTTTTTCCCAAAGAGCCAGCTGTTAAACATCTCTCCGTTGATCACTGGATGAGGCCCAACTATCTTCATCTGACCAAGCCTTCTGGGGGATTCTGATGCCGCTCATGTTTGAGCGGCACTGGCTGAGAAGGCCTTTCCTGCCCATCTCCGAATCCCCAGGACCCTCCCTCTACACTACCCAATCCAGTTCGCCCTCATCCACACGCACAGTGCTGAAGTTTGGAGCTCGCCACACTTCAAATCTATCCCTGCTTCACACAACCTGACTTCACCATGGAAGTATGTTTCCCACGCTTCTCATACTTTTCCTCTACAGGAAAAGGTATGACTTTTCCCGGGACCCAGGGCAAATCCCTGCTTTATCTTCTATTTTTGTCCAAGATCTAGAAAAATTCATTTTTTCTAAGTGATGTATTTGTAACTTCATCTCACTTTAGTGTTTACTTCTATTTTTAAAACATAATTAAATTAGAAGATGATGATTTTTTTCCCCGCTCAAAGGAACATCTTCTTGAACCATGTCATCCCTCCATTTAGAAGTTTGCTGAATGCAGACCAGCAGATGGCAGCAGCGGCTCTTGGAAAGAAAGCCTGACAGGTCCAAAAGCTTTTTATTTTGGCTAAGAACAAACTTCAATTGTTATTGCAAAGTCAAGCACATTTCCAAGTCATTTGCTGGTTCATCATATTCTTCATGTCAGCAAACTGCCTCTTAAAATACAAGATAGATTATGAAGAAAAAAACATGCAAGATAGATTATGTTCTATGGTTTCCTAAGGCGAATACCGACCAAAGAAGCTATTTACTCTTTTTATGCAAATTGGTCCCTATCAGACAGGAGTAGAGTTTCTGGCTGCTCTGTGTTGCCAGGCTGCAAAATTTCAAATTCTTACAGATTCAGATCCAAACAGTTTTACTCCACTGATGTTTTTAAAAAATTTTTTTTGACATTTTATTGAATTTTTTGACAGAGAGACACAGCAAGAGAGGGAACATAAGCAGGGGGAGAGAAAGAGGGAGAGAGAGTAGCAGACTCCTCTCTGAGCAGGGAGCCTGATGCAGGGCTAGATCCCAGGACCCTGGGATCATGACCTGAGCAGAAGGCAGATGCTTATCAACTGAGTCACCCAGGCTCCACTAATTTTTTTTTTTTTTAATATTATCACTTCTATAACCAGTTTTCTTATGAATTCAGTAATCAAGATCTGGAAATAAGGAGAACAAATTATAAGCCACATTAGTAACCCCACATTTTTACACATGCAAAACTAGAGCATTTAGACTCTCTAGATCCATACTATCATGTAGCATCACTGAAAACCACTCAAGGGAAGTAAATTGAGTCTGATATTAAGAATGATACAAAAGGGGTGCCTGCGTGGCTGAGTTGTGTGTCTGAATCTGTTTTGGCTCAGTGTCATGACCTAAGGGTCTCATGACCTGTAGGTCATGACAGTGACCTCAATGGAGAGTCTGCTTGCAGTTTTCTCCCACTCCCTTCTCTTTCGGCCCCTCCTCCAGCTCACACACTCTCCCTTTCAAATAAATAAATTAAAAAAAAAAAAGATATAAAAAGCCAAAGGTCTAATTAAGGAAAGCAAATCACAAGGAGTGGTTCTGAGTCTACACAGCACTGGACATTCAGAGCCTGCTAGCGACCCTGAGGTTCCAGGGCGGTCCAGCAACAGTGACTGTCCTGGCTTAAGGTGGTCACTGATTGCTGAGTAGTGCACGGGCCAACAGCATCAGCACTGAAGCAGGAGGAAAACTGCCCTTTTTATGACTTAATCTCAATGACTTATGATCACAATAGTTTGGGGGCACATGTGATGTGCAGATAGTAGGGAGAAAGAAATACACAGCACAACATTTACTGGACATCATTTCTGGTACCAAGTACTACGTACAGAGGATGCAAAGATGAACAAAATGTCCTCTCTGCCTCCAGGAGCTCACAGACTACCGGATCGTAAATTTAAGAGATTTGCAAGCAAGTATAGTCTTTTCTTCACAAGATTGTTTTTATAATCAAATGAGATTGTTTAAAGAAATGCACTTTTAAAAAATTTTTCTAATAACTTTTAATCCCACAGCAAAAAAATGTGATGATTATAAAATGTAAATTCTTTTTTTGTATTATGTTCAGTTAGAACATCATTAGTTTTTGATGTAGTGTTCAGTGATTCATTAGTTGCGTATAACACCCAGTGCTCATTCTGTGCCCTCGTTAATACCCATCACCCGGTTACCCCATCCCCTCACCCCACTCCCCTCTGAACCCTCAGTTTGTTCCCCAGAGTCCACAGTCTCTCATGGTTTGGCTCCCTCTCTGATTTCTCCCCATTCAGATTTCCCTCCCTTTCCCTAAGGTCCACTATGCTATTGCTTTGAATACCCACCATGTGCATTCACATGGATGGAACTGGAGGGGATTATGCTGAGTTAAGTAAATCAAGCAAACAAAGAAATGCACTTTAGGGGCACCTAGATGGCTGTCCATTAAGCTTCTGCCTTTGGCTCAGGTCATGATCCCAGGGTCCTGGGATTAAGCCTTTCATAGGGTTCGCTGCTCCAAGGGGAGCCTACTTCTCCCTCTCCTTCTGCCTGCCTCTCTGACTGCTTGTGTGCTCGCATTCTCTCTCTATCAAGTGAATAAAAAAAAATCTTTTATAAAAAATAAAGAAAGGCACTTTATGAACTAAGCACTGAACAAATGTCAGGGTGCCATTATTTTTGAATAGATGAGTGACAAAATCAAATGCATTTATAAAAGATCGATATGGCAATGACTTCAAAGACAGATTAAATGGGGAAGGTGACCTCCAACAGACCGGCCAGCTAGGAGTCCACTGCCATAACCCAGACAGCAAGTGACAGTGTATGAGCTGACTGGGGCAGTGGGCATGATTGAAGGAAGAGCCAAACGAGGAATGGGGATGACTCTTTGTGACTGTAGAGCAATAAAGAGAAAAGACCCAAAAATGCCTACAGTGTATTCCCTGAGTGACTCAGGAGAAGAATTAAATAGCAAAGTCAAGTGGGTGATATAATTTAGGGAGAAAGATGGGAGAATGTGACTTCTGACATGTTGAGCTTTAGGCGAGAGGAGCACATCAGAAAAACACAACGGAAGGAAGTCTGGGGATGTCATAGCTCACAAACTCCTACTCAACCTCCAAGACCCACCTCCCATACCTCTCGTCTGGGAAGCCTTTCTTTGAAAGCCCTTGGAGTTTTATTTAGTTCCCCATATTCCAAAAGTAGTTTTTAAAATACTCTAGCGCTGTCTTTTTGGGTTGGCTTTATCAGAGTGGGTGTCTGTCACTTCAATTCGACTCCATTAGACCTGCTGAAAGTAGAGAAAGTCACCTGTCTTCATATTCTTAACACCAACATGGTACACTGTTCCAGGTAGGCAATAAATATCTAGTGAATGATATACATAACTAACCAAGAGAAAAAAAAAATCTAAATATCAAAATCTAGGATTTGGAAGTCATCTGTTTAAGGGGGATGAAGCTATTCATAGACACAATTTCCAAGTGTCAAAAAGAAACCTATAGGCTCAAACAATTTCATTTAGGCCAGGTCACCAAATATGGACTTAATAGCTAACCAATTGCAGTTCCAACCACCCCGTCACCTGTCCGTCATGAACTTTCTGATCAGGACTGGTGAGGGTTTTTGTCATATGGACGCTCTCCATCCCCCGAAGATGAGGTAATCTACCTTATAAGACCTCCTCTCCTTCCCCTCTCAGGGAAGGTGACCTTGCCTGACCCATCTTTTATTTTCCTAATAACTTTCTTACCTCACCCTCCTTCCTACAAAAACCTTCCATTCTGTACAGCCCCTTGGAGCTCCTTTCTCCTTGCTAAACGGACCCTCACAACATGGCTGAATAAAACCAGTCCAATCTTTCAATCCACGTGTTTGGATTTTGTTTTTCAACACGAGGAAGAGTATTTCGAAAGAAAAAGTAAGAGCTACGGATAGGACAAATGGAGGCCGTCAAGAAGAAAGGAAGTGGAAGGAAAAGAAATGGAGCCAAAGCCTCACAGAGAAAGGGTGCCATCGCTCCCAACAGAGGACATACTCCAGGCAGAGAGGCATCAAATGGTACGGACATCTAAGTGAATGAAGATAAGGAATGTGCCACTGAGTTTCAAAACCAAACTTATTTGAGAAAATTCTGGTTTATTTCACCAAGAACAAAAATAAGAACAAGGAGGAAATGTCCCTCATTAACGGAGGAGATCAAGGATAGGGAGGGGGTCTCTGTCTGCCATGATGCTTCACAAATGGTACGCAAACCTCCGTCCAGGGGGGTGCATATCTCAAGGCAGAAAGCTGAAAATAGCCAAAGGATTAAGACGATAATTTTAAAACGTGATGAATGACAGAACCATGAGCACAAGTGTCCTGATGAGGTCTGGATGAGGAGGCCAAGAGAAAAGACGAAGCTCTGAAGGGCATTGTTCACAGGGAGTGATGACTGTGTTAAGACAAGGACCTACTTTGTTAAGTCCGAGTTGCTTTAGGTCACAGCTCATGAACTCGCCTCAGGCTGTCCTCCCGGGGCTGCCAGGCCACCAGGTCAGAAGGACCTTTGTTCCTGGGGATCTCCAGATGTTCCATTTGGGATATCCAGAGCCCTCTGAAGGGGTGGGCCCAAGCATGTGTGCTAGCCCACATGAATTCCTAATTTCAGTCCAGGAAGTCCCAGTATTTCTGGATAGCTTAAGTGAATTCCCAGAGCAAGCCTAGGAAGGGATTTTAAGAATAATTCAATATACCCTTTCTCTTTCCAAATGAGGAGACCAGAGTCCAGGAGTTCAAGTGGTTTGTCTAGGGTCACCCTGTTCATTACGGCACACTCTGGTTTCCAGACTGCCAGTCCTACGGTGTTTCTCTTTTACACTTTTCCATGTTGAGGAATTTAGGGGGAAGAAAAGAAGGAGAAAAGAAAGGAAAAGAGACAGGGTGAGAGCTTCCTATCTATGAACATCAGACGTTTCGGCCACAGCCCTGGCCCAGCCGAAGACTGACCTTTCCTCCCACGAATCCATGCACAGGGCTTTGCCCTCTTTATAAATTTTCTATCCACTTGGGTACAAACTGTGGGAGCCCCATTCGTTCATTATTTTTACTGTAATTGAACGAACCTATTTAAAATCTTACTGTCTCAAATAATTACAATTTTTGCCGCTTCTTTGATTGATTTCTGAAATTGGACTGAACGTGTCTTCTCCAATCACTGAAGACATCATTCGATTACACAGCATGAACTATGTCAAGTACTTACTGTGGTCCAGACACTCCTCTAAACAGTTTATATTCATTAACTCACCATTTCCTGTCATTCATTGAGGTGAGCACTCCTCTCTGTCTCCCAGAGAAGGAAGCTAAGGCACAAAGAGGCAATAATTCAAGATTATACAGCAAGTAAGTAGCCAAAGTCCGCTTCCTGAGCCTGCATGCTAGCAGCTCGGCCACACCGTCCTAACAACCCAGCCTCAGACTCTGTTGGAAACTGGATTCATCTCTTTTGCTCTCAGTCAACACTGATGAGTCCTAGACAGTCACCAGTAAAAAAAACAGGTCGCATTTCCATAGACATACGTAGCATTTGCTAGTACCGTGCACTGTCTGGTTACGCTTTCGCTTTAGTTCAATCAATCTCAAAAAATCCTAAGAGGCAGATGAAAAATATTATCACTGCACTCACTTTATACAGAACATGGGGAAGCCTGAGCAACTTGCCAAAGGTTACCCAGCCAGCAGTTGAAAGAACTGGGACTCCCATCTGAGCAGCCCAGCTCTGGAGCCCTCCCTCCTCAACCACTGCAGAGTCCTGCCCCACAAGCAAAAAGCATGAAACCAGCCAGGAAGTGGCCTTCCTCTGTCACAGTCAGTCTACCCAGCCACCTCCAGGGCCTCTTTTCAGGCCCAAACTTGACACAAGATCCTGCCTGCCACCTTCCCCTGGAACTCTCTAGATTGAATTCCTTCGCTTTGGGGTGCCTGCCACTCTTGTAACTTACCTGACCTGAGCCAGGAGCCACGAGAGAGTTGTTCAGGCGGAGGGTGGGCAGTGAGATCCACAGACCGTGTCAGTCCTTGAGCTCCCGGGGACTAGCTACGTGGCCTGGGCAAGGAACCCCACTTTGGGAGAATGGGACAGAATGGACACGCATCCTGAGATTAGCACATCGTCATACAGATGTCAACGTTGCGGTTTAAAATCCATTCCTTCATTAAGACATGCTGTGGAGGGGGAGGGCTCGTGGATACTATTGTAAGCACTGGGGAGGTGGCCCTGGACCAAGCAGCAGAGCCCTCATGCTCACGGGGCTGGTGTCCTTGTGGGGGAGACTGACACAAAACCTGGGAGCCAGTGGTTACAAGGCACATATCCAGTAATGCAATGGGCAATGAAAATGAAACGTCTACCGCCATGTCTGCAGTTCCCCATCTTCAACCGGCTGGACATCAGCAGCACCTGCAAGATGACTGCCTCCTCTGTCTGAAGCTATTTTTCTAAAGCAGAGGTTCTCAAACATTTTGGTCTCGGGGCACTGTGAAGCTTTGAAAAAATTATTGAGGCTCCCAAAGAGCATGCGTGTGTTTGGGCTACATCACTAGATACCTTGCACAATAAAAATTCAGACAGGTCATTTCAGAACACGACAATGCACAGAGCACCTCGCATTAGCTGTTGGAGTGATGACATCATCACACATCATGAGGCCTCTAGAAAGTTCCACCATGCACCGGTGAGGGAAAGAGAGTGAAAAAGGCAAAATGTCTTGGCATTGTGGTTACTTCACAGATCTCTGAGGGGGTCTTGGCACCGCCAGAGGTCTTCAGACTATATTCGAACAACTGTGATTCTAATGAAAACATATTTAGACTGATGCCAGCTTTAAAAAAAAAAAAAAAAAAAAGAAGATTTATTTGATAGAGAAAGAACCCCAGTTGGGGGGAGAGAGAAAGAGAGAATCCTCAAATAGACTCTCCATCTACATTGCAATCCCCCATCCCACTGAGCACAGAGCCTGACACAGGGCTCAATCCCTTGACCCTGAGATCACGACCCGAGCCGTAATCAAGAGTTGGATGATCAACTGACTGAGCCACTCAAGAGCTCCCTCTCAAAAAAGGATATTTGAATTTACTTTTCCATCTGTATGGATGTCTTCTTGCCTATTTTTCTACAATCAGAAGCTGAACATTTTAAAATACAATTTGAACTACATAAAGTACAAGGACCTACAATTTGTTTCCTGAGTGCCTATTCACCTTAAAAAAAAACAACAACAACAACAACAAAAAAAACCCACACACACACACACACACACACACACAAGCAAAAAACCTTATTTCTTGATCTTCAGAAGCACAGCCAACCTTATGAAACAGAATCTACTTCCCTACTAAAGATTATATATGAAACAATTCTTAGTGGTTCACTTAGCCTTAGCTTTAACTCTCAGAACTGGTTCAGAGAGAAACTGATGACTTCTTTTAAATGTGTGTCATACTCCTTCCCAAAGAAATTAGGTTCTTATTTAATTGCTATCTTCTTGTGAGTGTTTCAACACACAGTTAAAATGGTTTCATAACTACATTTCATTATACTTAAAGGTCCTTCTCTAAGTTTTACCTTCAGCATTCCTATAAAATAATTGTTTCTAAAGACAACAGGGGATTTCTGCAACTGTAATCTTTTCATCCTCAAGAAGTTTTGAAAAAGGCATCCAATATTACTATTTTTAGTACTAACCAGTTGAATCAGTCTACATGGGAAAAGAGCAGGTAGCTAAACACTGGAGTTTATAACAGTCTTGAAGAAAAGGAGCAGCTGGCTAATGCAAAAATATAAAGGTAAATGATTGAGCCCTAAAGCTTAGAATGAAAAAGCAAAATTCCTCTTCAAAACTCACCTAGCATACCAGAAGGGAAAAGAAAAACAAACAGGTCTGTAGGTCTCCGAGGAGCTATTTTTATTGAGCAATTACTGCAAAACAGACCATGTTCTGTGCACTTTAAACAAATTATCTAATTTAATTTTCACCCTTAGTTATTCTTACATTCATTTTATAAATGAGGAAACTGAGGCACACAAATATTAAATCCCTAGCCTCAGGGCACGGTTAGGAAGTGGCAGGGAAAGGATGTGAAGTGTGGGAGACTTGTAACAAACACAGCCAACGGTCTGAGTCTGCAAACATTTTGTTACCACTCAGTCGCTATGTGACCTCGGGAAAGTGCCTTCTTCGCTCTCCTGAACAGAATGGTGATGACAGTCCCCCTTCCTCGTAGGATGGATCCCAGGGAGCAGGATGAAAGGGAGGATCACCTTACCGAGGGGGATGAGGAGGGGGGACAATCACTGAGATGGTTTCCTGAACCCTAAAATAACTAAAACTTTTTTAATAACTTGAATTTAGAACTCCTAAAAATAAGAAATCTTGATTCATGCTTACACATTATTTCAGGACTGACTGAAACCACATATGCCAAAATCTCAAGGAAATTAAATAAATAATCACAAACAATTATAGTCAATTCCTTTTTTTAAAACCACACTGTCCTTCATTCCTGTGTTCATTTGATCTCCCATAAGAATTGCTACTGATTCCTCTCGGTAGCCCAGCTTAATGGTTGTATGCACATGCTTTAGAGCAAGAGTTTCTAGATCCACTTCCCTACCTGACCTTGAACTAGTTGCTGAACCTGTGCTTCAGTTCCTCATTGGTAAGTCAGCAGAAATAGTGGTACCTTCAGCATTGTTTTGTTATTAAGGCTAAATGAGTTCACACCTATAAAATAATTAAAACAGTGCTAGGCATATAGTAAGAGCTCAAATAATACTAACAATTCAGAAGATAAAGGCAGATGACCTCAGCCTCAGAAACAGTGCCAGGCAATCAATTGAGTAAAAGCTTATAATACAATATAAATTAGATTTATAATTATTTTTAAAAAGCAAACCACAATGTGAAAAATGGGCAGAAACTATGATGACCTAAGATTATAAAAAAATCATTATGGAACTGCACCTAAAGCATTCCATTCAATATAGGGGAACACAGCATACAAAATATGCATGAATAACAGAATCACAGAAACAAGTCTAGAGGGGTGTACCTTGAACATGCCATTTAAGAGGCAACTTTGCACAAAGAGGCATCTGGTCTCAGACCAAAAGACAAGGTTCAAGGCTGGATTATGCCACATCTCTGTGAACACCAGCAAATGACCACATCACACCATGTCTTCTAGATCACATCTTTTCTGTTATTTCAAATGAAGTAACTCGGGGAAGTCCTTTGTAGATGGCAGCCAACTCTTCAGAGTTGTCTTAGTTATTATACTGAAGAAAGAAAAAAATTATCTTTAGAGTAATCAAAGTTTTAATTTCTAGAAGAAATACACTGGTCCCATGTGAGTTGTCTCCGTCCATACAGGCAGCACTGGAAAGACTGATATCTAAGTATATCAAAATATATAGAAACATAACAATTTTGTACAGAAAATATTAAAAGTATTACATGTTCATTTCCTCAACAAATGTGTACACCTGTGGTAAGTGTTGGAAAATGTCAAGTAAGGTGTACATGTTTCTCTCACAGACCCTAGAGTTTCATTAACAATCCTGTAAATAGAGGGATCATTCATGGTGAGCTGAACACTCTGAAGGAAAGAAACAACACACCATGAAAATGCGTAACAGGAATTAATGAGGTCTGGGACTGGCATCAGATGGGTAGGGATGGGGGTGCATAAGACAGATGCTGGCAGACATAGCAGCACATGCAAAGGCCCTGGGGACATGACAATTCCTGAAAACTAAAAGAAGGCAGAGAGCCCAAGGGATGTGAGGATGTGAGGTAAAAGCTATGAGGTGGGTGTGCCTCGATGACCAAACCAAGAATACTGCGATTTAAAGGATCATTTCTTTATCCTCAGGGAAAGGGAAGCCTGTGGTGAGTATATGACACATCACACTTGAGATCTGAAACAGTAACAACAACAAAAAGATTCCATGTACAGAGAGAAATGGATTAAAGGGTAGCAAGAGGGAGCTAGTCAGAGATCAGGAAAGAACCAACCACCATAGTCCACATGGAAGACACTTGGACCAGGGTTAAAAGAAAATGGTCAAACTGGACAGGAGTTTAGGAGATGGAATCATCAGGACTGGTTGTTGATGGTGAGGATGAAGGACAGGAGAGTTGCTCATCTGAAGAACTGGGAGAAGGGACATTCAGGTCAGGAACACAGGGAACAGTGGAAGAAAACCTGGTGGGCAGGAAAGGAGCAAGAGTTTACTTTAGAATATGCTGAGTGTCAAGAACAGCTATTGGTCACCTGGCTCAGGAAGGTGGTTTAGGACAAGGAAGATTTGGGGCAGGTATTAATTAGGGTGTAGGGGGCAATTAAAGGCTTGGAGGAAACTGCTCAGCAGAATAAAGAGAGAGACAAAAGCAATATATCCACTCACATTTATACTTAAATGGAATCCACCTAGTCTCCCTAATGTGGTTTAAAACTGGCCTTCTCATGGGCAATTTGTATATGCAACTCCCTATCATCATCTACCAGGCGTGGTTTCCCTTTGATTTATTCTTACTGAGAAATAAAAGGTTGCTTTCTTTAAAGAGATGGGCAATAGCAAATGCCCAGCACATTTGGATGAGATGGGAACCAGGGGAGGCTATTAGCTGTAGGGTCTAAGAGTTATTAAATATTGAGGGACGAGGAAAAAGAAAAAGTCATCTTTCCTTATACAGCCTTTAAAATACTTTCATGGAGAGGACTCCAGATGCCATCAATCAGGAAAATGATCTCTGGCAGAGAAGAATATGGCTGGTATAAATAATTAATGAATGAAGGCAGAAACAGAATATGGAAGTGGGAGGTGCTCTTGGAGGAATTTTTGCTGGAAAGTTCAAGCAATGGTTACATGATTTTCTTCTCATTAACTATCTTCCAAGAATCATGTGTGTATGTGTGTGTGTGTGTATCTATACATCTATATATATACATCTATATCTATAATTACCAATACATAGATAATAGATATAGACATACACACATATACACACACATATATATACACACTTGTATTTTCCTGTTCGAATTTTAGATATCATGGCAGATCCTTATTTAAAAAGAAAAATGACTCGCTTTTAAATGTTAATGAAAACCTCTAGAGAAAAAAAAATAACATTATACCAAAGATATTATTTAATACATGTCAGTCCTCAAAAAATTTTCTCGGAGAAAAACAACCTTAAAAAGTCAACTTCTTGTCCTGGTCAGGACTCAACAACAGTGAAATGCTGGTGGTGATTCATGTGCCTTCATGGTGCTCTCAAGTATTAGAAGAACTAGAAATATTTGTTCCTAGGGACCAACAAAGTGATTGATGTTGTATTATTAAAATTGCTCTCAAATACCACAAGAAGTGCGCACATTACAGTCCTCACATAAAAGTTAGACAGCAGCAAGCCATTTATTTACCGGCCTCTCTTCATTTCAACCTGACATTGATTTAAAATTTAGAGATAAAAAGGGGGGGGGGGAATGCCCTAGAGTGTCCACTGATTCAGCCAGGCCAATGCTCTATCCAACATTTTAAAGGGTCATTAGTACTAGAACGAATTTCTACATTCACAGTATCAGATAAGTTTATGTAATTTCCAATTAAAACAGGAAAGAGAAAGCCCTGGAACTTTTTGAGTTTATATCACAAGCTACATCTGCACATTAGTATATCAAAATCGGGGCAATTCTGTTCAAAATCAGATAGATGCCCAAACATGTGAATAAGGTAGAAGGCTTATGGGAAATTCTCTGTTTGTCACTCCTCTTCCCTACCAACGAATTGCACAATGTTCTTCAAGACAGTTTATAAGCTATACTTAAAATTTTAACTACATTTCGTGTCAGTTTAGGAAAGCTAATTCACCATAATAACGAATTTGTGTGTTAATTTCATCTTCTGATACTACTTATTTTACATGCTTCATCAAAAGCCATCCATGTCTTTAAAAACAAAGCAGCAGAGGAAACTTAAAGATAACCCATTAGCAGCAAATTTGGCCAATGTGTTCATTAACTCAACTAGTATCACAAGTATGCAATTGATAACACGCTGAAGGTACTGGCAACACAAAAAATCTTAAAACTGTTATAATAAATGATTTAGTTGAGGAGACTTTTTTAATTGTGTCAGTTCACCACTCATGCATGAGAAAGTGGAGATATATATGTCATTCTGCTCTGTTAAGAGTCAAAAAGTTAATTTAGTATAAACCTGAGGACACGGCTATGCTCTCTGTAACATATTAAACATTATCCCTGGATTTTAAGTATACTTGTTATTTCACTTTCGGGGAAGGCAGGGAAACAAGCAATCTTGGCTCACCAATTAAGAAAGTCCTAAACTATGAGCATTCTCCAGGTGGCTTTGGAGAAGTAACTAACTTCTTCAGCTCTATGTGCCATGTAAATTGAGGTTAACAATAATAATCATCAGGGATGTACTATCAAATCTCAGTGTTCCTTTTTACAATGCTGGAAATTATGCATTTGTGGTCATTTGTTATAGCAGCAACAGGGCGCTAATACTATAGGAAAACAAACAAATCCAATTTACAGAGCTTGCTCATTTCCATAGTGTAAATTCTCCCATGGCCAATTTTAAGCCGTGCTGTAAGCTGCTGCTCAGTCTGCTAAGCTGGTTAGAACTCACTTCCGTACCACTGGGTATAACTACAAAATGGCACTAGTAACAGAGGATACCTGTAAAACCCTGATCCAAGACTTCTGTGTGATTCTCATAGGGTCATTAATTAATCTTCAGTACTTTAAGATTTCCTTCAGCTGGTGAATGGGCTGATTAGCCATTATGCCAACGCCATCTTTCTTCAACCCCCACTCACACCACCTGCCTGACCCAAACGTCTGACAAAGATAGCTGCTCTTCCTGGCATACCAAATATATGCCAAAATTGTAGAAGTGCTGAGTCCCACCACATGAGGACTTGCTAACCATGATACCAGTGATACCAGTCAATGATGACTCAACAAATTCTCTCAAAATCTTCACTGGCCTGGATGCCACCATTTCTGGCATCCTAGGTGTGGGGGGCAGTCATGTACATGGCCACAGCTAAAGGGGAGGCTTCAGTGTCTCCTGTGGTCTGAGGAGACACACTCTTGTGCAATCTTCCAAAAGAGCTTTTTGCAAATGAAGGAAGAAGGACCTCTCAGAGGCCTGCCTCCATGTCACTAAGCCAGTCACTCTCCAAAGGAGGTTTACAAAGAGAAAGCTGCAAGAATTTCAGCCTCCTCACTTGGAACTCAGAATGAGGTCTCAACAATTGCATTACAACTTTTTCTTTTAGTGCTGCTTCTAGAAACTCACCCCAGGAGATTCTGACCCAGTAAGACAAGGTCCTAGAACTGGTATGAAGAAATGCTCCAGCAGTTCCTCTAATCTGTGGTTTGAAACCATCACCTAGACCAGTGTGTCACAAACCCAGAGTGATTCTGTCCACCAGGGGACCTTTGGCAAGTTCTGGGGACATTTTCGGCTGTCAAAGCATGGTGGGTGGGTGGAGGAACACCTACCAGCATCTAGCGGGCACAGAGAGGGATGCAGGGACCATCCGACAATGCACAGGGCAGCGCCACACAAAGAATCATCAGTTCAGAAGGTCAGTAGCAACAAAGTGGAGAAACCCTGAACCAGATCAGCCCAAGGCTCTATGTCTCCCATATTACGTCTATTCCTGGCAACAAAATCTCTGACAGTGAAATAGGTTGTGGCAATGCATTATTAATTAAAGATGCGATTTCTGTATAGATTGGAATATAAATCCTAACACCTTGTTTGCGCCAAGCAATAATTAGTATTACAGCAATAACAACCTGTGCCAAAGGAAATTTTAAAAGGTACCATAAATGGCATGAACTATCGTTCTGTCTACATGAACTGTATAGGATTTTCTAGAGAATTACTTTTTAAGTCACTTCTTTAAGTGTAACAAAGTCATTCATACACATTTAAATCTTCTTTATAATGATGTTTTTCCTCCACAGAAATGCCACTTTTCATTCATCTATTTTGTTACGATATTTCCTGTACTATTTTCTTCAGAAAAATATGCTAGGATTAAGGGAAGAATCTTCCAAGCAAAACTCTTAAAGTACTTAATGAATATGAAAAAAAAAAATCATACTCTGCTTTTCTCATTTACCTTCTCTTTCTAATGTAAATGTTAATCCCTTCTAAAGTAATTGGGCCCACTTACATTGCCAACCGCAATTAACACATACTCAAAATTGGCTACAAGTAAGGATGAGACACCAGCAAAGACAAGGATCTTGTATTCAGTAGACTTCTGTTTCCTGAAATTAAAATCTGAAATGACTATAATTACTCACAAAGAAGGCTTGGTTGACCAATCCAGCTTTCTCTGGAAACTGATGAAAAGATAGCCCAAACAGGAAGAAAATCATGAAGGCGAAACTCACTGGTCTTTTCTTCTTCTTTTTTTTTTTTTTTAAAGATTTTATTTATTTATTTGACAGAGAGAAATCACAAGTAGATAGAGAAGCAGGCAGAGAGAGAGAGAGGGAAGCAGGTTCCCTGCTGAGCAGAGAGCCCGATGCGGGACTCGATCCCAGGACCCTGAGATCATGACCTGAGCCGAAGGCAGCGGCTTAACCCACTGAGCCACCCAGGCGCCCCTCACTGGTCTTTTCAAGAAACTTCTAAGGACATTGTTCAAACGGTAGCATAAAGTCCAACATGCATCAGGCTTCTCATCAAAGTATATAAATGCAATGGCCAAATGACTACAGCTAGTCTTTTCAACTTCACACTCAGCATAAAAGAAAACGAAGCTTTCCAGTATTGGACAGGAGAAGGGCGATTCCAGACTGGCAGTTTACTGGGGCAATAAAGTCATGTATGGCTGTTCTTCAAGACACTGTGTGTAGGGGAAAGTCCCCTGGGCTGGTTCTTGTGAATACACTGGTTATTTGTTCAGATTCCAAAAGAGAGTCGTCTCATTTGCCCTGACCTTGACTTAGAAGTTCTTCTGGGGGCAAAGGAAATAGACAATGCAGGTGAACCACTACTTCTTGATGCGTTATGCAACAAGCATAAGACAAGGAAAGCAAAAAGTTCCTATGAGTTTTACATGATGCCAAGTGCAAAAGATCAGACGGGCAGACATTATTACTACTAGCCTTCATGGATTATGCCACTTACATCTTCACAACAACCCTATGAGATAAATACTTCCCTTCACGGTGAAGACACTGAGGTGGGAAATTTTCAGTAAACCGCCCACAGTCACACAAGTGACAAGCAGTGGAAACGGGCTTTAGACTGGGCTAACAGGTGCTAGAGCCCCTGCTCTCTTAATCACTGTGGTCATACCATTTCTCTAGAGATGAGATGGCCTGTGTGGGGAGGGTTTTGAGGCCGGAGGGTATTAATGAAGAATGAACCCTGTCAGTGGCCCATAACAAAGCTGTCCTCCCAGAAAGCCCATCACACCAATGCTAGTGCTTCCAGCCACACACAGATGCAGATCGCATGACTGCCCTTCTGTCACCTTCAGACACAAAAGGTATATTACCCTATGATATTAAACAACTGGTTTCTTTTATTCCAAGCAGTTGCTTTCCTTTAAGCTTCGGTTAGAAGAGCAGTTGGCTATGCTCGCAAGCCATTAGCACTCCCGTGGGCTTAAACGTGCCACATAAAATAAATTGATCATATTTGGGCATATGCTCTGAATAGGCAATGGGAAAACCAGCCTCTGTATTGACCCACAGAGTTCCATTTCCAAGCTTCTCAGTCCTTTTTATTGCCCTGTCATCAAGTTAGTTCTAATACAGTTTACAATTTATATGCTTATTTCGTTTATCAGGCTATAATAACATTTATTTTGGCTGCTTTTCGTTGATCCTGTATAGATGCCAATAGTAGCGCCCTCTACCCTGCTCCTCATGTGAGGAATCTAGAGTTGCTTAATCCATAAAACACAAGGCATGAAAATATGCCTTGAAATGTTGCAAAACTCCGTAAATTCACTGATGAAGGAATTTGCAAACCGAAACGGGCACTGAGTAAAGACACAAAGGAGCCAGCCCTTCAGGAAGGAAGGCTTTTTATTTTGGTGTTTGTGGTGTTGTTTACAACAATGCGTAAGCTTGACAAAGGACTGAAAAAATTCAAGTGACAGCTGACAAAGTCATCATGTTGACTGCAGAAAACCTAAAAATGCAGAAGGTTGGGGAGGTAAGATTCTAATGACTGTGCCCTGAATCTGGCAATTAAGAAAGCATTGCATTCCAACTGTGGAGTGGTGACAGGATCTTATTGAGGTGACTTTCTGTAGAGTCCAGACACAAGGGCTATTCTTAGAACAACCAAAAAAAGCATGGAGCTGCCTAAAAATAATGATGACTCAACACCTAGAGGCTTCAATGATGTAATGTTGTCAAAGAACACCCTCTCTCCTCACAGGTTGCAGCTTTTAAAATAAGCAAGCTCACAGCTCACTTTCTGAGGAAAGCAAAAATTTCACACACTGAAGGAGAAAACGAGGACACGTGGGTCACACCTACAATGTTCCATCCACGCATCGCGTGTCATGGTGGCCTGGTTCGCTCGTGGAGGAAGCCCCTGCCAGAGTCGGAGTCCGTCCTTTCTCTCTGCCACCCACACGCATCAGTTGTCCTTTCAAAGCAGGGCCTGTGAGGCAGGACAGCAATGCAGATTACACAAGAGGCAGGCTGAAAAATCTGTCCTCGGGTCACTGCAGTCAGCACACTGCATCGCAAAGGATGGGTAGCTTTGGGTCCAGACTGTTGTACAAGGGCAAGGCAGGAGCTCCAAACAAGAAACAAAAATGTATCCCAGAGGCTTCTCCCTCCCCTCTTAGGCGGGCTCCTCTATAGGTTCTACCCACCGCCATGACTTACTTCACCTGACTTGTGCTCTCATTATCAGACCCCAGGGAGCATTAAGCTTCACGAGGGATCGCACCTCATTCATTTTTATACTCTCAGTCGCCAAGAGCAATGTTTGGGACATGGTAGATAGTCAATAATTGTTTAAAATGTGATGGCTAGATCAAGGAGACTGATGAATGATGCAGGAAAGATGGTAGTGTTCGAAGCTGATGGCCAAGAAAGAATTCTTAAGACATCCTTGGTGCAAAAAGGTGGTTTTATGAAAACACGGGGACAGGACTCAGCCCACAGCAGAAAGAGCTGCACTGGGGTACGAGAAGTGGTCCATTCTATACTTCCAAGTTGGGAGGAGGGTGAGGGATAGCGTGAGCCTCCCACGTGTTTTGGGAACAATGTTTCCAGGATCCCGAGGGGGCTAACAATTTTTAGGAAAATGTCATTTATTATTGTTGAGTAAACCCTCAGTCATGAGACTCATGTATATCGATGGGTCATGTGCTCGGAGGATGATTGCCAACATGTATGTTGGGGACGGGGGTTGAGATAAAGGATGTTTCCAAAGGAATTTTTATAGGTTAAAGTAGACTTACAGGATACGGGGGGTTGGGCCTGAGATTGCCTTTTGCCCTTAGTGAAGTATTAACATCTAGGCAGCTGAGTTCCTAGAGGAATGTCACTCTGTCTGTTTCAAGGACTTGTCAATGGGCTTAAGAGTACAGAAATTTAATAATTTTCCTTCTGCCTTTGTTTCTCAATTAATGCAGTACTCTCTCCTTGTCAGCATACTATGATTCACTGCCCTTCCCTGAGTATGTAGATTGTATATCTTAGGATATGTCTTAAGTATATCCTAGGATATAATATCTTCTAGGAGTAGGTTCACTAAAAAGGGAATTCTTGACCAGAAAATAATCTTCAAAGATATGGGGAATCTGAATCCCAAAGTTAACAGCAGCAATGTCCACAACAGCCACACTGTGGAAAGAGCCAAGATGTCTATGGACAGATGAAAGTATAAAGAAGATGTGTTATGTATATACAGACACGCACACAAACACACACAATGGAATATTATTCAGCTATCAGAAAGCATGAATAGTTACCGCCTACACAGACGTACATAGAACTGGGGGGTATTACGCTGAGCGAAATAAGTCAATGAGAGAAAGACAATTATCACTCATATATAGAATATAAGAAGCAGCACAGAGGACCACAGGGGAAGGGAGGGAAAACTGATGGCAAGTCATCAGAGAGGGAGATAAACCCTAAGAGAGTCTTAATTCTAGGGAACAGACTTAGGGTTGCTGCGGGGGCGGGGGAGGTAACTGGGTGATGGGCATTAAAAAGGGCACGTGATGGAATGAGCACCGGGTGTTGTATGCAACTGAGGGATTACTGAACTCTGTACAGCTGAAACTAATGATGCACCATATGTTGGACAACTGAATTTTTTTAAAAATGGAAAAAAAATCTTCAAGTCCAAAAGATTATAGAGTCCTGTAGGAGATACTCGGGAACAGGTTGTTCCTCACACCACAGAGCCAATGAATCTGTTCTTGAGGCTTGCTCTGCTCAGCAGGAAATAAAGCCAGGGACAGGGGTTTGAGAGTCAAGGCTGGGTGTATTATAAATAGATACCAAACCCCCCGCCCAAAAAAAAACAAAAGAAAAACAAAAACAAAAAAACCCTGCATCCTATTTAATATGCTATTTCTTACATGTACCACAGTTTCTTTTTCAAAAAGGTGACCTTGTTACAGTAATACTTTCATTGTGCATTTCTGGAATTCCCCAAAGTCAGGTCCTAATCTCCAAAAGAAAACCATTCTTATTATTTTGTAGCAATTCTCCTTCTGGTGTTTTGTGCATGTTGCTTTTAAATAAAAATTATTTTACTATTACTATGGTGGGTTACCGGCCTGAATCACCATGCATTCATTAACTTAGTTTCTACAACTTCAAATCTACCCTAAAAACCAAGGATTTGCAAATCACTCAAAACACTGCAAAGAAAGTACTCTTGATCAGGCCCAAAGAGGAGTTCTTTTGAAAGAGACCATAGTTGCTTAGATATGCAAATTTAAAGAAGTTTCTTTAGAGGAAAGACAACCCCAATGGAGCTGAGAACCCAGCAGTCAACAGGAAGTAGGGAAGGGCAGAGCTAAGAAAACAAATGCATACCCACCTTCCCCCCTTTCTAAATCATGATGACCCCCCCACCTTGCTGACTCCCACATTTAGAGCAGGGCTAGGGGTAGGAAGCAGATTGAACCAAAGCTAGTTTATGGTGCCAAATTTCTCACACTGAAGACTCATTCCTCTGAAATTTTTGAAAGAAGCTATTTGAAGCTAAACTCTTTTCTTCTTCTGTGTTCCTTGCAAAGCCTTGAACTTCACCCACATAGCGATAAATTTAAAATGCACTTCTGGTGCAAGTCTTACAACTGGAGAGAATGTAGTACCAAGGAGGAATATAATCTCTTCCAAGGAAAGAATACAATCCTCAAGGAGCAGGCACTGAAACCACAGAAATAATTTGGCTCTCGGCCTTTAGGAGTCAAAATTAGGCTCATGTTAGAATCTCAAACTTAAATCCATGTAACCTCAAATGGCTTATGTGTTCTTCTTCTCACCAATTAAGTATTAGAAATAACAATCAGATTTAAGAGTCAAACTAAAGCTCTAATTATGTGACCAGGTGCTTCTCTAAACACAAGCAGCCCACATGTACAGTGGAAAGTGGTAACTGTGATTGCCACGTTACATTTTTCCCTTGAAGATATGTTAAAATTATTCTTCCAAACAATATGAATTATAGCAAAAATATGTATATATTATTCTAAAAATATATCATCTACTAATGAAGGTGATTTTTTTTCTATTCATAATGGAATTTTAAACATCTGCAAAATATACCCTTAGTGACTCCTGGCCAGCCTCCTTACATAGTTAAAGACAATTGTTAAATTTCTGCTAAGGATATGAGCAGTTTGATGAGGTAATTCAGAAAATGTTCTTGCATTATACCTATGCATGATTAGGTTGCTACAAAAGAAACAGAATATCAAGACCACTAAGAATAAATACATTAGCCATGACTGAGTATTAATTTTAAATTTGAACTTCCTGGAAGCTAAGGAAAAAAAAAAGTAAGTTACATAACCTTCCTAGTGGGGAAAAAAAAAACAGTTCCCCAAAGTAAACAAGGTTTTCTCAGTACTATGTTCCGAAAGAAACATAACACATGAACCTTATTTGTGGAAGGCTGAACAACATGTATCCTAGAACAAACACAGAAACAGTTCACAGGCAGCAAAGGCTGAAATTAAACTTTCTAGAAACCCAAAGCTATCCTATCAAAGCACAACTTCCTTAGGATTCTACAAGGATTGGTTAAATCCAGCCTTTCTTCCTACCTCCACAGCACAGGGGCCATCTGGGCTCTCCTTTCTGGAACCAGAGACAGAAAGTCACAGGCTGGGTAGTGAGGAGGGGATAAAAGAGAATGAGGAAGGGAACCAGTGTTTACCAAGGAGACCTAGCATCGTGTCACCTCCTCTTACCCATTTCACCTCATTTCATCACATAACAAAACTACAGAGAAGGTATGGTCAACCTCATTTTATAAAAGAGAGAATGGAGATTCAGAGAAGTTGGCCAAGAGCACGTAATGAGTCCGCAGTAGAGGCAGGATCTGGACCCAGGTTCTTCTAGATCCGAAGTCCTCACACAAGGCCCTTCTCTCTCTCTCTCTCTAAGTGCCCACGTTATATCGAGGACTGGGGGGAATGGGGGAGACTACAGGATGCAGAAGAACCATGAGCTTTCTCTATTGCCATCAAGACACTTGGATTCATCCAGCTGGAATGTAAGACCAGACCATCATATGAGGCAGTGTTTTCTATGCATAAATAATATACTAAATGACCTGGAGTTAGTAACAGCTGCAAATAAAGGGGGAAGGTGTAAGGTTTGAACAAAGCGCAAGATATGATATTTCAACCTATATGCTGAAAAATCTTACCCATGTCATGTATCTGATCAACGGGTCTTCACATCAAAACACGGATGGGAGATTACAGTGCTTACAGTTAAAGCAATGGTTATGCTGTATAATAAAACATCCCCAGCAAAAAAATATTAACAAAATATCACCAGAAACTGATCAAACTTAAAAGAAAAACAAACCTACACAGATTATGTTCTATATATCCATTCTTCTTAAAAGGTAGGAGAGTATGATTGAACACTGTATGCAAAATTATAAGTGGGTAGAGAGTTATAAATGAGTAGGTAATAGTGAAGTATAAGTAGTGTCCTAATAACCCCACTCTCATGCAGCAAATATCACATGATATTAATGCGATCGGCTCTCAGCTCATCCATACCACACTGATCTCATCCACAGAGCTAAATGTCAGGCCTGCTGTGAAAGATACCTTGGTATTGCTTTAAAGTTCATGTCCAAGCTCTCTGACTTTCTTTGGTTATCTCTGAACAGGTCCAGAATTTCAGACCACTGACCTAAGAACAGAGTCAACGAAGTCCAGAAAGGCAGCGGGAGGCCAATGACATTTTCAACTGGTAGGAGCAAAGGAGAATAATAATAAACCTCCTTCCCCCACCCTTCCCCGGGGCTCCCTCTCTGAAATTGCCTCTTAAAGAAAGTTGTTAGGAGACACAACTCAAGAGTTACCCTTGAATTTATACAACCTTTTAAATTTGAAATAATTCAAAGTTTTCCATTATGATGAGGACCACTATGATGGTTGTGCCTTGCTTGTAAATGAAATCCAGCCTGTCCTCCACCTTTCAAGCCACTCACAACTGCTCTGGGCTGCATCCACCCCTTCAGCTGAGGGAAAAGGGCACCACATTTTCAAATTCACCATCTTTGCCCAGACAGTATGTCCTAAGGTTGCTTCTGCCCATGGGGGCACCTTCTCATAATTCACAGCATCACTGTATAGGCCAGCAGCAGCTCTGATGTACACCATCTGAAATGGTTTCCAAGTACCTTCATCTTTCCAAAAAGGGAAAAAGCCTCCTGTCCCTCTTTAATATTATCCTGGACTCACTGGAACATGGCAGCCGTTTTTCCCCAGGTGCCATCAGGAATATACACTCACCTTCTCTTTGGCACAGAAACCAAATACTCTCAACTTTGTATGCACCAGGCTTAATTCTTTCCACTGCCTCAATTATTTGCAGGTAGTTAAGTGGGGCATTTAGAGTGGCTTGTCAGATGCTCAAGCCCCAGGGGGTCACTCAGTTCTGTGGAGAAGCAAGACACTAAATATGCCTCTGGAATATTTCAGTCACTTTAAGAAAGGTTAAGGTTCCAGGGAATGTCCTACAGCAGCTTTCAAATCTGCCCCACGCTGGGCCTCTCATCTGGCAGGTGCCCCCAAGTGATTAGCGGTGACTAATTATGGTTCCCAGTCATTGTCCAGAGAAAAGACAAAATGGGAATAACTTAACTGAGTACAATGATACCCACTGTCTTTTTCACAATTCAGACCTTCTTTAAAGCAACAAATCTATTTGTAAATGTCACTTTCACCCATCCAGGATGAACAGCACAAGAAAAACAGCCAAACTCGCTCTTATTCTCAGATATGTGGTATCTAATTTAACTGTTAACTGCTTTAGTATTTAAAACAAATGCTCAGTTACCATTTTCTCACCCTCAGGCCACCATAGTCTACTTCATTTCTTATTTTTTCAACCTATCTTCAGCAGCACTTAAACTACAGTAAATCATCTACTTGTTTATCCTTTGCTACACATTTACAACTGAACTGATTCGGACTCAATGTATTTACATCTAGCTTGAGTCTTGCTATTGGATTGCCTGAGTTCTCTGCTTTACATTCTTTTACTTGACTGTTCAAGTGGTGGATAGCCAAGTTTATTTCTAGAACTGGTTTTCCAGGGTCGAGTTGAGAGATGGTAAGGTACAGTGGGTAATGAATCAGAATTGAACAATGAGAGGACTAAGATAGACTAAGTTACACTCTTAAGAACAAACTCCCTAATTCCAGTGGTTTAAATCAACAAAGGCTTTTCTTTTTCCTTGTCATGTTACATGTTCCTCATGTTGGCCAGAACTCTGTGTCAACACTCTCCTACCCCCAAACCCAAACTACAAGAGTAGGCACCACCTGGCACAATGCCAATCGCCCCAGCAGTGTGAAAAGAACATTCTTCAGGGTCAAACATCCATAATTAAATGCTTGACTTGGAAGTGACAGGTCGTTTCTGCTTACACACTGGGCAGAACTAGCCAGAGGGGTCCACGGAACACAACTGTGATATACACTCGGGGGGAGAGAAGCAGAAAGACACCCCCCCTTATAGGACTGTCATGACAATTAAAGGCTTTAGTGTTTATAAAGCCATTTGGAAGAGTACTTGGCACCTTGCTGTATGCTACATAAGTACCTGCTGCTATTATTCCTAATCACGATTATTTTTAAACTGAATAAATTCAACATTTTTGGAGGCCACTATCAAGTCAGGTTTCTCCTTTGTCAATTGCATTTGGCTAAATGTTTCGTGATGATTGTTTCCCTGTTCTCCTTGAGCTACCAGTGAATGCCAATGACCCATTGAGCAAACACTCACCTATCTTCAGAACAGACACAGGGCAGCCCCCAGGATATCCCTCCAGCCTCACCTGTCTCAAGATGAGTCTCTGTAGCCCAGCTGGATCCAGAAAGGCAAACCCAGGGGAGCATGCCAAAGGGAAATGAACCCTAGTAACTTTTCGGTGTTGCAAGCTGTGAAGATCCCAGTTCTAAATGTGCTTCATACAAAAATATTTATGTTTCAAGCTGTAGCATGCAAACAGCAATCTGCATTTATTGGTTGCAGATGCCAATTTCCTCCAGCTCCGGTTCTCTTCTGTGTTATATAAACAAATCTCAACCATCTGGACCACAACAAGCCACTCTGAAGTATGTGCTCACTCCTTGCAAAAAGCAGCAAATCAAAATATAATCTCACAGAATTCTGCCTCACAGAAAATCGGAGTGAACAATTTTCACAAAGCTGTTTTTCAAAGGTTCTTTAGGTGTCAGAATAGGAGAGATGGGATAGCAGAAAGGAACTTCTCATAAGTACTTTGATGAAGAAAAACTAGCATAACAGGAAGATCAGATCCTGTGGTGTTACCTATATTAACAGTCCAATCTAGGGGCTTCCAAAGTAGCTCAAAAAAGAAAAGGGCTCAGAAAAATCGTCTTAGACAGGTGGAAAGACCGAGAAGAGACTGGTGCAAGACTCATTCAGGATAGTCAGAGAGCAAAAATTGTAATTCCTCCCCAGCTAAGGAAGTTGAAATGTATGCTTTATAATACCTGCAAAAAACAATCTAAACTATAGTCCATCAATATCAAGGAACAATGAACTAGAAGCAGACTATGCCAAGAAAGAAAGGACAAGTTCCATGTGTTGTCACCTACACACCTGGACCTCTGAAATGAATACGAAGCATCATTTCCCATGTCTTGTCTCCCTGATAGAACTCCAGGCTGCTCAACGCATCTTCCCAAGGCCAAGTATTTTAGAACATCACCACAGCCAGCTTTGCCCACAGGCAAATGCAGGAGGGCTAGAAATGCTTCCTGTTCCTTTTCCCTCCACCTAAAGATATCCCCTTATCAACTTAGCACAGTGCCTAAAATGTCCATCCTTTGGGAAAGAATGATTTTCAGACTTAGGTGACTTAGGTTCATGAACTTTGAACACTGTGGAATTTCCTGAGAGACTGGCATACAAAATAAGTCAGTTCTGTTAAAATGGTGAAAATCAATGGAAGTCAAAGGAAGACCATAAAGGTCTGGGACTTAAAGAGAAGGATGAGGCAGGGAAAATGAGGATCCCCAAGGCTCCCCAGATACATTTTCCAGTGTCCCACGGTCGTGCCTCCTTGCTACTGTCAACTCATTTGGTATCTGATCATCTTGCTTTGTCGTCCGTAACCATGGATACATAATTAGTCTACTTAAATCAAAACTGAATCTAGATCAGATTATTTGATATCCTGTAGACTTTTGCTCAAGTGGGGGCTATAAAACCACCCCAAAGTAGAAGAATTTCCATCCGATTTAATAAGTCCAATTATGTAGACTTTGGCCAATTATAAAATTCACCTCCTTGACTACAAAAATGTGGTCTAAATAATTTGAAACTGGCTCTGCTGAACTACATCTTGTTGATTTCAACTCAATATTTTATCGAGGTCATTTAAAAACCAAATACTTTTGGTCAAGCTGCAATGTACCAACTTTGTATACAAATTAAAAGAGAGTATTTTGTAATCCATGATTCAGTCACAGATCAGAGTATCAGAACAGATGTGGGAACTCTGCCCAGGCTTCTGTCTTCCTATATAACCAATCCTGGATCAGGAGATCAGTCATGCTTGAGCAGCACTCCAGAATGGGATAAGTTCCTTCCTAGGCCCTACTGTTTCAATCTACCAGGAAGTATTTAATCAGGAAAGAATCAAAATCCTCTTTTGGTCTCTAAGGAAAATCCTTCTAATTGTTGATTCATTTAGATAAACAGATGACAGAATGAGAAAACATCTTGTTTCATAGTTAAAGTCAGGCAGATTTCAGGGGGGAAATTACTGGGTCTGAATAAATTCTAATCTGTGTTATAAACTGTTTATAATCCAAGAGCAAAATTCCTAGTTTCTTTCAAAGAGATCACATGCAATTTTCATTCTTCAAAGAGTCAAGGGATTACAACACTGGAGGTTCTAATCACATTAAAGGCCTCGGATTTCAAGCTATTTTTAGCCTATCATGTCGATGTTCAACTCCAAAGTAATATCAATATAAAACTATCTTTATAATTCCTAATCCTCCAGGCTATCAGAATTGTTTACAAAACCAATAAAATCCAATTAAAAAAAAAAAAATACTTCCAGTAATTGTTTTCAGGCAAAAGAGTTTGGAGTTCAGCAATTGGCAAAATCAGCCCAAGTTTGTGAAATCATAACTCCTACTCTTATATCTCACACAGAGGCTTATAATTCAGTTTAGGAAAAAAGGCCCTTCCACCCAGGAAGTGTTGCCCATGTTTTATAACATACTATTATAGTACATGTTTACAATTAGAAATCTGCGTTTAAAAAAAAAAAGAAATCTACATTGACAGGAAAGGTTTGATCTATTCAGACACCCCACTAAAAAGATCAGAGAAATCTAAAATGAGCTTTAAAAAGATCTCCAAGCAGAATACTTAACTCCAATTTCCAAGAATACTTACACTGAATCAGGTTTGTTTCTTAAGATGGGAAAATCCATTCTCTGGAAAATACTTGTATACAGACAACCTCATTCCCCAATCACTTCAAATCAACCATTTTTCCTCAAATTCTTACTACACACTTAACAATCCCACCCTGTGTGATACCACTGAGCAAAGCAAGACTCAGATGATCAGACCTTTCTAATAACACCTGCGGGACTCAGCTCACAGCTAGGCTTGGAACATTTCACTAACTGCAGCAGAGTTAGGGGTACAAGAGAGCTTGTGCCATTTGGCAGAATAGGAAAAAATAAAACTTTTTTTAAGCAACGTCTCTTTCCTAGCCCAAGGGCTATCTCCTGCAATCGCTATTCCTAAAACCACTTGCTCTGTTAGATAGGCCCGTGAGTCTCTGAGGATGAGAGCTGATTCAACATCCACAATCTTGTCACAGTTTGTTGATAACAGAATAGGCTTTTCTCCTCCTGCTCTGCATGCCAAGAACAGAGACAACCACACATTTTCCAAAACTTCAAACCATCAATCACAAATAAGCCATGGAAATACTCTGGGATAATGCCACATCTCCCCCATGATTCCCGAGTAGAAAAGGCTCATTACCTTGCTCTCTTCTCCTTCAAACACTGACTGGTGAACATTGCACGCAAACAGTGAGTTGGGGAGGTCGTTGAAGTCAGTGATTGCTTGAAAGGCTTCCTCTGCAAAACACCGAGTTACGGCCCAGTCTCTGTCTATGCAGCAGAGCAAGAGAAGTCCTCCATCCTCTGGGATGTGCCCCTGCTGCCCCAGGCTCCTCATTCCAATGAAGTAGGATTCTCCCCTCATTCCTGAGGACACAAAGATGGACATACATTAGAGACAGACACTGATTCCTTCACACTTGGTTCTAAGCCCATGGTTCTAGATTGTGTGGGGCAGAGCAGGGGAGTGTGATGAGAAGCAGGGACTGGGAGGAGGAGGAAGATCCAGGAAGTTCACATTACCCACCTTGGTCTCTTGAGTCACTATTTTCCATCCAGCTCTGCCGCCAGGCAACAACCCAGTCAGCTCTATAATCAAAAAACCCCACTTAACCAAGTTATAAAGTGGAGGTTGGGCGCTGTAGCCCAGCTGCCCAGCGCTGACTAGATATAGGACCTGTAAAAGATGAAACCTCTCCCGGCCTTCGCCACCGTATGAAAATCATATAGAAACAGGGAGGGCTTTGACAAGTTAGATAATGAATTCTGTAACACCACCGCCCCTGCCACCAAAACTACTGATGCCTATCTTTTACTGAGTTCCAGGAACTATTTTAAATGATTGACATGCATCAACTAACCTATTAAATCTTCGCAACAGTCTATGAGATTGGTACCAATGTTATCCCCATTTTACAGATGGAAAAACTGAAGAACAAAGTAAGGAAGTAACTTTTACACATCAGTGATAAAACAGCAGGACTGGAATTCAAACCCAGGGAATCTGGCACCAGAGCTCACTTTCCTGTACCATGGAAATGGAACAGGTCAAAATTAGTGCAAGTTCGTATTTAAGGAAGAACAATCTACTTCATCACCACCCGAATCCTGGCTGTGATAACTCTAGCAGTTAATGGAGTATCCAT
Organism: Mustela erminea; assembly: GCF_009829155.1. Lineage (NCBI taxonomy): Eukaryota > Metazoa > Chordata > Mammalia > Carnivora > Mustelidae > Mustela > Mustela erminea. Next base: position 92,821,215 of record NC_045617.1, read on the forward strand.
AAAAAGACACACACATGTGTGCATGCACACACACACACACACACACTCACCCCTACCTTCTGCCTGGGATCATTACTCTAAGTAATTTGTGAATCCTGGATTTTGAAAATAAGTACTATTATGGTTAACCCATAGGATCTAGATACAGATTCCCTTTCCTCATAGCCCCCATCACAGAACTTTCTAGTATTCATCTTACCTAGCTGTGTTCAATCATTCTATTATTTCCTAACTCCAACATTTCAAAATTCTACCCAGCTGCAACCAGTTGGAGAGGTTTCTCATATTTTCTTATATTGACACCTTGTAATAGATTCTATCAGCCTCCCCACATATTTTGAGGACAGTAGCTACATTTTTCCTTAGTATCCATTTTCATGCCTGTCATGTTCAGTAATTTGAAGCGCTGAAGGTGAAATAATTTATCCATGGGCATACAAGTAAGGCCGACAGACACCTCTAATGTGGCTGCTGGGCCATCTTCAGTAAGTTCCCTTTCCCCAGCCCCAGCATGGCCAAGTACAGGACAGATGGGTGGGACCCACAGAATATCCCTCTGCCCTCATGACATTTGCTGGACACAAATTCTGATCCCCAGACCAGTAGGGGTTCCCGTGTATATTTCTCTTGAGCTCTGAATGTATCAATCAGGTGATGAGGTTATGTTTTTGTTTCTATTTTTCCTAGAAACAAAGCCCAAGTGGGAACCTGATCAGCATCACTTGATGGCAATATAAATAATGCATTACATATAAAATCTTGGGGCTGGCTAGGACAAAAGCCAAAAATTTAAAAATTTGAGGTAATAACTCTAAAAGCAGATCAATGTAACTCTGGTAAATACAAACTCTTATTCCATATAACATCCAGTAGAACCATTCCTATATTTCAAAGTTCTTAAAACTCTAATTAATACATTTGCTGTATTTAAGTCAACAAACTTTTTTTTAAAGATTTTATTTATTTATTTGACAGAGAGAGAGAGCACAAGCAGCAGGAGCTGCAGGCAGAGGGAGAAGCAGGTTCCCCTCAGAAGCCCGATGTGGGGCTCAATCCCACGACCCTGGAATCATGACCTGAGCAGAAGGCAGTTGCTGAACCATCCAGGTGCCCGAACAAAGTATTTATTTTATTTTATTATTATTATTTTTTAGGATTTTACTTATTTATTTGACAGAGCACAAGCAGGAAACTGAAGAGGGAGAGGGAGTAGCCGGCTCTCCACTAAGCAGGCAGCCCGATGCGGGGCTTGATCCCAGTACCCTGGGATCATGACCTGAGCTGAAGGCAGTTGATGCTTAATCAACTGAGCCACCCAGGCGCCCCAATTTATTTTAAATAAAACTATAGTACAGCTTTCATGCTTTGTTTTATTCTATAATTAATCCAAGATATATGAATATTTGTAATTACACAGTACTTATATATGTATTTGTTTTCCTTCATATTAATATTTATACTGCTGCTTCAAATATTTACTATAATATGCATAATAACCATCATTTCTTATTAGAGTACTAATTAATACTAAGAATAAATACTAAAAGCATTAAAATAGTATTATTTTCATCAGTGGATTATAGGAAACCTCTTAATAATGAAGTCAGAATCATCCAGTAGCATGAAGTATAGCTATTATGTGTCAATACTTATTTTATTTATTTAATTTACTTGACAGACAGAGATCACAAGCAGGCAGAGAAGCCGGCAGAGAGAGGAGGAAGCAGGCTCTCTGCTGAGCAGAGAGCCCCATGCGGGACTGGATCCCAGGACCCCGGGATCATAACCTGAGCCGAAGGCAGTGGCTTAACTAGCTGAGTCACCCAGGTGCCCCCTGATTCTATTTTTAATCCCATCCCTCTAATTTAAAATCTTTAAATTAATCAAAATTGATCCCAAAATGTTCCTAAATGTTTTCCGAGAATGTTTCAATTACTCTTTTTCTGAAAGAAATAAAAATCCATTGCTGAACAAATTAATTAAATAGACGGAATATTAAGCCTTACTCGGGGCTCATTTTAATCTACTCAAATAGCCTTAACTTCTGTTCTAAGCTGTAACAATACGATTATCTTCAAGAGACTTTATTTTAAGCTCATTACTTTCAGTAAAGATTTAAAAGGTGAATGCATTTTTGGCAAACAACCTATTCTACTTATATGGAGAAATATTTTAGAAGTCAGAGCTTTGAACAAAGGAACCCTGATTTCTCTTTCCAGTCCCATTACTGAGTCAGTAGTAACCTGGAGAGTCCATCAATCATTCGATGACTCAGTTTATCTTTATAAAAGGAGAACAAAAACATCTCTCTGCCTCCCTTTCTCTGCAGAGGAGGAAGAGGCAGGGCAATGAAAGAGAAATGGAAGAACTGATCAACATCAGCATTCACCACTACATAAAAGGATAAGTAATATAAAATACGGTAAAAACACGACATCACGATAATCTCAGGGCAAGACCGTTATTCTTTGGTGGTATTACCACTAACCTTAAGCAAACGCAAGAAATAAAGGGAAGCTCACAACACCAAAAGAACTCCTAAAAAGAAATGTCAAGGTCTGATACAGCCCAAAAGAACTAGTTTATCTTTAAACTCATTTCAAAATCCTGAACTATTGTAAAACAACTTCAAAGCAACAGCTTCTGCATAGCATAAGAAGCTTTACATGTATCATCCCCATTTCTAAACCTGAGGTTGGTCTTCCAAAAAAGAACTGCTTTCCCTCCAGACACCTCCGTGGGAGGGATTCCCAACCTCCCCCATGGTCCGTGAACATGACTTCCTTCCTCTGCACATGCTGAGCACCCCGCACAGCCCTCTCCCAGGGGTCACCCTGCACCTGCTTGCTGCTTTACTAGCCCACATCTCAAACCAGACTGGGAGCCTCTTGAGAAGAGAGACTGACCAGTCTTCATCCGTGTATCTTCAGCCTGGTTCATCTAGAAAGGCCTCAAAAGGATGTTTGATGGAATTAAGGAATCATGTAAAAAAGAGTCATCTTCAAAAAATAACAGACAAATATATAAACAAATAATATTTACTTCACATGTATCCACTAACACTGAAAACAACCTGCTGACTTCCATGTTAAGGTTAGATTTATAAGATGGAATTTTATAAATGGAAGATAGCAAGAACCACTCAAAGGATTCCTCTAGCTAAAATGAAAAAAGTGCAGGGAATAATTAAAATAATATATTTTTTTTAATTTTACAAGTTCACTGAAGAAAAAAAACTGAAAAATTCAGAAAGGTACTTTACAAAGAAAATAAAAGCAAACCATAATCCTACTATCTAGAGAATACTGTATTAAGAGTTTGGTACATTTAGTTCTAGTGCTTTTTCACATGTGTAATTTCTAAACAAATTGGGATCCTGCTGTTTCGTATCCCACTTCTTTTTCAAAACATTGATATAATCAAGAGCAATTCCCTGTAACATTATATATTCTTTGAAAACACTAATTTTAATGGACACATAGTATCCCAGTGTACAGATCGGTCATAATTTACTTAACCATTCTTCTGTTATTTGACATTTAAAAAGCATAAATTTCCATCATCATGTGCATCTGGAAACCCACTATCCACTATGAAAATACAAATGGTCTCCTGGAAGAACCTGAAAACTTCTTCACGTGCAGAGAAGACACATCTTTATAACATGCTGGAAGGGGCACACTTGGGTTCCACCCCTTCTCAATGTCGCATGCTTTCCAGACTGGTTTTCACATCAGCAAAATGGAGAAAGAATGTGACTTTGTCTATTTTACAGTCTACCGTGAACGTCCAATGAGATGAAGCACATGAACGTCTTTCAAAACCTCCAAAATAATATGTGAATTAAAGCTATTTATTACTCCTTCTCAGCTCATCCAGAGCAAGGCAATGGCAGAGGAACCTGGCCCTACTGAGGTGCCTGCCATCCACGACTGTTAAGTGTAGGGACACATGAATGTCTATGAGGGCTAAGCCCATATCATTAAAATGAGAAACCAGTAGAGATGCTGCTCCAATATTTGGTTTCAGTGTGGCTGGTGACTCCAGAAGAAGGGAATAATGACCATAATACAAGAGAGAGCAATGAAAATAGAAAAAAAGCAATGCTGCCCCCCCCAAACACCACCAACAGCACAATAACGGTTATAATCCTAGAGAGTTAGTAGCAATGAGAATAATAAATGCTTGAATTTGACTCATTTTAATGAAGGAGGAAGCATGAAGACAGGAAGATTTTCAACTATTTCACTATTTTGCTACAATATGAAAATGATTTTATCCGAGATCCTCAGATAACCTTATAGCACTTACTAATCAAACATTTAAAGACTTGAAATGAAGACGGTACAGCTCCTTCTATGAAGAGTAGTCCCCTGAAACTTAAAGATGCCCATTCAGTATCAAAGAGTTAGTAAATAAATAAATGTTTGTTGTGCAAATAAGGGTATAAATTTAACCTCAATAAACAAGAATAATTTATTGCCGGGTTTCTACCCAAGGAATGAAGCTTTCCAAAACCCCAACTTTTCATTCCATGCAAACACTTACTTGGTACACCTGAACCCAGGAGAAGGGACTTCATAAAGGCAGCTGACTCTGTCGGATATCATTACTGTCACAGTGTTATCAATATGCATGAGAGTCAGATTTCTGAATTCAGAATTCCAGAAAAATCCCACCTTTCTGGGAATAGGGCATATCTCATGCAAATGGAGAGCCATGCATTTGTTCATAGGATTTCTGGTCTAGAAAGTCTTATATAAGTCTCGGGGTGCCTGAGTGGCTCAATCAGTTGAGTGGCTGCTTTCATCTCAGGTCATGATCGCGCCCCACGTCAGGCTCCCTGCTCACTGGGGAGCCTGCTCTCCCTCTCCCTCTGCCTCTGCCCCTCCCCTTGCTTCTGCGTGCTCTCTCTCTTTCTAATAAATAAAATCTTAAAAAAAAAAAAGTCTTATATAAGTCTGGATATAAAAGGAGAGGTAATTCCAAATAATCCCATGAGAACAGCAGAGAGCCAAGACCAAAAAAAAAAAAACCTCATAAAAAAACAAAAGCAAAACCAGATTTTAAACTCCCATGGAGATGCTCATATTCATGCTAGCTTCACTATCAAGTAAAATCAGCCCTTGGAAGGGCTAGGGTGGTAATAATCTCATCTTGAGTCCCCTCAACATGAAGAGAACATCACAGCCAATTCTGAGTACCACTCATTACAGAAAAACTAGAAGTCTTTCTCAGGACATTATTTAGAGTCATCCAAGGGCCAAAAGTCATGTCATCTGAAAAACAGGGCCATGGGAAGACATAGCCTCGTGAAGCACAGGAAAAGGAGTCTTGAGTGAAGTCACAGTTGCCATCAACTTCTGAAAGAGGAAAAAGAATTTTAGTGTAAGGTGCTAAGAAAGAAGTCAAAGCAGAGAGAAACAGAGAGAAAGAATTCATCTTCATGAAAGGTGCCATGGATCTTTCAACAATTCGGGCTGAAACCGAAAAGTCCTGCCTCCTGTCTTAGTGAGTAACTTTTATGAGTGACAGCCAATGAGTCAGTTCCACAGAGCAAGGGACAAACATCCGGTGGGATGTCAGAGGGAATCTGAAGACCAGGGGGCTGGCTGGCTGGCTGCATTTCTGGTATGGTCTCTTCTCACCTGGAAATTTTTATCTTTTCACGATTAGAAGAAAATACACAGAAGAGGAAACTATTTATCTCTGGGTTTAACGATGCTCAAGAAAGGGAAATTTATAACCTTTAACAAAAGTTTTCTCCGGTGTTAAAACCTTTAATTAGATTCTCATATCTGCCTATGTTTTTTATTTTCCAGGTTACTCAAACCAGAAAATGAGAATTATTTAGATAGTAAATAATGACCCACGAAGGGGAAAAAAATGAGCTAGACTTAAAAAAAAAAGGCAACTTACATTGGGTTTATTTTCCTTAGACAAAAGAATGTTAAAGATTTAACTTGTCTGTTTTTTAAATGAAGAACAGTAATGTAAGACTTTTTGCAATAAGAGCAATAAACAGGGGGAAGAAATGCCTCAATACCATGTTATGGCCAGCTGAGCAGGATAAATAAGGAAAGGGAAGAGCTGGAAATGATTAATGAATAATTCACTTTGACTTTCAGTTCAATTTTGATTGAAAAACAAGTCAAAGGATTATGGGAGTTTTGTTGGTTGGGAGGACTTTAAGAATGACAATGCCGAGTGGCCTAAGGATAACAACTAAGAATCCAATGTTGTGTTAATAGAGAAGAAATGTCTACAGCCACTCTTTTTTAAGTTGACTATAAGGTTAAATAAATCCAGTTCAAATTTTTAAAGAATAGAAGACTCAACGTTTTCCAGTGTTTAAAATCCCTTCAGCTCTAAAATTGATTCTTTGACGATAGCCGGACAAAAACAAGCTTATTAGAAAAAAACTTTTATATGAAAAACAATAATCATTTTAAATTAAATCGTATCCTCAGCTATCTTTTTTGGCCTGGCCAAATGGGTAAAGTCTTTTCAATGCCGTTTTGGTATTTTAATATCTAGACCCTCTTAGGGATACACCAGGCCTTTTGTTCATTTTTGCCCATCTTAAAGGGAGACTGAAGTATAATATTAGTAACAACACACCATCCCAGCCATCCTGACATACAAAGGAGAGACATGATATTCTTAGGCCCTGCTCCATAGAAATCCATTAGAGCACTTTCTGAAATATAATGGGACCTATTTAATTCAGCAACAGAATTTTCATACCTGCTGAGTTGCATGAACTTCATGCTATTCTTGATACCATTTGGGATCAGTCCTGAAAGAATCAGGAACATGCAGTTTCCACTCATGGTTTTCAAAGGAAATTATCCACATTCCTCAGTCATGGCTCCCTCTAGGACATGTTCTGGCACCGCTGTTCTACCTTAAGCTCCCACAGGAAAATAATTCAATTAACTCAATTCCCCTAGGAAGCAGCTTCTTATGAATCTTCATGAAACTGGAGAGGAGGGGGAGTTGTTTCCATCATCTCCTTTTGTACTGGATTCTACAGGAGTAATGGGTGTACAGACTTGACCAGAATAATGTGCATGCCAGGGTTTTAATGCCTGTGGTCTGCCAGGAAGATGTGCACATCCTGAATATTATTCCAATGGACAAAATAAAAAGGGAAAGAAGAATCTCAGATTTACTCAGGGTCAGATGGAATAAGGAGATAAGGCATTTTTATTCCACTCCCACAACACTGAGATCATCGAGAAAATGGGTTTCAAATAGGCTTGTTGCGGGAGAAGAGCGAAGTAGAGAAATCACCACCTTTTATGTAAGGTTGGAGGACTGAGGCAGCTGTTCTTAACAACGGGAAAATCTATTTGTACAAAGAATGACCTACAATGAACCATAGATTTATTAAAGAAAATAAGCAATAATTAGAACATAACCACCCCAAAGAGAAGAGCTTTGGTCATTGTATTAGTCAAGGTCCCAGTAGGAAACAGATGGCCTGCTCAAATTCGGATCATTTGAAAAGAGTTTGATAAAGCAGCTGTTTGAGGAAGTGCAGGCAGGATATAAGGAAACCACAAAAGGTATTTAAAAACCCTGGGTTAGCACTATCCCTAGACCTCAAAAGGTGGAAAGCGGGGAGGGGTTTTCGGAATGGGAGCACCAGGGAGCACAAGCAGACGACCCCTGACACATCTTTGGTTGAGGAGTAGAGCCAATCCACAGTGGCACCACAAAGAGGGAAACAGAGGGATCACTATCCCCATCTTGCTCTCTTTCTATGACCTGCTGGCACCTTCCATTGGCCAAACCCAACTGCAAACCAGAGGGCAAGGGAACTAGAGTGGGGAGGACATGGCTCAGCCATCGGGAGCACAGTACACAACGGGAAGCGATGGAGAGAGAGGTTCCTGGGATCAAGTGAAGAGACCAAGCACAGTCTACGTAACTGGGTAGTCATCTAAACATTTCATAGGTTAACTTCAACCCAACTGTGATTTAAACATTTAAACCTCAGGCATTTGTAAATGACAGGTCAAATCAGCCTGCATGATGCAGCCACAGATTTACTATTTCTTACCATATGTACCATTTCTTTGTATTTGTATTCGCCACTGTGGTTTGTTGTTGTTGTTGTTTTTAAGAGGAAGAGTGAAGGGGGATCCGAGCAACAATGTGTGTGCACCATCGCAGACTACGTATTCTTGAGCCTCGGGTGGAGGCAGAAAACAGTCCTGTCATTATTGCTGTCAGAAGAAGCTTAAAGAAAGCCCCAAGCCTCTCCATGAGCCTAGCAATTATATGCAAAATAACTTTTCACAGGAGGATAACACTTCAAAAGTGAGCAGCAAAGCAGGTGAAGGTTGCTATGGTAGCTAAGAAGTCCGATTTATCCCGTCATCTTTCGCCTTCTGCTTTCAGAGCACTGGGGAGAAAAAAGTGAGAAGGATCTAGAGCAGAGATGGAGAGATGGCGCACCCTGCCTCCGAGAAAATCCAGCCAAGAAGGGTCAGAGCTGTGCAGACCTTCTAAGTGAGAAAGAAAAGGCAGACTGGAAGGCAGCAGAGAGGGGCGGGAGGAGGGATACAAGCTGCTCGGAACTCATTAGGAGGCCAAGGAGACAGGTAGCACTCTCTCTGATAAGATTAGCAGAGGACAATCAGCTTGATTGTAAGCTCTTTTTAATGCAAGAGGGCAAAGAATGAGAAAGAGAGAGACAAATATCTTTATTTCTGTGCCCAGCACACAATATGCTATTTCTTTTCCCCCTCAAATACAGCTAAATGTCCATGGCACCTCCACGTTAAAAACCTTCCATAACTCCCTAAGATCTATCAAATTCAATAAAAACCATTCTTTGGCCCAGCAAACCAGGACCCCCACAAGAAGACGACAGTCTTCCTGTCCAAATGTATCTACTCTCTACCTAGCACAGAGAAGGAAAGTCCTAGTTTCGGCACCAAGTTCCAGCTCCATCAGTAATGACCTCAACAGCATCAGTTATTGACGGCTCCTTTGCTGGGTGGCCCTGAACAACTTCCTTGAGCTTTCCACATATCTCAGCTTTGCTCCTGCCCGCCCCCAGTCCCACCCAGCACCACACCACCCATGCTGAAGTCATTTCTGGGGCTGTTGCCTTCAGACCCCACTCTGAGCCCCAGTGCACGAGATGAGATCATCCCTAACAGACCCCATTGTCTTGTGTCTGTCCCACCTCTCGAGACACGTCCTTTTTCTTACTCCCCCCTCACTGTTGAGGGCAGGGGCTGTGGCTGGGTCTCCCCCACCTCGATGACCCCAGGAGCTGCTAAACAGGACACCATCCTTGGAAGGTGGCCTTTCTCGAACTGAATGGTGTTCAAGTTCTGAACGTGACTCTCAGCTTCCGAACATACTAGCTGCCTGTCCTTGGAAAGTAACTTCGTGTCTCTGGGTTCAGTTTCCTTATCCATAAAGAAGTGTTAAAAAGAAAGCCAAGGTGCCCAAACTGGCATCCCTTACACCAAGGCCAAGTCAACAAACGTGGGCTTAATATTAAGCTAATTGTAGTTTCAACCTCCCCCCCCCCATGAGGTTTTAACCAGTTACTTAGGAATTTTCTGATCAGCACCTATGGTAACCTGTCCCATGGGCCCTCTCCAAACCCCACCACCCCGATGGAAGATATGGCCACCCAGGAAGAGGAAGGTGATCTTGCCTGAAACAATCCTATTCGTCCTGTGGCTAATAACTTTCTTGTCCCACCCTCCTTCCCATAAATACCCTCCATGTTGTACAACACAACTCTTTGGAGCTCTCCTCTACTTGTTAGATGGGAGGCTGCCCAATGCATGAATTGCTTAATAAAGCCAATTTGATCTTCAAATTTACTTAGTTGAATTACTCTGCTTTAACACTGGGGAACACGATGGTATCCATTAGGGTGCCAGTTTGAGGATTTCCTAGCTAACACAAATAAAGCATTTAGAAGAATGACTGGGACACACTGTGAGGGCTCAAGAAACATTAACAGTTTTTAGTATTGGCCACCTTAGTCCTCAACAGAGCAACTCCTTAACTGTCTCTCACATGATATCATCTTCTCCTTCCTAGAGCCATCAGTCTCCTCACACAGAAAGACACGGAGTATAGAGGAAAGCAAAGGGTGGGCTTTGGAGTTGGTCTGTCAGGTCTGAATCCTGGCACTGCTACTTTCTCACTGTGTAACTTTGGGGCATGTTACTGAACATCTCTGGGAAGTGTATGCAGTACGAGGACCATAAGAGCACCAACTTCATAGGGTTATTATAGGGACTAAACCCATCCTTCCTCCGCTCCCAAATACCCAAATTCTGGGTGAGTATTCTATTGTTTTCAGGTCTTTAGAAGAGGCTGTGCTTCTATGGTAAGAAATCCAAGAACTCAGAAGTCAGATAGACCCGGGTTCAAACCCCAGCCCTCCACGCACTGCTGACTGGTGGTGGTGGCTGAGCTCTGTGGTCTCGGTCTGAATCCTCCTTCCACAGCCATTTTACTTGGTGATTTTAGGCAAGCTGGTTTCACTCACGAAGCCTCAGTTTCCAGAGCTGTAAATCGGGACTATTAAGAGCTCCTTTGTGGGGGCGCCTGGATGGGTTGAGCCTCTGCCTTCAGCTCAGGTGATGATCTCAGGGTCCTAGGATCGAGCCCCGCATCGGGATCTCTGCTCAGCAGGGAGCCTGCTTCCTCCTCTCTCTCTGCCTGCTTCTCTGCCTACTTGTGATCTCTGTCAAATAAATAAATAAAATCTTCAAAAAAAAAAAAAGTTTCTTTTTTTTTTCAATTATTTTTTCATTATAGTAAGTGCAATCCATAATCCCCATCCCCTATTTCTCCCATCTGCCCACCCACCTCCTCTCTGGTAAGCATCAGTTTGTTCTCTATAACTAAGAGTTTGTTTCTTGGTCTGTCTCTCCCTCTCCTTGGGGTGGGGGACAGGACGGGGAAGGGGAGAGAAGGCTATTGAGAGGTTCAAGTGAGATCATGCTGGTGAAGAAACTAGGCCAGAGACAGCCGCTATCATCACTCAGGAAATGCCAGCATTTGCTACGACCACCGGCCTGCGCTTATTAATCATATTAACAGTTCGTTGCAACTCTAACTGCTTACCTGTTCTCAGATAATTTCCAAGGAAGGCACACTTTGTGTTAGACTCAGGGTCTGAAAGAACTTTAAGAGCAAGAATTAGGACTTTGCTGGAATTTCTCAGCCCGTGTATTTAGCTTGCTAATATATGTTCCCTGCTGCAGACTGAAAAGCGTCACTTGCCATTCTCTTTCCCTTCAGCACCCTTCTCCAACTCAGCTAAAAGTGCCACCAGTGCTCAACCAGGCTCCGGGGTACTTCACAGAGAAGTTCTCCCCCGCCTGCTGGAGGCCCCCCAACACCAGCCACGCACCCTGGGAGGGCTGCCCAGAGCCTCCTCTCCGCTTGCCCTGTTTGCCTCTCTGCACATGCGTTGTTATTTACAACATTTGGCAAAGGGAGCCCATTTATTGACGTTTTTACATCTCCTCCCATATGTTGAGCATGCTTGCTTCTTCCTGTAATGCCTGGCACCCAGCATGGCTCCTGATCCGCTGTCTCGCTGGCAAGACGAATGGAATGAAACACCCCAGCCTCCACCCAGAGCTGCGGCTATGCTATTCTCCCCATCATTCGGCCCCTCCCCCCCTTCCCCCTACCTCCCTGTCCTAATAGATGTTCCAGGGCTTTGTTCACCTTTGATTGCCACTTTCTCAACTGAGGGACTTCCTGAGTCTCAGGTGTTCATGGTCTCCTGCCGCGCTCAATTCAGGTTGTGTGTTCCCACCGTCCCTTCCTTACCATTCACTGCTGGCACATTTACCAATTCAGTCCTGATCTGAAGGTAAGTCACAGCCCTAACAGCTTCGGGTCACTTTTAAAATCCTTCCCTTTTTATACCTTTTTGGTTGAAAATGTTCATTCTTTTTCCCTCTCCCCTCTCCCTCTTTCAAGCTTACAAGCGCAGTATCTATTAGGTTCCTACAGGAGCTAATCCTGACGGGACCGCTGCATTGCACAGCAGAGAATATCTTCTCCTTTCTAGATGCAGCGGCCTGCCCTCAGCCTGTTCAACCCAGGGCCCCAACTGGAGAAGCCAGCACAGGCTGGCCAGTGTCCTCCACATTGTCAGAAACTCACAATTCAGGAGGATCCAAAATTAGTCCCCCACTTCTGGTGCCATGTGTTGTTTACAAGACAGAGCTGACCCAGATTCTAGCTTAGGAAAAAAAAAACAAACCAAAACCTTCATCAAAGTCCTTTTTGGCCTGCTGCAACTGGGGCCAGTTACTTTGAGGTGCCAACTCACCCCATCTCTCACTCTGCCAACAACCAGTTGGGGGCCGGGCTCACAGAACCTGTATTGGCAAGAAGGTCTCTGGTGGAGACCAGCAGAAGGTTTAGGGAGAGACACTGAATCAGTGGAAGACACAGGTCGTGGATTAATCACTCAACATACCTTTTAAGAACTGGTGGCCATCTTTGCTGTACACTGTAAGACCTCTACGGGGCCCTATGCCAAAGGCCGTGCTTGAAATGAAGTGAGAACTAACTGGAACTCAAATAAAAACTTGAAAGTACAAAAAGGAAAATAAGAAAGGAAGTGGGAGGAGGATGAACATCATCTCTCTACTTGTCCAATAGAGCAGATGGAAAGCCTTGTACCTTTAATGAGCAGAAATCATCATGGCAGCCATCAGGAAAATAAATGGCAGATTCACCAGTGTAGCCTGCAGACTCCAGACAAGTACAACTAGAACAGTCTGAGGGGCCTGCCAAGCATTCCAGCATGGCTTTGGAAGCTCTCTATATCAGGGTAGAACACTAGGGCCCCTTCAACTTCCTGCTCTTCTAGCCAATCCCAGAACCACTCCACATGTTTAACTGGGAAACAGCCAACAAATCCAAAGCTTCTCATTAAGATGTCAAAGCTTCTTATTAAGATGGTCAAAGACCCCACTGGATCCCTACAGCCTAACTCAGTACAGGGTAAGTAGGAAAGATGAGAGACATTATTTTAGGCTAGTGTGGCTTTTTGAGAAACCGCTGCTGTTTGTCTCTTTTTATAGCTACCTAATAGTTTTGCCTTTTTGGTGACAGTTTCTGTCACAGAGCAGATGCCCAAAAATATTTGTTCCACCAACCCAGACAATCCTTCATTTTCCTTCTCTCCACCAGTTCATGTACTTTCTCATCTCCTCCATTTCTTAGAACTGGGTTTTCCCTTCTTCCAAACAGAACCTTGATTTTTTTTTTTTTTTTTTTACTTCTAATGTGCAATTGCCTCAAACACTAAACATAAAGCACTAAAAATGTACTCAGTGGGGATGTCTGGGTGGCTCAGTCGGTTAAGCATCTGACTGTCAATTTTGGCTCAGGTCATGATCTCAGGGTCATGGGATTGGGCCTGTGCAGGGCTCCCTGCTGGGTGCAGATCCTGCTTAAGATTCTCTCTCTCCCTTTCCCTCTACCCCTCCCCTGCAGTTCATGCACACCTGTGTGTGTGCTCTCTTTCTCTCTCTTAAAATAAGAAAAAATAATATAAAATAAAAATGTACCCAGTGAATGGGTATTTTTAAAAGGGCATAGGAAGTACATCACATGAGGGGAAAAGAAAACTAGTGTAATGATCACTTAAAGATGGCTTGCCCTTGACATGGACATGGGGAGAGTAAAGCTTGGCTGCAACATGCACAGCTCAGTCTTCGTTCCCCTCCTTCCCGGTGCTGTCACCCTCCACACCATCAGACACAGATACCTTTCAGAGGACTCCCCCAGTCTATTAAAACCTGGATAGCAGATTAGTACAGGCCCCCTGTTATTTCATATATTTTACAGAGAGATGTCAGGACTCTGTCTCTGACAAGATGGAAGTGGGTGAACCCTGTTGGTATCTAGAAGAAGGACCAATCAGGTAAAAGAGGCCAGCAGGGAGGGGGGGAAAGGCCCACAGCTGGGGGACTGGGTGTGTTTAGGGAACAGGTGGGAGGCTTCTGTAGTTGAAGTATGGTGAGCAAGGGAGGGTGGCAGGCAATGAGCCCAGAGGAAAAGCAGGAGGCCAGGACATGTGCTACTCTTGGTAGTACAGGGCCTTGGAGAGGACTTGGCTTTGTGCTCCAGGGATTTTGAATAAAGGAGTTCATGAATCGACTTATGTTTACAAATAATTTCTCTGGCTGTTTTTTGGAGAGTAGACCAAGAGAGCAAGGACAATTAGGAATCTACTGCCAGGAATTCAGACAGGAGATAATGGTGGTAGACACCAGACAGGTAGTAGTTGAAATAGCAAGAGGCAATAGGATTCCAGGTAGTTTTAATGCACTAGCATTATTTGCTGATGGACTGGATATGGAGCAGGGGATGATTCAAGGATAAAGCCACAGTGTTGACCTTAGCATCTAGAGGCATGAAGCTGTGATTTATGAAGATGGAGAAGACTGTGGAAGTTCACACTGGGACTTTGAAGGAGAAGATTCCTATCATTCATCTCAGTGATGAGCAGTTAGTGCTGAGTCTAGAATTCAGTGGGGAGGGGGATAACATACATGATACTTAAAGCCATAGGACTGGACAAGGGGGTTTAGAGAGAGAGGAAGTCCAAGGTCTGAGTCCTGGAACACACCAGCATCTTACAGGAATCACAATGGTAGCATCTCCCCGGTGTGCTGCAATAATTTGATGAGATAATACATGTAAAGAACTTAAAATACTGCTGAGAGCCTCCTTCAACAATCAATAATCATATACACTTTTCCCCACCAGCCAGCCTCTATCTCTACTAGAGCACCAATCCCAAGTCCCTGGGCCCTGGACCTGGTAGAATTCCTCTTCATGTTGCATAGTAACAAGGCGGGGTGGGAAAAAGGAAATCTTGTCCCCATGAAGGCTAAAGGAAAAAAACTCTCTTACTTGCATTCCAACATGGAATTCTGAACATTTTCCTGCCACAACATAGACAGTTTCTAAGTTTCTAAAAACCAAAAATCTGGTATTTTTTATCAAATACATCATGCACACAACAGCCTTTTGGACTAGCCAGCCTGGGGCACCTGGTCATAATTTCTGACATTCCTCCAAGAAAATACTTTTCAAATTCCAAACAACCCAATAGAAACCTACATTTTAAAAGGTGGTAGGTGCCTCCTAACATAAAAGCATCATATAAATTCTAAAAGTGGATATATGGGCACCTTCTTTTCACAGCAACATTCTGTGACCTATAGCTATATTTTAGATACCCAACAGCAACTAACCAAGTCCAGAGATAGTCCCTTTGTAGCTCCTGTCTTAGTTTAATCCTTGCCTCTCCTCACTCCCCCACCCCGCCCCCCGTACTCACCCAGGCAACAAACAGGCCACTGAAAATTTTTAACTCCAAGATGAATTCCCTGTCATACTGTATTTCTCCATCAAAGCCCTAATCTAGCTGTCCTGTAACTGTCTTTTTTTTAATTATTTTTTTAAAGATTTTATTTATTTATTTGACAGACAGAGATCGCAAGTAGGCAGAGAAGCAGGCAGAGAAAGAGGAGAAAGCAGGCTCCCTGCTGAGCAGAGAGCCCAATGTGGGGCTCGATCCCAGGACCTGGGATCATGACCTGAGCCGAAGGTGGAGGTTTTAACCCACGGAGCTACCCAGGCGCCCCTTTTTTTAATGTTTTAAAGATTTTATTTATTTATTTGACAGAGAGAGAGATCACAAGTAGGTAGAGAGGCAGGCAGAGAGAAAGGAGGAAGTAGGCTCCCTCACTGAGCAGAGCCCAATGTGGGGCTCCATCCCAGAACCCTGGAATCATGACCAAAGCTGAAGGCAGAGGCTTTAACCCACTGAACCACCCAGGCGCCCCAAGTCCTGTAACTGTTTAATTGCCTTCTTTCCAATGAAGTCTGCAAATGCTGGGCTGTATCTAAAAAACCTAGCTGGGAATCACTAGAATCTCTCGAATGAATGGGGAAATCAAAACTTAACCTCGTGTTAGCCCACTCCAAGACACACAGGCCTCCTTGAAAGAAGAAGGAATCCAGAGGACTCTTCCAAATGAATTACCCAAATCAATGTGAGAAGGAAGGGACAGGAGGACCATTCTTCTGATGTAATCAGATATGGATGTTTATATCCAGAGTAGAACTACCACATGTGGCTTTTAGCAGCCCAGAGAGAAGGAAAGTATTCACAGGACTAGCAACAGGGCTGCCTAAGAGTATTAAGCTTCAAGTCTGAGGTTTTTGCTTAAATGACAATATGATTTCCCTCGGCTTCAAGTTCTGAACAATCAGCCGTCATGCTTTAGGACAATTTGATTACATGCATGCGTGCATTCTGTTGCTATAAACCATATTTAAATGCACATATACATTTATGTCTTCTCCCATTAATGTGGAAATTCCTAAAGTATACCCATGATTCTTCTCCTTTCTTCTCCTATAAGCAACACCTTATGGTACAGTTTGATTCACCAAGATCAATTATGACCCTACTCTATAGCTTCTCAATGGCAAGGATTATGTTACACACACATATACACAGAGAGTCCTAAATCTCAATACCTAGCATACAATAGACACTCAGTGTCTTGTGAACTGAATTAACTGGCTGCCTCTGCTATTTTTCTCTTCTCTTTATTCTCTTTTTTAAAGATCTTATTCATTTGATAGAGAGAGCACATGTGTATGCACACCCACACACGCACACGCCAGAGAGAATAAGCAGGGGAAGTAGCAGGCAGAGGGAGAAACAGACTCCCCAGTGAGCAGGGAGCTCTATGCTGGGCTTAATCCCAGGGCCCTGGAATCATGACCTGAGCCCAGGCGAATGAACCACCCAGGTGCCCCTCTCTTTATTATTTTTAATGACAAACTATAATTTATAAGTCACCAATAAGATCTCAGAATTCTAATGATCTGGACTCATCCACGTGACCACCAGGAACCTATAGTAATCACAGGACAATATCATGCCCATCACTGACAGGGCTAGCGCTCTATAGGCTCAGCCGAGGTATGGCTTCAGTAATACTTTCAACACGAAACCACAGGTTATCTAAAACTAACATGGGAGCTGGCTAGTTGGCTCAGTTGGTTAGAGTGTGGTGCTAATAAAACTAACATGGGATTTTTTTTTCCCCTGATAATTATCAGATCAATCACTGAAATATTTTTACAGTAGATAATGAAAGGCTGCTGGTTACCACTCAGGTCTGAATAATTTATTTAAGATATCCAACGGAGGTAAACTATTTTCTGCTGTAAATTCCATCTTATGAGCACTGTTTATGTAACTCCTCATGAAAAGAGTGAGAACGAATTTATAAAACAGAGATACTATTTTAACTTTAACTTTTGGCTATTACATCTAACCTTGCATACGCCTCCTTTAAGATTATGCATTGAGAACCCACTGTGCGCAAAGATCCCTTAGATGATTTGAAGTTGGACAGAAAGACTCACTCATGAGCAGGTGGAAAGGAGAGGCACCTTGATACCACATGGACACGCAGACCCGGGATGCAATGAGAATGAGGTGAGTATCAGAAGATAGGAGTAAGCACCCAGTGCTCTGGGTTTCAAAGGAGGCAGGGATCCAGATGGAGGGGAGAATCCGAAAATGATTTAGAAGCAGGCAGTATTAGGGAATAGAGAGTGAGGAGGCAGCATACGTTTAGGGAAAGGGCAGGGGAAGGAGAGTGGGAAGAGGCGGAGAACACTCTAGGCTGAAGGAAAATCTTGAGCAAATGCCTGGGAGAGGGAGAGCTCCAGGAATATTCAGAAAATTACAGCAGTCTAGACCCAGGCATGGGAGAGAGGCAGGGGTGAGGCCATCTTGTCATGTACATTGCAGACATAAAATCTGCATCCTGTTGATTGGTAAAAGCCAGAGGTGGAGAATGTTGTTGAAGCAGCAGAGTACTATATGACATACACATCTGAACACAATTCCCAAGAACTCAGCTAAGGATGAGAGGGGTATATGGCTGGAAGTGGCCCGAAGCAGCTATCAATAGGGTTCTGCAAGAAGTCTCTGGGACTAAACGGGGCTCCCTGTTCTCCAAATTCATATGTTAAGCCCTAGACCCCACTTCCGCTCTATTTGGAGAGGGGCCCTTTAGGAGGTAATCAAGGTTAAAAGAAGTCATAAGAGTGGGGCCCCCATCTGATAGGATTCCTGGCTTTATGAGAAGAGTAAGCGCACACCCAGAGAAGCTATCATAGAAGAACACAACAAGAAGGCAGCTGTCTGCAAGGCAGGAAGGGAGTCCGTACCAGGTACCCAACTGACTTGACACCTTGGTCTTGGACTTCCTCCAGCAAGCAGAGAAATACATCTCTCTTGTTTAAGCTGCTCAGACTATGGTATTTTGTTACAGCAGCCCACTCAGACTACTACAGATTCAGGGACTCAGAATGGAGCGCTGCTGTAACAAATACCTTAAACGATGAAAGCGGCTTTGGAACTGGGTACTGAATGAGGGCTGGAAAAGTTTTAAGGTGCATGGTAGGAAAAGTGTGACCGCCAAGAAAGGACTCCTGGTAGAAATGTGGATGTTAAAGGCGATTTCAGTGATAGCTCCCAAAGAGAAGAGGACAGCTAGAAAGAAAGCTTCCACCTTTGTTTTTTGTTTTGTTTTGTTTTTAAGATTTTATGTATTTGACAGAGAGGGACAGACAGACAGAGGGGGAGGGAACACCAGCAGGGGGAGTGGGAGAGGGAGAGGCAGGTTCCCCGCTGAGCAGGGAGCCCAATGTGGGGCTTGATCTCAGGACCCTGGGATCATGGCCTGAGTCAAAAGTAAGGCTTAATGACTGGAGCCACCGGGGCGCCCCAGGCTTTGTAGAGAATATATAAACAATCATGAATGGAATGAACGTGCTTTATCCTTCAATAAAAGGGAAGAAAGACTTCAAAGATGATTCCAAGATCATAGGGCTGCCAGTCCCACCTCTGGCCCAAGGACAGGGCTGCTTCCTCCTTGGCTTCAGAGGGCTAGACCTGGGCACAGAGCCCCACGGGCGAGGCCTCGCAGAGGGGTTGATGCCTGCAGGGCAGAACCAAAGACGATCATTCTTGAGCCTTAAGATCTCATGGAGTTTGCCTTGTTATGTTTTAGACTTGCTTGGGACCCATCGTCTTTCTTCCGGTTTCTCCCTTTTGAGATGGGAATGTTTAACCTATGCCTGTCCTACCACGATACTTTAAAAACCCATAACTTGTCTAATTTCACAAGCTCGCAGCTGGTGAGGAATTCTGCCTCGAGATGACTCGAGTTCCAGTCTCACCCATATCTGATTTAGATGAGACTTTGGATTTTCAACTTTAGATTTGATCCTCAAATGAGTTAAGCCTTTGGGAGCTACTGGGTTGGAGAGACTGTAGTTTGCATGTGAGAGGACCATGGGTTTTGGGGACCAGGAGCAGAATGCCATGGACTGAATTGTGTCCCCCCCTCCATATTGAAGCCTAACCCCCAATACATGACTATATTTGTAAAAGGGCTCTTTAGAAGAAAATTAAAGTTAATTGGGGTCATCAGGATGAGGCCCTAATCTGATAGGACTGGTAACTTTATAGGAAGAGGAAGAGGAAGATTTCTCTCTCTTTCTCTCCACACAGCTACAAAGAGGCGGCCGTGGAAAGACACAGTGAGAAGGCAGCTGTCTGCACGCCAGGAAGAGAGCTCTCAACCAAGAACAGAACCAGCCAGCACCTTCACCTTGGACTTCTCAGCCTCCGAAACTGTGAGAAATAAATTTCTATTGTTGAAGCCACTCGGTCTGTGGTATTTTGTCTTGGCAGCCTGAGCTGACTACTACAGTAAGCGATGGTAGGTTTGAAAAGAGAAATGGATGGAGATGGATAAGGTGGGGAATCCGGAAACCTTTTTTTAAAAAACCTCACAGAAGCAAAGGGATGAGTTTCAGGAAGGAAGAATGGTCAGTGCCATTCATGCTACACAGAAGGGGAAGCCAAAGACCAAGAAGTAACCTCGGTTTCCAGATTAGGGGTTCATGACCTTTAAAAGGACAGCTACAAAAAAGAGGAACAAAAAATAAATTGTACAAGATAAAGAAGCTTGAGTAGCTGGGAAAGGAAAACAGGCAGCAAAAGGTATAGAATTTTCTTTCCAGATATGATATGCCAAAGTCCCACTGTATCCTTAGGAGAAAGTCCAGGCTTGTTTTTCTCTAGGGGAACATATCTGTCTTATGGTTTGAATGCTTTTTTTTTTTTTTTTTTCTTTTTTTCTGTAAAGCAGGGTGTTCTTTCAGGCACTGGTGGGGATTTCCAAGGATTTGTTTAGGTGTTTTGTTCAATTGCTGACAAATAACCAGATTAAAATGACTTTCCTGTTTCTCTGCATAAGAATCTCCTAGAAGCTTTGGAAATGTTTCTTCTTGGCCCAGGTAAATACCCGAAAATCCTTTCTTTCATTGAAGCTGATGTTATAGCAATTTTTAAAAAATCCCCAGAAAGCCCTGACAGGAATCAGAGTTCTTCAGGGTTGAGTAACATCAAAACCTGCCTAAGAATACAGTATCATTCTTGACTTGAGCATTTCCTCCTTGGCCCTGGCATCATTAACCCCCAACCAGCGTAGATCGAAAAAGTTCTTTTATCTCAGCTTCACTTCACATTCCAACAGGAAGAGGC
This sequence comes from Mustela erminea, assembly GCF_009829155.1. Taxonomy (NCBI): domain Eukaryota; kingdom Metazoa; phylum Chordata; class Mammalia; order Carnivora; family Mustelidae; genus Mustela; species Mustela erminea. The sequence continues at coordinate 92,841,892 of NC_045617.1, forward strand.
CCCTTCTGACCATGGAAAGAACATAACTTGGACCCACATTTCACCCTCCGCAGCTAGCACATATCCTAGAAGGAGGTCAATAAGCACTCGGTAATAACTGATCACCTGGAAATCAGGTTGGAGGTAAGACGTTCTGCACATAACTGAGGACCCTATTTTAGGACTCTATGGCTATTAGTTAAGAGGAAGCCCTTAACAGTAGCATTTTATCTTTTACTAATTCTACAGAAATCAGGAGCAAGCATGGACAGGATGTCATAGAAACATCTCTTGGCCATTTTTCTAAAAAACACTCATAGGAACATACTTCTGGTAGTTTAAAAGTCATTGTCAGCCCGGGCTAACTCCTTGCGAGTAAATATCGGTGGCTTATCTTTAACCGCAGGCAGGTAGCGAATTGCTAAGTCCATGGAGGTTGGGTGGGGTGATTTTATTCTATTTATTTATTTATTTATTTTTGGATAGGAGACGAGAGCAGGTTGCTATTCCCACCTTATTTCTCCAGGGTCAATCTACTTGAAGGGAAGTTAAGGATGATTTTCAAGGCTTCACTTCTCTACAAACAGGAAAAACAACGGGAATTCAATCTTGACTTATTTTTTTATTTACTTATTTACTTAATATTGATTTTGCTGGAATCACTTCTCTCCCTCCACTCTAGTTAGTCTCTCAATTATGCAAAAAGAGTTGCTGACATGCTATCCTCGCCAGCGTATGCTGATGATTGCTGTGTCTGCTCTGGTACAGAGCAGGTTGGCTGTTTGATGCCGTGAGCCGACACAGGGGGGTGCAGGTTTATGCTTATTCATTCAACAAACAAAAACGGAAGGTCTACCGGGCTCTTGACCTCCAGTTCAACTGTATTGAGTGATTGGTCAGGCCTCTATGCCACTGAAGACATGAAAGTATTAAGCAGGAAGAAAGCAAAAGAAAGTGTTAGCTACATTAAGTGCTCAGTAGCATCTCTACTTCCACAGAGTCCTCCTTTCTCCCCTCTACAACCCCAGAACTGAATATTGTAAGAACTCTTTGGGTTCCTAATAGCTTACTTACTAGCATAAGAAGTCAAAAATGGGAAAGCAGAGGCAAAAATTCTGATCCTTCTTAGGATAAAATTGCTGGTAAGCTCTTTAAGGCTCAATTCATAGAAACAGTAAAATTGAGTCCATGACATTTTTGTGTAATACATATAAAAGCGAGTGTCAAATAGTGTTAAAACCACAGATGCTGGTGCACCACTACTTGGCTATGAATACCAGTTGAGCCACTGATCAGCTGTGTGACTTTGGGGAAGTTACTCAACCTCCTCAGACCTCAGTTTCTTCATCAGTCCAAAATGGATAGAGATACTGCAATGATCAAAGTAATATTACAGGTAAAAGTCTTAACACATTGCACATAATAAAAGCTAGACAGGTGTTACCTAGTAATATAAATATTACCTACTGAAAAGAGATGCAAGGTATAAAAAGGAGGTAAAGTTAATGATTCCTACAAAATCAGTGCTATCCTTTTCTCCCCAGGGTCAGCTGAAGACTTGACTAAGATTTAGGACCCCTCCATCTTGCCATCTTTATAATCAAAGTACCTTTGCAGAAGACAGTACAGTTAAAAATAACGTTGGAGAAAGGGTGGCCACAGCTCCTACCATTTAATGGCTAACTCCAAACACATGGAAATACTTGGTGAACTTTTCGTTCAAGTTCTTGCTAATGACGTCCTAGAAAGCTAGGGATGACCAAATTAAGATGACCAAAGTAAGAATTTCCATAGGCCCTGCCTAAGAAGAGCCCTGCATTTGAAGATGAGCTTTAAAAAAAAAAAAAAAAAAAAAAAAAAGTAACAAATGGCCATTCTCAATAATGAAATGCAGGTTCTAAGGATACTGTAATAAGCTGTTGCAGGGACAAGAATATACGAATGCTGAAAGAGCTGGGGGGAACTTTGGTCGTAAATATGTCCAACTCCTTCACTGTATAAACTAGATATCCGAGGCCGAAATGGGGAAGGGAAGGCCCTGTCTTTCATGGGGAAACCAAAGCCCACCCAGGACAAAAGCCCAGCTCCTCTGACTTCCTCACTCTGCACCTTGCAACACGCTCTCTGTACCATGCAGGCTGTCAGGGTATAGCAAAGGAGTGTGGTAATAGTAGTCACAAATACTGACTGGGCACTTCAAGGTGTCTGACACTTGTCTACACGTTTTATTAAAATAGGGAAACCGTATTAAAATTTTACATAGGAGGACAATAAATTGAATACAGAAAAAAATGCCCTTTCTTTTAAAGTCCCCCCAAATCTCTCCAAGGTTGGTTTTGCTCTTATGTCAGCATGTACTGCCCAGCTTCCCAGACCTCAGCCCACACACTGCGCTGCATGCCCTCCTGCTGTAAAATGAACCTCTCCTCTCTTTGCATCACAACCTACCGGCCCGTTTCAGGGCTCCAAAAATCTTCGCAGGGATTCATCGGGAGCAATAGTAAAGGGCTCAGGAGAAACACACTGTCACATGGGACTGACTCTCTGAGTGTCATTTTACAGGGCTTTCCTTTCCTTTACCCAAAAAAGCAACGAATGTAATAATTTTGGGACAGAATGAAAGACCTTTCAAACCAGAAGCCTTTTCAATCTCAACACGCTGTCCTTATCTTCTCTGCTGAGGTGGGGCTGGGACTACTTCGCAGCTTGCATTCACCAGTCCTCACCGAGGTGCTGAGAAAAGGTAACCAGAGGTGATGGGCAGATACCGCGGTCAGTTATCTGAGTCAGGACAAAGAGTAACAAAGAACATAAAGGCACCTTGAGTGATAGGGCGGGTCAGAGGAGGACCACAGTAAGGGAGAATTTCTTCGAAGGTCAGACCTTAACCTTCCCAGATACCACGAACAGGTTGAAAGGAAATATCAATTTCCTTTGCCTCCCCCACTAAAGGCCAGACCCCTGGTGGGTCGACGAGCATTGTTTTAGGAAGTTTTCACCATGGAGTGCAGAGGAGCTCAGTCTGTTCAGATCAGACAAAGGTACAAACCACTTTTTATAGGACAAAATATATATACTGCCTCCGTTCCAATTTTGACCTAAACCATTCTTACTGTGACAATACCTAAATGTGTCCAAACAGAAAACTGAGTTCTTACGGTTTCAATTCCTCTGAAATCATCACATTCCAACTAAATGTTCTAACCAAATACAAAGGACACTTAAAAAAAAAAAAATCCAATTCAAATGAACAGCATTGATGTGATATGCAGGTGACTTTGTTTTGCTAAGATAACCCTCCACCCTCACCATGACCCGTACTAAGGATGGTAAGGTGGACGATCTGGAGTTCCGAATGCTCCCACCACCCACCCTGAAGTAGGACTCTCCTCCCACGTTTCTTCTTTTCTGGCAAAACTAACTAGAGCTCCACACCATCACGTGCCTTCCCGTAAGGCAAATGGCAGAAGCCCACCAGTTCATTCCTTTAAGTCCAAAGCAACTGATATGGTCTTGACACCAACGTGACTGGATATAACAACATAAATTCAGGCACCAAAATCACATGTCACTATTACTCATTAAAAGACGATCTTCGGGCTGATCCAAAATAGGCTGATCCAAACCTTCTTTTGGATTATCAGAGAAATAGAACACCCCCCCCAAAATTTAAACATTCCCACGCAGAAGGCCTATCCCCCTCCCCCACAAATGCCTCCACAGGCCTCACTGTGACAAGCAGTGATGGGCCGCAGAGGTGGAAGGGCCCCTGGTGTAGAGCTGGAGCCAGCACGGGTTTACCTGCAAGCCCTTAGGCATGGCAGTCCACTTCCCGAGCCTCAGTCCCGTTATCTGAGTAAAATAAGGATAAAAACAGAGCCTAGCTCTCAGGGCTGTGAAGAGATAACATGTGGAAAGTGCTTAGCCCCATGCCTGCTGCTTAACAGGTACTCAATAGCCACAATTATTTCTGTTTAGTCACACATCCCAGCCTCGAAAAGAAAAGGGGGGGGTGGGGGAAGAACACACTGTCTTACCACAACAGAAGCATTTCAAATAATTCAAGACAGAAGCCCTTATGAGGTCTGCCTGTGGGAGGTCCAGACACCCTACCGGCCACCCCTGGGCTTCGGGACGGAAGGGGGACGCAAGCCCAGACCACTTTCTGAGAAGAGGCCTTTTGAGACATGAAGTAAAAGCAGACACACTTATCTTTGGAGTTCCTTTTTTTTATAGTTAGCAATTATGTGAGGAGAACAAAGGCTTTAAAGACTCTGGAAGGTGCTGGAATCATTAATCTTGTGCTTCTGAACTATTTAGGATGGATTTAATGACCAGTTCATTTTACCACTGACTGAGTGCCCACCACAGGCACGCTGTGGCAAGGACAGCGGGGGGTCACAGCACTAAGGAGTTGAGGCAGTTCAGCCTCCGGGTACTGAGTGTCCAGCAGAGGTGTAGGTAAACAAGTAAGCTGCGAGTCTACTGGACTCTTACCTTACTGAAGATAAGGACTCTGCCCTCCTGGCTTTCATCCCCCAGTAGGCATAGACCTGGTGCATAGTAGGTGTGAGGGAATGAATGAATATATGAGGGAATGAATGAATGAATGAAAGAAGGAAGGAATATATGAGTGAGTGAGATATAAAGATTAGCCCATGTATGTGCCATAAATATAGGCTCCAAAAAAAAAAAACAGTGGCTCCTTTGAGGAGAGCTCAGGGCTTTGGGAAATCCAGAAAAGAAGGAACCTGAAGGAAGACAATTTTAAGAAGCGGAAACAGGAGAATGTCCACCTATAATTTTATACAGTTTGAAATGTGCTCTAAATTATTTCTCATTAGTAAAAAGGTTCTTATCCTGATTATTATTTGTAGCCTTTCTATAACATTCTATATCTGCAAATTGTATGCAACTGCTTCTTTGTTATTTATTATAAGGACTTTTGATTTATTTATAAACAGCTTAGTGGTTCATTATTTATTAGACGAGGAAATTGAACAAATAATATCTGGTCTCTAGCAGCCCTGTCTCAATGATTATTATTGGTCTCCTGGGGTTCACTAATAAGCAACCATAAAAAAAGTCAATTTGTAATTAGGAAAAGGAATGTACCTATTTGGCAGCATTTACATTGACATGATTGACAGCAGACAAGACTGACAGAAGGTCTCCAGTATACGAGGAATAACCTCGTAATGGTATTAGCACATTAAAAATAAGCCACCACCAATTCTAGGATAAGAAAAGAGGTATATGAACGGACTAAGCAATGAGTAGGATACTATGAAAACTGCATACCCGTATCTCAGGGGCGCCTGGGTGGCTCAGTTGGCTAAGTATCTGCCTTCTGCCCAGGCCATGATCCCAGGGTCCAGTCCAGTGTCAGGCTCCTTGCTCAGTATGAATCTGCTCCTCCCTCTCCTTCTGTCCCTCCCCTCTGTTCATTCTCCCTCAAATAAATAAATAAAATCTTTAAAAAAAAAAAAAAACCTATCTCAATAGTAGGAACTCAAAAGCAAAAAGAGATATAATCTTGGAAAATCACTGAAAGGACTGGTCTGATCAAAAAAGAATAATTAAAACTGAATAAAAAAACATCTGGCAAAGAAAACAACTGTCTCAGGGAGGATCTGTCGCCAAACTAAATAATGACCCATTTCTACTAGATGTTCTTAAATTTAGATGATTTCAAATGACTACAAATTTCTCTTTTTACACTAAAAAAATATCCTTTAGCAAAGTGTTTATATTCTACCATCAGAACATCACTTCTTTTTTATTTCCCCCACTTCAGGAAGATTATCTATATCTTTACTTGCTTACCCAGTCTTTTAGAAGGAAGAAGTTATTACTTCAGCTTTTCAAAGCCTTAGGATCACTGAGATGAGGGTCCCTGAGAAGAAGAATGTGGGTGACAGATCCTAAAGGGAAAGTCTCTGAACAAAGTCAGAGGGAGGACTCTGTCATGATCTAGAATTAGCCTTCTAGAAAAACAGTAACTCAAAGAGAACTCATGGTCAATGGGAGGTGGTGCAGAACGGTGCTGTTGGGATCTCTTGGGAAATCCACCACATCAGCCTCCCAGAAACACTGGAAACAGCCCACACACACACCAGTTGGTGAATGTCTCTCATCTTTATTATTCTTTGGATCTTCTTTCCTTAACGATATGCCCTTGAAATTTATACTGTCATAAAAATACCTAGGATTGGTTTTCATGCATATCCATTAATGTATTTCTAATTTTGTTCAGGTAAAATAACCTTCTTATAGTATCACACCTTGGATTGAGTTGTAAGACAATAGCCAGGCATGGCTATGAGAGCATCATGACAGCTGGGCCAACAGAAAGAGGGTGTTTTTTTTTTAAGATTTTATTTATTTATTTGTCAGAGAAAGGGAGAGAGCGCAAGCAGGGGGAGCAGCAGGCAGAAGGAGAAGCAGACTCCCCACTGAGCAGTGAACCCCCATGCAGAACTTGATCCCAGGATTCTGGGATCATAACCTGAGCCGAAGGCAGATGCTTAACAGACGGGGCCACCCAGGTGTCCTTTGAGGAAGAGGTTCTATTCAATTAGAGAAGAAACACTGAAGGTATGGTATACGACTGGGCCTTCTCACTCAAGACAAGAGCCTTTGCAAAAAGTAGAATCATACCTAAATGTGGGATTTTTAAAAAGCAGTTTTAAAGAATAAAACTAGAAGCCTCATGAGAAGCCACTACATTTGGAGGTTTCCACATTTGGAGACCCTGAAGGCCTTTTCATGAATAACAGGGTCATCCCTACAGTGCCTGTTTAGTGGCCTCCCGGGAGCTGTTTAGGTTAATAAAAAGAAGCATGAAAAAAGCAGAGAACCACACAGACAAAACCACACATCTGGGTCTTCCCACAGGACCACTGTGGACTGTCCCCCACATAATTAATTATTGAGCTATTAATAATTTCACTAATACACAATTGAGCCTATGTAGAGTCAGGCTAAACTTCTTAACATCCTCAGTTTCTGATTTAATGGTCTGGACAGTTTTCACGCAGCCTGAAGGAAGGTTTGAATCAGAGTTACCTGCATGTCACAGAAGAGAAGAGAACTCTCCACGTTTACCGTTTATCTCACCTCTACCCAGAGACATTTCCAAATGGGTCCGCACATAGGTGGTGGGCCATGCCAACCTCCCCGGCCCTCCAGAAGGACACCAGCCCTCCCAGTGTAGTTGCAGACCAAAAGGAGGAATCCCCTCTCCCTACCCACGAGATCCCAGGAGGCAGAAACCAAGTCAACAACCAAGATGTGGACCAAGAATCCCCTTGGGGTCTCCATGAACTGTGGCGCTTAGACACAGGTCAGAAGGTCCGCGTTGAAAACCTGACTAAGCAAGCGTTTCAATTCAGAGCTTCACCTAGATGCCACCTTATCAGATTTTGAAGTTTAATGCTCAACAACAGCTGTGAGTGACAAAGAAATCACCGAGACAGAAAAATAAGAAAATAAAGGACACCAAATAAACACATTTATGATAGATCAGTTGCTGAATATCTTGCCTGACCAAAATTTAACCTTTTTTATAAACGGTTGTTTGTACATCATAAAAGATCAAATGAGTATCACTTATGCAACACAGCAGAAAAAATTAACATATTCATGAACTAATACTTTGCTTTCACTTGTCAAAGTTGAGACTTGGCTCTTGAGCATATAAATTTTTGTTTGAACTACCATTAATTTATCTGAATTTACCATCCTCTATTTCAAAATTCATATGATACTGATAATCAAATAAATAATTTCTTTCTGGACAAATTTTTAAACGTCAAGAGATATGTATAAATTGGACTTTGATTTGTCCTGGTGAGACCCCATTACTAGACTTTTATCTTTAATGGCGACAGAAGTCAAAATAAAAAAATAAATTATATTCATGTAGTCTGTCTTGCTGAAAATTTCATGGGAGGAAAATGATACAAATTGGCAGTTTACCTCAATAAATTGGTCAACATAGCCAACATGGTGGATGATAGCCTAAGAGTGAATGCAGAGACTTTTGGTGAAAGACTAATCTCATTAATCTTCAAAATAAAATTCTAGAATAACCGTTTAAGTGATTTTTAAGAAGATTCCAATGGAAAAATCCAAGGTGTTTATCCGAAAGAGTGTCCTCTGCATTGTTTCATTTCCTGGAAGGTGAAAAAGACATGCCTGTCCGAGGCTTTCCCCACAAAGGCCCTGACAGCCATGGAAGGGAACCGGTGAAACCCAACTCAAGCAAATAAGGATGCAAATTTGCTGTGCATATTTTTCGGGATTTAAAGGCAAACTGAACCAGTGTTCCTTTAAACAGAGATTGCTTATTCTACTTAGTGTAAGTCAGCTTTAGTAGCTCAAGAGGCTGCAATGGCATCTTCGAGGGTTCTGGCTCCACATGGCCCATGGCATCATATACCAAGCCCCAGATAACAAAAACACTGGGAGAAAAGTGAATCCACTATAGTCAACGCTCCTATAAACACTCACGCATGTAAAAGCTACCAGATCTCTCCACCCACACATTCTCAACTCCCACAAAAAAAAGCACCAACCTCCCTGAAGCAATGGTTAAGGAGGTACATTTCCAGAGTAAAGGTTATCTCTGGAAAGCACTAACACCAACCACCCCTCACTTCCACCAAGAAACTGCTTGTAAGCAGGACAGAGGGGACACCTACGTTCTGATGCACTGCTCTTGGAGATGTTAGTTACAACAACCTCCTGGAAAAACAAGTAAACGCAATGTCAACATACGGAGAAAGCCTTAAAAAGGTCCATCTATTGGAATTAAAGTAATTTGGTAACTTGGTTCATTGAGAATTATCTAAATGTTCAACAATGGGGGGAAGGTAAATGAATCTGGTAAAATCATACAGGGGAATGATCTGCAGATACTGAAAACAAAGTTCACAAGTATTTTGACTTCACGTGAAAAGTTATTTAAAATGTTTGGTGAAATGCACAGAGTGCAAAATTCTACACACAGTTTGATCCCAATTCTACATTGGGAGGGCATATAAAAAGCCCAAAAGGACATACAACAAATGTTAATTGTGTTAATTATTGTTTGCTCATGGTGATACATGTGATTTTTTAATTTTCTCTTGTTATACTCTTCCGCTTTCACTTTTTTAAAATTTTACAGAAAGCACGTATGTCCAAGAAAAAGAAGCCATTATAAAATCAGGCCAAAGGGTCTCTAATTTTCCTGCTAAGTAGACAGGCTTCAGCAGACACTGGGGAATATTTCTAGGCTTCCTGAGCAGATTCCATGTCCCACCCGTCTCTCACACTTAAGCTCTGGTGATGATTTCTTACACCTCACATAACGCCCATGTCTTTCTCGACCTTGGCTTTGGCTTTCAGTCTTCCCTGTTTGTACTAAAACACCCTTCTGGCAGTTACCTCTTGTCTGTAAATCATGCTGTCCACTTCCCCTTCACCAACAGGACCTAGTTCTCTGCCCTGGTCAGGTTCCTCCTGGCCCAGTCTGGTCAAGTCTTGGTATTGACAACAAGTAAGTTACCCTTGAAAAAGACAGGCATCATGAACAACCTGAAGTAAACACGGCCAGGAAATACAGTTTTCATAATGCATTCTATAAAAGCATTTTATACACAGCAGCCCTGCCTCCCCAAACAGACCTGGGGCTATAGCAGGTCCAACTATAACTGATCTCTTGGGAGATCCCCCTGGTGGCAAGCATCCTTAACATCCGTGCAGGGCACTGCGTTTTTTCACTGCACATTCACAGACTCACAGCATTTTATCCCCACGACTCTGAAAGGTGGGAAGATCAAGTATTCTTTTCCTAATTTTTAGAGCTAAGAAAAATCGCAATTCAGAGACTGGGCTCTGAGTGACTTGTTCCCCCTGATCCTCAGCATGTTCTCCTCTGTAAATAGTGACGATAATACCCGCACAGTGGAGTTGTTGTAAGGATTAAATGAGGTAACGTATGCAGGGTGCTGAGCACAGTGTCTGGAACAAGGACAGCATTCAGCAAATGCCAGCTCCTGTAACTGGGAGGTCAATGGGAAGCTCAAGGTTACATAGCTGGAAAGTGACAGCGCCAAGATGAGAATCCAGGACTTTCCATGCCAAGTTTACCCTTTTTCTACTTTATTCCCAACTCCGTAAGAAGAGCATTAGGGGATGGCCCATGCCCTCAAAGAACTTGTCATATTTTGTAGTAGGCACATCCCAAGTACGTGAAACAACAAAGCAGTCATTCCCACAAAGAACTAAGGCAACAGGAATAAAAGCTAGGATATGGCTCCCAAATTATACAATCCTTTGGTCCAACAGCAACTGTTAAGTGTTAGGTATCTTCTTATGCATTCATTCCAAAGCTTAGGAAACGCAAGTTTCATCCCTGTGTCAAAGTGAGTTGTGTATGGGGAAATCAGATGAGAAAATAAGTCTCTTTTCCATACTAATAATAGAAAATATTTTCTGTGGGCATTCTGAACTTGAGGAAGTTTGAGCTATTTTTGGAAACTTTTTGTTAGCTTCCAGAAAGTACCATTCATGATCGTATGCTTTTCTTTTTCTTTTTTTTTTAAGATTTTATTTATTTATGTGACAGAGATCGCAAATAGGCAGAGAGGCAGGCAGAGGGGGAAGAAGGCTCCCTGGCGAGCAGAGAGAGACTGATGCGATTCGGGACTCGATCCCAGGACCCTGAGATCATGACCTGAGCCGAAGGCAGAGGCTTAACTCACTGAACCACCCAGGCGCCCCTGATCATACACATTTTTAAGGGACTTAAAAACAGCTTCGGTTGAGTTCAAGGCTGCTTCTTAAAACATCTTCAACTTGATTAATCAATTTAGCCTACAACATATGACACCTGGCAGCTGGTAACACAAGTACAGGGAACACATTAAAGGCAAAGGAAGCATACACACAAACAGAGAGTAGGAAGTCACTCTGTCGACATTTATTTGCTGCCATAGTAATAATCCCATAATAATGGGATCCAGGATTGCCAACCCTAGGCATACTATTTCTTTACAGTAATCTTGATATTTAGGAAATGTTAAAAGAGGAACCTAAAACTTTGTGTTATGGAATCTTGCAGCTTCTTTACATGGAAGAGGGTAATTTACTAATGGATACTTTGAGATTCACATCTTGGAAGGTTTTAACTTCCCATGTGTTTTTATATTCCCAATATCTACGACTTTCTAAGGTAGAGGAATGATGCTCTTAAGGGGTGGTCCTGAGCAGAACTATGAAGTAGGAGAAGGCTTTCTTAAGAAACGCTCTACCTCCCTTTGTCTATTCTGCTGGGGGTAAGAGGTGGGGACGCCCACTGACTGAGCCCATTCAATGAGGCACTCCGGTGCACAGGGCCTGCTTTCTGTCATCTGTGTTACCCCTTATAGCAGCTTTGCAACATGTACATTAGTCACCCCAATTATTCAGAGATGAGGAACTTAAGTCTCATGGAATTTGAGTGGCACACCTAAAATAAACTGATCAGTCCTCCACTTCAGTGCCCCTTAGGGTTTCCCCTCACTGAACTGGGCTCCCCAACATCAGACATCCCTGTTAGTACCTGCACCATGACTAGTTCACATCAAACTGTTAAGGGCATGCCCTCAATTGAGTTAGTCTTTTTCATTTGTTAAATTTTGTAAGATTCATTTATTTATTTTAGAGAGAGAGGCTGCAAGTGGGGTAGGGACAAAGAGAGAGAAAGAAAGAAACTCAAGCAGGCTCCATGCCCAGCACTGTCGGTAGAAAACAGTATGGAGGTTCCTCAAAACACTAAAAATAGGGGTGCCTGGGTGGCTCAGTGGGTTAAAGCCTCTGCCTTCAGCTCAGGTCGTGATCCCAGGGCCCTGCATCGGGCTCTCTCCTCAGCAGGGAGCCTGCTTCCCAGCCTCACCGCCCTCTGCCTGCCTCTCTGCCTACTTGTGATCTCTGTCTGATAAATAAATAAAATCTTAAAAAAAAAAAAAAACTAAAAATAGAAATACCATATGATTTAGGAATTCCACTACTGGGTATTTACCCAAAGAAAACAAAAACACTAATTCAAAAAGATATGTGCACCTTTCTGTTTACTGCAGCAATTTTTTTACAAGAACCAAGACAGGGAAGCAGCCCAAGTGTCCATCCACAAATGATCTGATAAAGAAGACATGGTATTTACATACAATGGAATATTACTCAGCCATAAAAAAAAGAATGAGATCTTGCTATTTGCAATAACGTGGATGGATCTAAAGGGTGTGATGCTAAGGGAACTATGTCAGTCAGATAAAGACAAATACCCTAATATTTCACTCCTGTGTGGAATTTAAGAAAAAAGACAAAACAAACAAACAGAAGACAAAAGTCAAACTGTTAAATACAGAGAGCAAACATGGTTGCCAGAGGGGGTGATTGGGAGGGTGGATGAAATAAAGGGGAGTAAGAGTACACTTATCCATGAGCACTGAGTAATGTACAGAACCCTTGAACCATTATATTGTTAAGAAGAAGGAGGAGCAGGAGGAGAAAAAAGAGGAAAAAGAGGTAGTAATAAGAGTAGTAGTAGTATTCCTATTCTAAAAGGAAGCAGGCAGGGGATACCCAGGTGGTTCTGTCAGTTGGGCGGGTGACTTCTGATTTCAGCTCAGGTCATGATCTCAGGAATGAGAGACTGAGCTTCTCTCTGCATGGAATGTGCTTAAGATTCTCTTTCCCTCTCCCTTTGCCCCTTTCCCCCTCGCACTCTTTCTCCCTCTAAATAAATTAATTAATTAAATTAAATAAGAATAAACTAAAAATGACCAGGCATGATTTTAACCTAAGTCAGTGGCTCTCTAGCAAAATTTGAGACATGATGCAGGACTTGAAAATGTCAAGACTCTTGAGATATCTAGTCAACTGCTTCTCCCACTAATACACAACAACTAAAGCCCATGAAGGGCTGTGACTTTGCAGAGGTCATACAACAAATCAGGTATAGAGCCCAGAGGTCATACAACAAATCAGGTATAGAGCCAGGACTTCTGACTCAGAGCTATTCTCTTTTACAACATCAGCCACAAATATTCAAGCATAGGGTAAAAAACACAATCCAGACTCGTAGGACTTATTCCAATGATATTAATTCACACTGGTCAGGCCTGAGTGCACCTCTTATTAACTGTGTGGCCTAGATAACATACCCTCTCTTTGCCTTGGGTTTCTTATCAATTATATGAGTATAACAATAGCCTTATTCTGTTATCGTGTGGGTCAAACATGGTAATTCACAGAGCTCTAACTTCTTTGTGCTCGGCATAAACAATGAATGAATGTTATATTGTTATTATCATTAAAATTATTTTTACTGTACTACAACTACTAGTGCACATAAATGACAGTTCATTCTTTCGCCTTTGGGGTAGTAGGTAGAAACAGCCTCCTGCTATCAAATTCATCTCCATATTCTCTAAAGGCAGCCCTAACAGTCTCAGGAATGGCGATAAGATGAGTAGAAGATTTAGCATCCGAAATAAATTACCTTTGAAAATAAAATTGCCTAGTGAGCACTTTCATTTGAGGCTGAAAGTAAAAATTCCCCATTCTTCTCAAACCTACTCTTTCTCAGTAACTGCCCTTTTCCCTCAGTTTTATTGAGATATAATTAATACATAACATCGTATTTATTTTAGGTGTATCTCATAATGATCTGGTGTTTGTATGTATTGCAAAGTGACTGCCACCATAAGTTTAGTAAACATTTATCACCTCATGCAGTTACACATTTCTTTTCTTATGATGACAACTTTTACGAGCTACTTTCTATACAACTTTCGAACATACAGTACAGGATTAACTATAATCACCATGCTATACATTACATCCCAGGGCTTATTTATCTTATAACTAGCAGTTTGTACCTTTTGACCCCCTTCTCCCATTTTTTTCCCACCTCCCATTCCCCACTCTCTGGTAACCACGAATTTGTTCCCCGATCTATGAGTTTGGTTTCTTTAAATTCCACATATAAGTGAGATGGTGCAGTATTTCCATGCTGTTCTCCATAATGTCCACACCAATTTATATTCCCACCAACAGTGCACAGGGATTTCCTTTTTCCCACATCCCTGCTAACACTTATCCCTTGTTTTGTTTTGTTTTGTTCTGATAATAGTCATTCTAATAGGTGTCAGGTGCTATCTCATTGTGGTTTTGATTTCTACTGCCCTGATGGTTAGTGATGTTGAGCACTTTTTTATGTTCTTATTGGCTATGCATATGTCTTCTTTGAAAAAAAAAAAGTCTATTCAGATCCTTTGTCTTCATTTTTTAATTGGATGGTTTGGATTTTTTTGCTATTGAGTTATATGCGTTCTTTACATACTTTGGATAAATGATTTGCAAAGCTTTTCCCATTCCGTGGGTTTCCTTTTCCTTTTGCTGACGGGTCTTTGTTTTGAAGAAGGTTTTCAGTTTGATATAGTCCCATTTGTTTATTTCTGCTTTTGT